>NW_027363524.1:192500-703093 GCF_046119375.1 Phyllobates terribilis | reverse complement strand
AACCCCACTAGGCATGGTGGAGATCCTGGCACAGCTCCCCCGAGACCGGGAGTGTGCACAGACCGCGCTGGAGGGCCTCGCACGGAGGATGGCCCAGGTGCAGCGAGAAACGCTGACGGAATGGAGCAGGGAGATGGCCCAGCAGGCTGGAACCTGCCAGCGGAGCACACCACCCGCAACGAGGAGCACGCCTGCCCCTGGAGAGGATGCAGAAGGGACGGAGGCAAGTAAAGGGGACGTCACTACCCCAAGCCCAGCCACCGTAAGCCTATCCCCGCTCCCCGTCGCAGAGCCCGAAATCCCACCGCTCGTGCCCGTTGCCGCACCGCTACTGCTCCAGACTAGGCCTCAAGCAGAAGCCGCGACCACGCCCCCTGGGACGTCACGCGCCTCAACCCTGAGCGCGGCCAAGCAGGAGACGCCACCAGCCTGGTCGCAAGGCCGAGTGCCCCCGGGCGCCGCAGTGCCAACAGCGCCCTCTACTTCCACTGAGCCATCGGCCTGGTCGCTGGGCCAAGTAACCCCGGGCGCCGCCGTCCTAACGGTGCCCTTTACCTTTAGGATGCCCCAAGCCTGGTCGCAAGGCCTGGTCAACCCGGGCGCCGCTACCACCACCGCGCCCTCAACATCTAGAGTGCCGCACCTGGGTGAAGACTTGTTTGCTCAGCACACTTGCCCGGATGGGCAGCCCTTTATATGGCCACCGGAGTACTACCAACTACAACTCCAAAAGGAAAGGCCCCTGTGCGAGCCCCTGATTCCGGCTCCGAAGCCCGTCAAGAGGACCCCGCTCTCGTTGGAGGAGGCACAGTTTGAGTGGGATCCCACTGAAGGAGACCTCATGGGGTTCACCCAAGAAACTCGGGCGGCCGCAGCTGAGCGTGCGGAGTGCTGCCGCCAGCAGTTGGAGGTCTTTGAGCAAGAGCGGAGAGAGAGGCGGGTCCGTGAGCAGCGGCTGCAAATACAAAGTGCAGAACAGAAGAGTCGGACCCGGAGGAACCCCCGTGCAGCTCATGGTCCCCGTGCCACCGGGACTGTGATTAAATTCCAACTGCAGCACGGTTGGGGTTTCATCAGGGATCACCGCACCCCCGGCGACGTCTTCGTGACCAGGAGAGATGTCGAGTCCCACCTACCGGAGGGACACAGAGGACGTGACCTATACGTAGGGGATGAGGTCACATTCACCCGGCACAAATGTGCCAAAGGACCCTATGCCCTTCATGTACACCGTTTGACGGAGGAAGAGCTGAAGTGTCAGGAGGAGCAAGAGGACCCGGACGGGTCTGAAGCTTACCCGCGAGAAGGAGCAGGAGGACGCCGTTACTAGAGTACGGTAAAGAGAACTGTAAAATAGTTACCCGTCAGGGTACAGAGAACTGTTAATAGTTAAAATATGTTCCCGTTGGGACAAGTGTGAACTGAAACCCGTGTGTCCCTATTCCCACTGACCGAGGACTGAGAGCGGTCATCCTTTCCTAATACCTGGCCGAGGACTGAGAGCGGCCATACCTCCCCTTGTATATAGTTGCGCTTTCTAAGGCGCCCCCTATTGGTTTTATAAGGAACTGTGTTTTTTTCAGAAGAGACTGTTGCACTTTACCCGGTCACAAGTTGCACCGTGGCCGGAGGCACAAGAATGTTGATAATGAACAGTTTATAATGAAAAAGTTTTTATGCTGCTGATAATATATATATAATGTTTTCTATGTTTATGATGTTATGAAAAAAAATTGTATGTTTTTGTATGTTTTTGCTCTTTTACAGCCCGAGGACGTGCTGTGATTTACCAGGGGGGAATGTAGCACCCTGAGGATTCGGCTGCTACAGGGGTATTACACCTCAAGCCAGAGGTGTGGTATTCCACTCCCGGGTAAGGATGGAGTGTGGAACTGAGCTAGTAGGCTGCATGCACTACATACATCCCATTTCCGGGGGACAGACCGACGGTACTCCCACCAGTATATGTGCAGGTACGACAGCGTCTGTCCCTGGCTGGAGTGGGAGGGGGGTGGAACATCCCAGTAGTGTAGGGGCAGATAGGGGGAGTAGTCTGGGTAAGGCTAGGAGCTCATTGGGTGCTGGTCACCTGAGCTCACACATAGAGGGAGTATATAAGGTGGGCACCATCTTAGGACAAGGAGTGAGTTCAGAGAGGAGAAGCCAGGGAGCAGAGCTGCTTTATGGGCTCTGCTCCACAGGCAGGCCCTGTCAGGAGGAGAAGCCAGGGAGCAGAGCTGCTTTATGGGCTCTGCTCCACAGGCAGGCCCTGTCAGGAGGCCTGAGCCTGGAGGAGGGAAGAAGGAGGAAGAGGAGCAGACTGGGCTCCAAGAAGGACAGAGGGGACCCCAGGGGTGTGGACTGGCTGGTAGCCACCACACGCCCGCCGCTACCCGAGTAGGGGGGTCAGGTCAAGAAGAAGGGAACCGGATCCCAAATTAGTGGAGGAGAGAAACTACCCTCAACTAAGAACCGGAGGCTGCGACATTACATGTGGAGCAGCCCCTCACCAAACCCGCTAGAAAGGCACCACATAGGACCTGGGAAACGCAGGCCAACGTTTGCCCACCAAGAAGGTCCGAGGCAGCTGGACATAAGCGTGGTCACTAGTGGGGTTGAAGAACAGAGACAGGAGACATAAAGGGGGTCCTGCAAAGCACTCCAGAAAGACCTGGGGGTTAACCGAGCCCCTCACCTGGTGAGTAACCGAGTAACCGTGAGTAAAGACCCTGAACTGCACCATCAAGACTCCGAGTTATCTTTGTTGCGCTCATGTACCACCATCACCCCCATCATCCGCACAAGCTGCCCTGAGGCCATACCTCTCCCATTGGGGGTTATACCACCATTGCTGCACACATACCACCGGCCTCAGCGGACTGTTCTGCAGCGGCGGCTTCAAAGCCGCACTCAACGGGTCGCGTAGTCGACATTCATCCAACATCTACTGCTAGTACTCTGCCACTTAGTCTGACTCCCTGGGCACGGACCGGGTCACCGCCACGAGACTACAACCCTCAACAGATCCGGTTCCGGGTAAGCTCCCGCGTGCGCAACGCAGCGCGACACAGGCCCAGGGGCGCGTCACAGTCACAAACTCACCTGCGGCTGCAATGCAGGAATGAAGGTGAGCATTGATCTGGTCAGGCTATCTGGCTAAGGCAGATTAAGTAAAACCTGGCAGGGCCTTCATTTCTTGGGGGAGGCTACAGGAAGGCAGTGGGACGGCCTCCTCCCTCCAACCGGGGTTTTCCAGTAGCTCTTGCCACAGGTCCTTTAAAAACCCTGCACTAAGGATTAGTGTTGTTCTGTATTGGAACCTGCTAGGAGCTTAGCAGGAAAGCTCAGCAGGATTGAGTGTGGCTGAACCCACGCCTGGGAAGGCTCTGCACATGTCAGGCTCTGAGCGGCCCGGCATGGCCGTTGCCCACGGCAACCGTTGTTTAAGGAATCGTGTTAACCCGGCTGCAAACCGGAGGACTTTTCTGTTTCCCCGTGAGTTGCTGAATAAAGCTTGCTTGGATTTGCTTGGGTCACCGTCTCAGTTACATAACGGTGTGAACACTGCCGCCTTACAGCTTGGTGGAGAATGCGGGCATAGTGACTGAGGCATACCCCACCGGCAGCTGCATGACCACAATCCGGCCGGCCATCTTTCCGCCCCACCCCGTTGACAAAATGGAGCAGCTGGTACTTACCCAGCAGCAGCAGCTGCAGTGTCAGTGGCAACAGCAGGAGCAGCACCAGAATCTCCAACAGCAACAGCAGGAGCGGGAACAGCAGCATAAGCAGCAGCAGCTACTGTACCAGCAGCAGCAAAAAACAAATGAACTGTTGCTGCAACAGATTGCTGCCCTGCGGGAGACGCCAACAGCACCAGCCTCAGAACGTAGTGAGGCCCGGGACAAGGTTCGCTCAGCGAAGATGGGACCGGAGGACGATGTGGAAGCCTTCCTGACCAGCCAGTCAGTGGGCAGAAGTGGTGGCTCCGTTTCTGGTCGGCGATTCCCAAAAGGCCTACTTCGACCTCAGTCGGGAGGACGCCCAGGACTAACAGAGGCTCAAAGGTGAGATCCTTGTCCGACTGGGGGTCAATATATATGTGAGGGCTCAGCGTGTATTTACATGGGCCTATGTGGAGACCCGACCCGCCCGTTCTCAGGCTTATGACCTACTGCAGCTGGTAGAGGTGGCTCCAGCCTGAGACTTTGTCTCCAGCCCAGATGGTGGAGAGGGTGGTGGTTGACCAGCTGCTGAGGACTCTGCCAGCCGCTATCCAACGTTGAGTGGGGCAAGGGGACCCCGGCACACTCGACCAAGTGGTCAGCCTGATCGAGCGCTACTCGGCCACTCAGGACTTTATCTGGGACTCTGCCCCCTCACGGCTGTCACGCCGATCCCTGTCAACCCAGGAACCGGGAAAGGGGTCGCGTCCCTCTGCTGAGGACAGTCAGCACCGTACCCGTGCTGAAGGGGTATCCCGGAATGAGAGTGGTAGGAGACCGGTTCCCTCCCAAACAGTCATAAGACCTAACAGTACCTCCACCATTAGGTGCTGGCGGTGTCAGGGGCCGGGACATGTGATTGCTAACTGTCCCCTGACTACGGAACCCATGGACTGCGGGTTTATCCGCCAGGTCTCAATGTACGCCCAGACTGTCTGCACTGCGAGTGCCGACCCCCCGGACAGTGAACCCCAACTGTGCCAGGTACTGGTTAATGGGTACCACACGGAGGCCCTCTTAGATTCGGGAAGCCTAGTGACTTTGGTACATGGGTCGCTGGTGGCAGGAGACAACCCCAGTGGATGGACAGTCGGGGTTGTGTGTATCCATGGGGACCTCTGAGAGTACCCAACCGTGGAGGTAGTTTTGTCCACGCCTTGTGGAGACATAAAACATGTGGTGGGGGTGGTAAAAACTCTTCCCTATGGGACTGTGTTGAGAAGAGACTTGACCCTGTTCTGGACTCTATGGAAAAACAAAATCCACTCTCCCCCGGTAAAATGTGTTACAGGCGCTGTACCCGATGAACCCGAGTCACGGGTACTTGCCGTAGGGGTGTCCAACCTAGGGACAGAGTGTGACCCCGATAGGTTTCCCCTAGAGGTGCTGGCAGGAGAGGTCGAGGAGACCCCATCGATCCTGGAGCTGGAAGTGTCCCGGGGCACGTTTGGGACAGCTCAGCTACAGGATCCTACTCTGACTCGGAGCTGTGGGAAAGGGTGTTAAAGGTAAATGGCGTAGCTCAACAGCCCGGTGCAGATACTGTATTTCCACGCATGGTAGTCAACGGTGAGTTGCTCTATAGGGTAGACAAAATCAGGGACGAGGTCGTGGAACAGTTAGTGGTACCTCAGTCGTACCGTTCTGGAGTTGGCACACACACACCTTCTGGGTAGACACTTAGGGGTTAAAAAGACGCAAGAGCGTATCTTGCAGCGGTTCTTTTGGCCGAGGATTTACGCGGCGGTCCAAAAGTACTGCGAATCCTGCCCCGAATGTCAGTTGACCACACCCACCGCAAGTTTCCGTAGCCCATTGGTACCTCAGCCAGTAATAGAGGTACCTTTTGAACGAATTGCAATGGACTTGGTAGGGCCCATTGTAAAATCCGCTCGTGGCCACCAACATATACTGGTGGTCGTCGACTATGCCACCCAGTACCCGGAGGCTATACCGCTACACCGCTACGCCACACTTCGACAAATCTGATTGCACGGGAGCTGTTTGCCATGTTCTGTTGCCTTGGACTACCTAAGGAGATACTGACGGATCAGGGGACCCCTTTTATGTCCAAAGTGACAAGGGAACTGTGCAAACTGCTAAACATTAAACAATTGCGCACCTCGGTGTACCATCCTCAAACCGACGGGCTAGTAGAACGGTTCAATAAAACCCTCAAGTCCATGTTAAAAAAGGTGGTTTCTAAGGACGGAAGGGATTGGGACATGTTGCTACCCTATTTGATGTTCGCCGTCCGTGAGGTACCCCAGACTTCCACAGGGTTCTCTCCCTTTGAGTTATTGTACGGCAGACACCCTAGGGGTCTGTTGGACATAGCCAAAGAGATGTGGGAACAAGAGCCGACTCCACATAGGAGTATAATTGAACATGTGGCTAGTATGCAGGACCGGATCGCGGCGGTCATGCCCATCATGAAAGAACATCTGTTAGATGCCCAGGCAGCCCAGAGACACACATATAATAAAAGAGCCAGAGTCAGGTCTTTTAATAAGGGCGATCGGGTGTTAGTACTGGTACCCATAGCTGAGAGTAAGCTCATGGACAAGAGGCAAGGGCCATATGAGGTTTGAGAAAAGGTGGGGGAGGTAAATTACCGGGTGTATAAACCCGGAAGGAGGAAACCTGAGCAGCTTTATCATGTAATCCTGCTAAAACCTTGGAAAGATCGAGAGTGTTTAGTTACAGACGTCACTCTAGGCATATCGCCAGAGAGTTCTCTACCTTCAGCCAGGGATGCGTCCGGGGGAGAGGTGAGGATAAGTGATGCTCTCACTAAACAGCAGCGACGGGAGGCTCGCTCACTGGTGCAGCAGAATACCGATATGTTCTCAGAGCTACCGGGTAGGACTACAGTTCTCCAACATGACATTGTCACCGAACCTGGGGTAAAGGTGCGAATGAGACCGTACCGGGTACCCGAAGCCCGGAGGCAATCCATCAAGGCTGAGGTAAAACAAATGCTCCAGTTAGGCGTCATCGAGGAATCACTGAGTGAGTGGGCTAGCCCCAACGTACTGATTTCGAAACCAGACGGATCGTTACGCTTCTGTAACAATTTCCGAAAACTAAATGAAGTGTTGAAGTTTGACCTTTATCCAATGCCCAGGGTGGATGAGCGGATTGAGAGACTGGGGCAGGCCCAGTACTTTACCACGCTCGATCTCACCAAGGGTTACTGGCAGGTGCCTCTCACGAAATCGGCGAAGGATTTGAACGCCTTCATAACTACGGAGGGTCTATATCACTATGTGGTTTTACCTTTTGGGCTACATGGGGCCCCGGCTACATTCCAGTGGTTGATGGACATAGTGCTCAAGTCTCATCAGGTGTACGCGTCCGCGTATCTAGATGATATTATCATCTTTAGCACCGACTGGCATACGCATCTATCCCAGGCACAAGCAGTGCTGGATTCTCTCAGAGCCGCTCGATTAACGTCAACCCCAAAAAAATGTGTGATAGGGCTAGAGAAAGCCCGATATTTGGGGTATGTGATTGGCCGAGGAATTATCAAGTCCCAAATCAATAAAGTTGAGGCCATAAAAAATTGTCCTAAACCGTCAAGTACAAAGCAGGTGAGGGCGCTCCTTGGCATTCTTGGGTATTACCGCCGGTTTATACCTAATTTTGCTGGGAGAATGGTGGCCCTGACCGATCTCTTGAAAGGAAAAAAATCAAGTAATGGTTCGGTGGAACCCTCAGGCAGAAAAAGCCTTTCAGTAAATGAAGTTGGCCCTGTGTGGACAGCCGGTCCTCATCAGCCCCAACTTCAAGGAAACCTTCATTGTACAGACAGATGCCTCGGAGGTAGGCCTAGGGGCGGTATTGTCACAAAAAGTGAATGGTGAAGAGCACCCGGTCACCTACTTGAGTAGAAAACTTGTCCCGGCAGAGAAAAACTATAGCGTGGTAAAGAAAAAGTGTTTGGCTATTAAGAGGGCCTTGGAATCGCTACGTTATTATTTACTCAGGCGTCAGTTCCACTTGGTGACGGACCACTCACCCTTGGTATGGATGAAAAATGCCAAGGAGAGGAATGCGCGAGTCACCGGCTGGTTCGTGTCACTGCAAAATTTCAGGTTCTCTGTAGAACATCGCCCTGGAAAGTCGCAGGCAAACGCGGATGCCCTGTCCCGGGCACTCTGTATGATGTCAAATGTTCAACCCCACAAGTTTGAACAGAGGGGGGGGATATGTGAGGCAGTGACCGGGATCGTATACGAGGGACGTTATATATCCCCCAGAATGTGTACAGAGACCTATTAAATCCATTGGAGTGCATTGCAGTCACAAACTCACCTGCGGCTGTCATCTGGGAAGGCTCTGCACCTGTCAGGCTCTGAGTGGCCTGGCGTGGCCGTTGCCCACGGCAACCGTTGTTTAAGGACTCGTGTTAACTCGGCTGCAAACCGGAGGACTTTTCTGTTTACCCGTGAGTTGCTGAATAAAGCTGTTTGTGCTGGACTTGCTTGGGTCACTGCCTCAGTTACTGCATGGTGTGAACACCGCCGCCTTACAAGCCCTTGTTCATTTTTATAAGATGCGCCTATCAGTTATAATGCCCCCGGCAGCACTAAAAACACGCTCTGACAAAACACTAGCTGCAGGGCTGGGCCTCTAACTCCAAGGCATAGAGTGCCACGTGTCCAGCTCGGATACCCTATAGTTATAAGGCACAGAGGAATCACGGAGGACGTTGGTACGGTCATCAAGGTACTCTTTCAGCATCTTCCAAAACTTTTCCATCCTTGTCAGAGTACCCCGCGCATCAGGGCCTGGGCACTGGGAGGGGCTGAGAAAGCTGTCCCAGACCTTTGACAGTGTTCCCCTGCCTCTGCTTCATCGTATTTGTGTCTCCCTCTCCTGTACTCCTTGGTTGTCCAACAAACTGTGACATCTGCCACCAGCGTTTTGAGATGGGAATTTTAAGAATTCTTCAACAAGAGCCTTCTGGTACTGCAACATTTTATTAGATCTCTCCGACACGGGAAGAAGAGATAAAAAGTTCTTCTTGTAGCATGGGTCTAGAAGTGTGACCAACCAGTAACTAGTGTTGACCAAAATGCATACAATGCGAGGGTCACGGGAAAGACAACGGAACATAAAGTCAGCCATGTGTGCCAGATTGCCAACAGCCAAGACTTCCCTGTCCTGACCAAGAGGGCGACTGTCCATGCTCTCCTCCTCATCCTTTTCCTGGTCCTCCTCCTCCCTCTCCTCAGGCAATTCACGCTGAACAGACGGTATGACTGTTGTGTGGATAGTACCGTCTGTAGTGCAGGAAAACAGCTCCTGTTCCTCCTCCTCATTATCACCCAATTCGCGTTGAGATGAGGCTGGGTTGTGTGGCATCACCCTGTATAGTTCCTTGCTCTATCTCATCGTGCTTTGCCTTTAATGCCTCCTCTTTAATTGTGAGCAGCGAGCGTTTCAGTAGGCAGAGAAGATGGATGGTGACGCTAATTATCGCATCATCACCGCACACCATCTTGGTGGAGTCCTCAAAGTTTTGTAGTGCAGCACAGATGTCAGACATCCATGCCCACTCATCAGCTCTTATGTGCGGAGGCTGACCTGAATACCGACGGGCGTGTTGAAGCTGGTACTCAACAACTGCCCTCTGCTGCTCACTAGTCCTTACCAACATCTGAAACGTTGAGTTCCATCGCGTGGTGACATTGCACACCAGTGGATGAGCTGGAAGGTGCTGAAGCACGGCAAGGTTAAGAGAAGCTGTAGGTGACTTTCTGAAATGTGCACACACGCGGCATACTGTCACAAACTGCTCAGTCAGATCCAGGTAGGTTTTGAGAAACAGCTGAACCACTAAGTTGAGCAGATGGGTCAGGCAAGGTACCTGTGCAAGGTTGCCAAGCCTCAGAGCTGCCATCAGTTTCCGGCCATTGTCACACACGACAATGCCTGGCTGTGGGTTCAGCGGTGACAGCCACAGATGTGTCTGCTCTGTTACAGCTATCTATAACTGTGCAGCGTTGTGCAGTTTGTTACCTAAGCACATTAGCTTCTGCACAGCCTGTTTCCGCTTGGCTGAGGCAGTGCTGCAGTGCTTCCAGCTTCTGACTGATGTGGTCATTTTGTAGATGGAGGCTGAAGAGGAGGAGGAGGTGCAGGAGCTATAGAATATGGAGGCAACTCGGATTGACCCAGGGCCCGCAATCCTTGGCATCGGGAGGACTTGTTCCGTCCCAGGGTCCGACTGTGTCTCAGCTTCCACAATATAAACCCAGTGTGCCATCAGTGAGATGTACCGTCCCTGGGACTTTTCCACATGTCCGTGGTTAGGTGAACTTTCCCAGTAACTGCGTTGGTGAGGGTATGGCTAATGCTCTTTGACACGTGCGTGTGTAAGGTGGGGACGGCATACCAGGAGAAATAGTGGTGGCTGGGAACCGAGTACCAAGGGACGGCTGCCACCATGAGGTTGCAGAAAGATTCCATCTCCATGAGCCTAAAAGGCAACATTTCAAGTGCAAGCATTTGAGAAATGTGGCAGTTTATTTGCACTTGCGTTCAAATGACTGGGGTAGGGACAATTGAATGCTGCGCTGGAACAAGGACGTGGACGCTGATGGAGGTGGTTGCAAGTGTGCAATGACATGTCACGCATGTCACCTTGTCAGGTTGGGTTAGTGACTTCATCTTCCACCACGTCGTCTTGCACGAATGCACCCTGGGCCTCCTCTTGGCTTGCTGGCAATTGTGTCTCATCATCATCACCCACCTCTTGTGACAGTAACTGCACTTTCCCATCGTCGCCTATGTGTGACTGTGGCTACTATATGCAATCTCATCTTTCATGGCTTGAAGAGGGCCAGGTGAGAGGCCCTAATCTGTAAATGGAAAAGTGAACAGCACTTCAGACTGCCCAAGTTTGGAATCACTTGTCACTGGGCACTCGGCATGGTGGGAGGAACGAGGATCAGGGTGAGAAATATGTGGTCCAGACTCACGACTACTGAGACTGGACTGTGTGGAAGACAGGGTGGTGGTGGTGGCAAAGAAACTGGAAGCATTATCTGCTATTCAACCAGCAACCTTTTCACACTGCTCTGGCTTCAATAGTGGTGTCCGCGGCCTCCTACAAAGTGGGACAGGAAGATAGAGCGACATGATGTGGGTGCTTGTTGTGCTCCCTCAGCAGGCACAATTTCAGCTTGCCCAAGGCCTCGGCCTTTGCGTGCACCATCACCATCACGTCCACTTTCCAGGCCCTTGCCACACGCCTTGCCCATTTTAAATGGAGTATAATATTTGGCATGCTCCCAAAAATGTCAGGATTATTACCGCAGTAATATCGGATTACGTCTGATTACCACGGTTTTAGGTAGTGGCCTTATTGGCATGGTATTGGTCAGCAACCAAGTGTGAATAGGTTTGAACAACACACAGCAGGCAGACTTTAAATGGAGTATAATACTTGTCACATTTACCAAAAAAGTCAGGATTATTACTGCATTATTATCGGATCACCTGAGATGATGGACAAGTTTCTCTGCTTCCACAATACAGCAATGCTACTAATATCAAACAAATCTGGCTGAATGCTGCTAACAAGCAAATGGAACAGTAAAAATGGTGCATTATATTTCTTTTCAAGCAAATAATTATGATTAAGAGCAAAAAGAATGTTAGCCCTGATATCTAGAGCTATGGATATCAGTAATAGCAGCAGACAGAACGTGCAATGGACCATATTCTATTCTATACGCTGTCCACAAACTATGCCTGCCTTACTCCTGCTATGACCAGGATTGATATGCATCTGGATTAGTTATTAGAAGGTCTGTCAGTTTAGATACATATTTCTGTGGAATACTTCACTAAATAAACCACCAATTCTCTCCATCACTCAGCTGCAGCTCTCCCTACTCTGCCTGTCTAAATGGTACACTGTGACGAGCATAGGGTCAGAGGTTCTTATATAGACCTGATGATGCTATCACTGTCATGCCACAACCAACATGGCTGCTGCATTTCAGTGACTGGCAGGCAATCCCCATATGTTTACTTGCTGTTTAAATAGTGTCAAACATCCAGGGCGGGGACTCGAGCTCCCGCCCGAGCATCCAGAAAGTACTCGCCAAGCATTTCAAACAGTGAGATGTCCAGGCGAGTACCGAGCAGTTGTGAGCACGCTCACTCATCACTACTGTAGATGCATCCGCAGTTGGTCCTTCAGGGTTCTGGACTGATTAGCACTAGACCTCTTTAAAAGGTGCTGGCTGACTGCTTACAGAGGCTCTTATTGAAGCTTGATCCATTCCCGGCCGACAACGTAGAGGTTTTTGGCTTTCAGTGGGTGACTGGGACTGCCGTTGTGGAATCCACCTATCTCCTGTGTGGATTGCTGTGGCAAAAAATAAATGCACCTGAAAGATAAGCAAAGCCTGTTTCTTTTGACTTTGGACAAGTTAATAACATTCACAATGAGGCTGAAGAAATCAGAAATCAGTGCATAAAGATTCTACATTAAGTATTTTTATACAGGTTTTTGGATTCCTCAAAACAGACAGAAAGTTCACTAGCTCATCCCTATGAGCACATGAAAGCTCAGCTTCCCTCCAAACTGTTAGAAGAGTTACATGGACTGAATTTGTATATAGCAGGCCTCAGTGATCTCCCAAACCATATTCTTGAAGCTTTTTCCACTCAACAACATGACAAGGTCCTGTCAGCTTCTTGGCATCTGCTCCACCGGCACCTGGATACACATTGGTCTACTTTAGAAATTCTGCGGTTTTTGGGAGAAAAGTTGAAAGATCAAATTGTTTATGCCCATCAATATATTATTATTATTATTTATTATTATAGTGCCATTTATTCCATGGCGCTTTACATGTGATAGGGATATACATAGCAAAAACATTTACATAATCTTAACAAAACGAGTCAGCGACTGGTACAGGAGGAGCGAGGACCCTGCCCGCGAGGGCTAACATTCTACAAGGGATGGGTGAGGATACAGTAGGTGGGGGTAGAGGAGGCCATGCAGTAATGTGGTGGAGTGGTGGTTACTGCAGGTTGTAGGCTTGTCGGAAGAGGTAGGTCTTCAGGTTTCTTTTGAAGGCTTCCATGGTAGGCGAGAGTCTGATGTGTTGGGGTAGAGAGTTCCAGAGTAGGGGGGATGCACGGGAGAAATCTTGTATACGATTGTGGGAAGAGGAGTTAAGAGGGGAGTAGAGAAGGAGATCTTGTGAGGATCGGAGGTTGCGTGCAGGTAAGTACCAGGAGACTAGGTCACAGATGTATGGAGGAGACAGGTTGTGGATGGCTTTGTATGCCATGGTTAGGGTTTTGAAGTAGGATTCTCTGGGCAATGGAGAGCCAGTGAAGGGATTGACAGAGGGGGGAGGTCGGGGAATAGCGGGGGGACAGGTGGATTAGTCGAGCAGCAGAGTTTAGGATAGATTGGAGGGGCGCAAGAGTGTTGGAAGGGAGGCCACAGAGCAGGAGGTTGCAGTAGTCAAGGCGGGAGATGATGAGGGCATGCACTAGTGTTTTTTGCAGAGTCTTTGCTGAGGAATGCACGGATCCGGGAAATATTTTTGAGTTGGAGTTGGCAGGAAGTGGAAAGGGCTTGGATATGTGGTTTGAACGAGAGATCAGAGTCCAGGGTTACCCCAAGGCAGCGAGCTTGTGGGACTGGGGACAGTGAACAGCCATTGATGTTGATGGATAGGTCAGATGGGGGATATGAATGAGAGGGTGGAAAGATGATGCACTCTGTTTTATCCATGTTGAGTTTTAGAAATCTGGCAGAGAAGAAGGATGAGATGGCGGACAGACATTGTTGGATTTTGGTTAGTAGGGAGGAGATATCGGGTCCAGAGAGGTAGATCTGTGTGTTATCAGCATAGAGGTGATACTGAAAGCCGTGAAAGTGTTAAATAGCTGTTTAGAGTTGTGAGTAGTGTTGAGCCACCCCCGTAGTATTCGGGTTCGGTTCGGTTCGTCGAACACCGGGATGTTCGAGGAACTGTTCGTCGAACACCTTAGAACACCGTCGAACACCATTAAAACCAATGGCAGGCAAACAAAAACACATAGAAACACATATAAAACACCTTCAAAGGTGTCCAAAAGCTGACAAACTGCTCAGAAGACGCTCTCTTTAAAAAAGCCGGCCGGCAATTCAGCAGCGGCATACACCGGTACCCGACAATTTAGACAAGAAGGAATAGAGCATCACACATAGATTAGATAGATAGAAACATGTCAGTCACATATATAAGAAGTACAGTGTCAGTGTTGGTTACTGTACTTGTCATTTAGTGTAAAGGATTTATTAAAAAAAATATTAGTGTTTTCGTGCACCGTCTCTTTAAAAAAGCCGGCCGGCAATTCAGCAGCGGTACCCGTCAATTTAGAACAGAAAGAATAGAGCTTCACACATAGATTAGATAGATATAAACATGTCAATCACATATATAATAAGTACAGTGACAGTGTTGGTTACTGTACTTGTCATTTAGTGTTAAAATAAAGGATTTATTAAAAAAAAAATTGGCGTGGGGTTCCCCATAATTTTAGTCTCTAGCGGAGGTTAAGCAGACGGCTGGGGCAGATGTTTGAAGCCTGGGAAGGGGGTAATACCCACGGAGCTTCCCAGGCTACTAATTTCAGCCCCCAGCTGAATACCTAGCCTTTCCTAGCTATTAAAATGGGGGACCCCCCCCAAAAAAATGACGTGGGGTCCCCCCTATTTTAATAGCTAGTAAAGGCTAGGCAGACAGCTGGGGGCTGATATTAATAGCCCAGGAAGGGTGCCATGAATATTGGCCCCCTCCCAGGCTAGAAACACCAGCCGTCAGCCATCCCAGAAATGGCGCATCCATAGGATGCGCCAATTCTGGCACTTAGCCTCACTCTTCCCACTGCCCTGTAGCGGTGGCAGTGGGGTAATAGGGCTGGGGTTGATGTCAGCTTATAATGCCAGCTGACATCAAGCCCAGGTTAGTAATGGAGAGGCGTCTATAAGACACCCCCATTACTAACCCCATAGTCAAAGTTAAAAAAAACACAAACACCCAGAATAAAGTCCTTTAATTGAAATAAACACACAATTCTTTATTGTTCTAAATTAAACCATACTTACCATCACGCCCATTCCAGCTGAAGCCAACGATCTCCTGCAATAAAAGTAAAATAATAAAGCAACATCATCCTTACCTTTCCATGGTTCCCACGACAGCTCCAGCTCTGCTACATCGAGATGACAGGCTGGACCGCAGCAGAAAGCTGCCATCCAGCCTGTCATCCCGCAGACACTGAGAAGCGCAGGCATGCTTGCGCTCCTCAGTGTCTGGCTGTGACGGCATCCAGATGAGCCGACAATGAACTCAGCTCACCTCATGCACGTCACTGACAGCGTGGGAAAATTCTCCTGCAGTCAGCGCTTCAGCGTGAGAATTTTCCCACGCTGTCAGTGACGTGCATGAGGTGAGCTCATATCCAATGAACTCAGCTCACCTCATGTACGTCACTGACAGCGTGGGAGAATTCTCACGCTGAAGCGCTGAGTGCAGGAGAATTTTCCCACGCTGTCAGTGACGTGCATGAGGTGAGCCGAGTTCATTGGACATGAACTCGTCTCATCTGGATGCCGTCACAGCGAGACGCTGAGGAGTGCAAGTATGCCTGCGCTTCTCAGTGTCTGGGGGATGACAGGCTGGATGGCAGCGTTCTGCTGCGGTCCAGCCTGTCATCTCGATGTAGCAGAGCTGAAGCTGTCCTGGGAACCATGGAAAGGTAAGGATGATGTTGCTTTATTATTTTACTTTTATTGCAGGAGATCGTTGGCTTCAGATGGAATGGGCGTGATGGTAAGTATGGTTTCATTTAGAACAATAAAGAATTGTGTGTTTATTTCAATTAAAGGACTTTATTCTGGGTGTTGTGTTTTTTTTTAATACTTTACTAGAAATTCATGGTGGTCATGTCTAATATTGGCGTGACCCCATGAATTTCGGGCTTAGGGCCAGCTGATAATACCAAGCTGGCCCTAACCCCTTTATTACCCAGTGAGCCACCGCACCAGGGCCCTGGATGAGTTGGGTACATCGCCAGAAGATGGCGCTTCTATGAACGCGCCATTTTCCGGGGTGGCTGCGGACTGCAATTTGCAGTGGGTGGGGCCCAGAAAGCTTGGGCCTCCCAGTGCTGCGGATTCCAGCCCCCAGCTGCCTAGTTGTACCTGGCTGGACACAAAAATAGGGCGAAGCCCCACGTATTTTTTTTTTTATTATTTCATGAAATTCATGAAATAATTAAGAAAAAAAGGGCTTCCCTATATTGTTGTGTCCGGCCAGGTACAAATAGGCAGCTGGTGGTTTGGGGCAGCCCGTTCCTGCCTGCTGTACCTGACTGGACACAAATATAGTGCGAAGCCCCACGTCAATTTTTTTAAATTATTTCAGGAAATTCATGAAATAATTTAAAAAAAATTGACGTGGGGCTTCGCACTATATTTGTGTCCAGCCAGGTACAGCAGGCAGGAACGGGCAGCCCCCAACCACCAGCTGCCTATTTGTACATGGCCGGACACAACAATATAGAGAAGCCCTTTTTTTTTAAATTATCTACTATATAATTGTCTTATCCCGTCTGTCTGTCTGTCTGTCTGTTTGTCCAGGAAATCCCACGTCGCTCATTGGTCCGGCAGCGGCCAATCAGCGCCGCGGAATTTCTGAAAAAAGATGGCGGCCGTTAGCGGCTCATCTGCGGGAAGGAGCTCAGCAGCAATGCAGCCAGGAGATGAGCGGCGCGAGACGCTCATCTCCCGGCTGGTAACAGCAGAAGGACCCCGACCGCCGGACCCATCTGCGGGACGGAGATGCAGCCGGGAGATGAGCGGCGCGAGGCGCTCATCTCCCGGCCGGTAGCAGCGGAAGGACCGCCGGCGTCGCTGACCTCCATGCAGAAGGGAGGACCGGGGAGCGGCGCTGCGGGTCGAGATACTTCTGCTGCGAGCGCCCGCTCATGTCTCGGGTTCTCGCAGCGGAAGTAGCCGCACAGGCAGCGCCGCTCCCCGGTCCTCACCAAGACGATTCGATGATTTTTCGCGGTCTTCGGACCCGACCAATCACTGATCTTACCGCAAAAGTTAAACACCGCTGTGCTGATTGGTCGCGTACGCTGCCCGCGACCAATCACCGATTTGGTCGCCACATTTAAATATCGGCCGCGACCAATCAGCACAGCGGTGTTTAAATGTGGAGCCAAGATCGGTGATTGGTCGCGGCCGATATTTAAATTTGGCGCACAAATCGGTGATTGGTCGCGGGCAGCGTCCGCGACCAATCAGCACAGTAGTGTTTAACTTTGGCTGCAAGATCAGTGATTGGTCGCGGGTCAAGACCGCGACCAATCACCGATTTGTGCGGCACATTTAAATAGCGGCTGCGACCAATTGGATGTCAGCGCCGCTCCCCTGTCCTCCCTTCACACCCTAGCCGCATGGATGTCAGCGGCGCTGCCTGTGCGGATACTTCCACTGCGAGAACCAGGGACATGAGCGGGGGCTCACAGCAGAAGTATCCCGACCCGCAGCGCTGCTCCCCGGTCCTCCCTTCACACCCTAGCTGCTGATGTCCCCACAGTATCCGCATGGTGTTACAAAGGTCCAGACATTTGTGTTAAAAATCGCTGATTGGTCGCTGGCGCTGCCCGCGACCAATCACCGATTTGGGCGCCAAATTTAAATATCGGCCGCGACCAATCACCCATCTTGGCTCCACATTTAAACACCGCTGTACTGATTTTTTCGCGGACGCTATTTAAATGTGGCGCAAAAATCGGTGATTGGTCGCGCCCAGCGTCGGCAACCAATCAGCACAGCGGTGTTTAAATGTGGAGCCAAGATCGGTGATTGGTCGCGGCCGATATTTAAATTTGGCGCCCAAATCGGTGATTGGTCGCGGACAGCGCCAGCGACCAATCAGCGATTTTTAACAGAAATGTCCGGATCTTTATAACATCATGCGGATACTGTGGGGACATCAACGGCTAGGGTGTCAAGGGAGGACCGGGGAACGGCGCTGCGGGTCGGGATACTTCTGCTGCGAGCAGTCGCTCATCTCCCGGCTTCTCGCAGCGGAAGTATCCGCACAGGCAGCGGCGCTCCCCGGTCCTCACCAATACGATTCGCTGATTGGTCGCGCTCTCTGCACGCGACCAATCAGTGATCTTGGCGCTAAAGTTAAACACCGCTCTGCTGATTGGTCGCGGACTCCAGCCACGACCAATCAGCGAGATTGGCACCAAATTTAAACCCCGCTCTGCTAATTGGTCGCGGATGCCAGCCGCGACTAATCAGCATTATTGGCGCCAAATTTAAACACCGCTCTGCTGATTGATCGCGGTCGCTGGCCCGAGATCAATCAGCAATATTGCCGCAAAATTTAAACACCGCTCTGCTGATTAGTCGCGATCGCCGTCCGCGACCAATCAGCAGTATTGGCGCCAAATTTAAACCCTGCTCGGCTGACTGGACGCGGTTGCAGGCCACGACCAATCAGCAGTATTGGCGTCAAATTTAAACCCGGCTCTGCTGATTGGTCGCGGCCGCCGGCCAGACACGTCACTGACAGCGTGGGAAAATTCTCCTGCACTCAGCGCTTCAGCATGAGAATTCTCCCACGCTGTCAGTGACGTGCATGAGGTGAGCCGAGTTCATTGGACATGAACTCGTCTCATTTTTATGCCGTCACAGCGAGACACTGAGGAGCGCAAGCATGCCTGCGCTTCTCAGTGTGTGCGGCATGGCAAGCTAAATGGCAGCGTTCTGCTGCGGTCCAGCCCGTCATCTCGATGTAGCAGAGCTGAAGCTGTCGTGGGAACCATGGAAAGGTAAGGATGATGTTGCTTTATTATTTTACTTTTATTGCAGGAGATCGTTGGCTTCAGCTGGAATGGGCGTGATGGTAAGTATGGTTTAATTTAGAACAATAAAGTATTGTGTCTTTATTTCAATTAAAGGACTTTATTCTGGGTGTTTGTGTTTTCTTTTAACTTTGACTATGGGGTTAGTAATGGGGGTGTCTTGTAGACGCCTCTCCATTACTAACCTGGGCTTGATGTCAGCTGGCATTATAAGCTGACATCAACCCCAGCCCTATTACCCCACTGCCACCGCTACAGGGCAGTGGGAAGAGCGAGGCTAAGTGCCAGAATTGGCGCATCCTATGGATGCGCCATTTCTGGGACGGCTGATGGCCGATGTTTCTAGCCTGGGAGGGGGCCAATATTCATGGCACCCTTCCTGGGCTATTAAGCTGTCTGCCTAGCCTTTGCTAGCTATTAAAATAGGGGGAACCCCACGTCATTTTTTTGGGGGGGTCCCCCATTTTAATAGCTAGTAAAGGCTAGGTATTCAGCTGGGGGCTGATATTAGTAGCCTGGGAAGCTCCGTGGGTATTACCCCCTTCCCAGGCTTCAAACATCTGCCCCAGCCATCTGCTTAACATCCGCTAGAGCCTAAAATTATGGGGAACCAAACGCCAATTTTTTTTTAAATAAATCCTTTATTTTAACACTACATGACAGGTACAGTAATCAACACTGTCACTGTACTTCATATATATGTGACTGACATGTTTCTATCTATCTAATCTATGTGTGATTCTCTATTCCTTCTATTCTAAATTGTCGGGTACTGCTGCTGAATTGCCGGCCGGCTTATTTAAAGAGATGGTGCATGAAAACACTATTATTTTTTTTAATAAATCCTTTACACTAAATGACAAGTACAGTAAGCAACACTGTCACTGTACTTCATATACTGTATATGTGACTGACATGTTTCTATCTATCTAATCTATTTGTGATTCTCTATTCCTTCTATTCTAAATTGTCAGGTATCGCTGCTGAAATGCCGGCCGGCTTTTTTAAAGAGACGGTGCATGAAAACACTATTATTTTTTTTAATAAATCCTTTACACTAAATGACAAGTACAGTAAGCAACACTGTCACTGTACTTCATATATATGTGACTGACATGTTTCTATCTATCTAATCTATGTGTGATTCTCTATTCTTTCTGTTCTAAATTGTCGGGTACCGGTGTATGCCGCTGCTGAATTGCCGGCTTTTCATGTTTCACTGTGGGCACTGTTCCCATCGATTTGGGCAATCACTGTAATGCCACAACAACCATGGCTGTGGCATTACAGTGAGTGGCAGACAATCCCTGCATGATTGGTGCTCAAAAATAGCGCCAGACATGCAGGACATGCTTTTGGTGCACGAACAGTTATCGAACATAACCTCGAACAGCCGAATTTTTTGCAAATCGTTCGAGCTCGTCCAATACCGCCCAAAACAGCTCAAATTTGAGATTGGCGAACAGTTCTAGTCGAACACCGCTCATCTCTAGTTGTGAGATAGGGAGGATATGAGAGATGAGAAGTAGGATTGTTTCGCTGTAGTGAGTGCGGACTTGAAAATAGTGAGGGATTGTTTGAATGCGATGAAGTGCTCGATGGAGTGAGACCTTTTCCATCTCTGCTCCGCAACCCTGGAGGCCCGTCGCAGTTCTTTAGTAAGTTTGGTGTGCCAGGGTTGCCTGTTGATTGTGCGAGATTTGGTATGTGTGAGAGGGGCGATCAAGTCGAGAGCTGCAGCTATTGTGGTGTTATGTAGTGTTATATGAAGCTGCAGCAACATCTGCATTGTGTAAGGAATTTATGTCTGCAAGAGGGAGGAGGGATTCAGAGAGTGAGTGTAGGTCAAGGTGTTTGAGATTTCTGCGAGCGTGTGTAAGTTTGTGGAGTGGGGATTGTGCACCTGGACAGGAGAGGGTAGAGAATGTGAGGAGGTTATGGTCAGAGAGAGGGAGGGGTGAGTTAGAGAGGTTAGATAGGGAAAAGAGGCGGGTGAAGATGAGGTCCAGTGTGTGGCCATCTTTATGAGTAGCTGCCGAAGACCATTGAGCAAGGCCGAAGGAGGAAGTGAGGAATAGGAGCTTAGAGACAGATGAGTGGGAAGTGTCAATGGGGATGTTGAAGTCACCCATTATGATAGTGGGGATGTCAGTGGAAAGGAAGTGAAGCAGCCAGGTGGTGAAGTGGTCTAAGAAAGTGGTGGCTAGCCCTGGGGGTCGGTAAATGACGGCCAGTTAGAGGTCAGAGGGGGAATAGATGCGCACACAGTGCACCTCAAAAGAGGGGAGTATAACAGAGGGTGGCAGTGATATTTGGGTGAAAACGCAGGTATCTGACAGGAGAAAACCTACGCCTCCGCCATGTTTGCCATTGGGGCGGGGGGTGTGGGTGTGTTAGAGGGGGTGAGCCAGGTTTCGGTGATGGCGAGGAACGAAAGTTTGTTAGTAATGAAAAGGTCGTGGATGTAGGAAAGTTTGTTGCAGACGGAGCGAGCGTTCCATAGAGCTCCTGTTAGAGCAACTAAGGAAGTGGGGATTAGTTGGATGGGTATGAGGTTAGAAGGGTTGCGACAGTTTGTGGAAGGTCGTGGATAGGAGGTAGAAGTAACTGTGGGGATATGGCGAGGAGGACCAGGATTTGGAGAGATATCTCCAGCAGTGAGGAGGAGCAGAGAAGGTGTTAGCAGGTGGGAGCAAGAGAGAGCATGAGGTGGCTGTCTGTGTTTGGAGATCCAGGATTGAATTTTGAGGAATAATTCGGAGGAGGAGGTGAGATGAATGGGGAGGATGGAGGGAGAGATGAAGAGTTTCTTACTAGGTGTAGGGATTTGAGGGGTTACTAGAAAGTGGAGGACTATAGAGGAAAAAGTGAGAGCTAACAGAAACATAGTTAAAAGAGAGTAAGTGGTCAAAGTGTTGGTTACCTGACTCCTGCCCTGACTAACTGCCTCTGAAATAACTGCCACTTATCTCCGAAGCCACTTTGCACAAGAAGACGGTGCACAACCCAGCACGTGTGCACCCCTTAAAGATCTTCTAAATATAGAGGGCACACTAAACCATCAAGTGAGGGGCATTGTGGGAGCTGCTTGTGGCTAAATTAGCAGCTGGTCATCTCACCAGGAGATGGCTGGGTGATCAAACACAGAGCTAGGACTCTGTAGGCTCTGCAGTTTGGCACCTCTAAACATCAGATAAAATCTACAGTGGGGATAGGACAGACATATGTGAGTATTGAGTGGAATGGGACAGATAAAGTAGAAATATCAAGCAGAGAATTCTACCAGTGAGTTGAATCAGGAGAGCAGAGCATTAGATGGCGGCATATACAGCAGGCAGAGGAATTGTGCAGGAGAAGAGCATGTACCTGTGTGAAAAGAGAAGAAGACGGGTGTTAGTCCATGGCCTCTGAAATAACTGCCACTTATCTCCGAAGCCACTTTGCACAAGAAGACGCGTGCACAACCCAATATATCAATCTGATTCGAGAAAACGTAATAAACGTGAGCTTATTAGAGGAGTAAATATTCAAAGGGTTCGTCTCTCTGAAGCATGGAGTAGTCACATGTACAGTTTCTGTCAGTGGCGTACCGCCAATGGCGGCAGACTACGCCACTGCTATGGGGCGCGTGGCTGGAGGGGGCCCGTGAGGGCCCCAAGCAGCGTGGGAGCGAGGAGGATAGGTAAGTAGGAGGTTGCAGCGGCAGAGGAGCGGGTTGCGGCAGTGGAGGAGCAGAGCACACACAGTAGCCGCTGCTGCAGCTACCACGTGTGCCCGCTGCTAAAGGTACATGAATATTCCCTCTTCTCCACTCCCATGGGCGTGGAGAAGATGGAATATTCATTCTCTTTAGTAGCGGGCACGGAGGAGCGCTGAGCCCCGGCTCCTGCTGTCAGTGCCTGCCCGCCGCTAAAGAGAAAGCATATTCAAGCTTCTCCACGCCCATAGTCTCGGCGTGGAGAGGAGTGAATGTGCCAGCAGCAGCAGCAGCTCACCTCAGCTTCTGAGAGCGCGTGCAGCTCAGATGCCGACATGAGCTGCTGGAGCAGAGGTGAGGAAGGAAGGTGAGTATAAGTGTTTATTGTTTTATGTGTGCAGTGATTGAGGGGTTGAGGAGGCCACACATACCAGGATACATGGATTGAGGAGGCCACACATACCAGGATTTGGGGATTGAGGAGGCCACACATACCAGGATTTGGGGATTGAGGAGGCCACACATACCAGGATTTGGGGATTGAGGAGGCCACACATACCAGGATTTGGGGATTGAGGAGGCCACACATACCAGGATTTGGGGATTGAGGAGGCCACACGTACCAGGATTTGGGGATTGAGGAGGCCACACGTACCAGGATTTGGAGATTGAGGAGGCCACATTTACCAGGATTGGGGGATTGAGGAGGCGACACATACCAGGGATTGTGGGATTGAGGGGGCCACACATACCAGGGATTGTGGGATTGAGGGGGCCACACATACCAGGGATTGTGGGATTGAGGGGGTCACACATACCAGGGATTGTGGGATTGAGGGGGTCACACATACCAGGGATTGTGGGATTGAGGGGGCCACACATACCAGGGATTGGGGGATTGTGGAGGCTACACATACCAGGGATTGTGGGGGCCACACATACCAGGGATTGTGGGATTGAGGGGGCCACACATACGAGGATGGGGAAATGTACCAGTAGCTGCTGCATTTCTCACTCTTCAGTCTTGCACGCAAGCAGAGGGAAGGAGACCGGGGGCCGTCGGAAGGTGAATATATCTTATTTTTTATTTTATTCTTGTTTTTACAGCTTTTTAATGGTACCTGGGTGTGGAGGAGAGTCTCCTCTCCTCCACACCCGGGTACCATCCGCACATTAGAATGCGCCAATAACGCAAGTACAAATGCAGTCTTGCGGTATTGGCGCGTTCTAATGCAAGTCAATGGCGGCAAAAACGCCGCGTTTCCGAAAAATTAATGGACATGCTGCGGATTTTTGAGCGCAGCATAAACGCTGCAGAAAAATCCGCAGCATGGGTACAGCACATGCGGATTATCATTGGGAACATTGCTGCCCTTCTACCATGCGTTTTTAATGTGTTTCCGCAGCGTTTCCGCAGCTGCAAAAACGCTGCGGAAACGCATTAAAAACGCATTGTGTGCACACAGCCTAAAGGCTGGAAAGTTATGAGAGCTGCTCTTCTGTGACATAGACAAATATTTATTTTTTGTAGGGGGGGGGGCCCAATTAGAGCTTCTGCTATGGGGCCCCATGACTTCTATGTACGCCCCTGCTTTCCGTGTATAAAGGAGACGTGGACTTTATTTATTCTACTTTTTGATCATAGAAGCAAAGGATATTATTCAGAGTTTCTGCACATTAATGAGTACGATATTGCAGCATTACCAATGGAACTCTGTCAATCAAGAAAAGGGACTGACTTTAATTTTTAAATGGTAGGGTGTAATGATCTAAGAAGACATAATTAGCCAAGCCAAGGGTGCACATAAGAGCCCTCATTTGCATCTAAAACATGAAATAATAAATTATAACCTGGGCTATGTCTCCAATAGAAATGTGTAAGCAAATTAATTGGCATTTTGGGAGTGAACCACTCCGTTTAAATGTCCTTTGTACACATGTACTGCTGAGAAGAGTGCTTTTCTTTGTGCACAGGATGATCATGTTAATATTCGTTCTGTGCACATGAAAGCAAAATGACATCCTGTCTAAACAGGTTATTATGGGACTGCCGATTGGCTTCATATAGCAGATCAGCGATCATTTAAAGGCTGAAACTGACCAATGTAAATGCACATTAGATATAAGTACCTGACTCCATGATGATTTTTCCAGAAATAGTACCATTAAAAATGACATTGTCATTATAATGCCACCTGAATACTACCCCTGCTACCCCATTTTCCATACAGAACTCCCTCATGCTATCCCAGTCTCCATACCGAGGCCCCATGCTACCCCATTTTCCATACCGAGCCCCCTCATGCAACTCTATACTCCTTACCGAGCCCCCTCATGCTACCCCATTCTTCATGCCAAGCCTCCCCATGCTACCACATTCTCCATGACAAACCCCACTATGATATACCTTCTCCATATCAAGCTTTCTCATCTCATACTACCTCTTCTCCATACCAAGCCCCCATGCTACCCTATTCTCCTTACCAAGCCCCTCATGCTACATTATTCTCCACATTGAGGCCCCCACACTACCCCATTCTTCATGCTGAGCCTGCCCATGCTATCCCATTTTCTTTTATGAGCCTCCCATGTTACCCCTTCTCCATACTGAGCCCCCTCATGCTACCCCTTCTCCATAGCGAACACCCTCATGCTACCCTTTCTCTATTATCGAGCCCTCCTCCCTATTCTCATACTAAGCCCCTCACCCCATTCTCCATACTAAGGACCATCACATTCACCATACCAAGGCCCCCACCCCATTCTCCATACCAAGGCACCCCCGAGTATATTTGTCTCTATGAGTCATTACCTGCTGCAAGATTTGGCTTTTCCTTCTTCATGGTGCTCTGCAATGACATCAGTAGGGTGATGAGTTGACCTCATCGCGCTGCAGTGACATCAGCAGCATGAGTACATCTCTGTACATTGGATCAGGGAGCTGATTGGAGCTCAACTAACCCAGTGTCACGCAAGGTGTGGGAAAGACTTAGTGCAAAACAGAGGGAAGAGGGAAAGGGAGCCAAGACACTAGGGAAAGGGGGGAGTGGAGACCTCCTAGTCTGGTCTAGTGTCACCCAGCCTCAACTATCGACCCTGTATTGGCTCTTAACCAATTGCCGCACGCGTTCCTCGCCCTGTCTTTCCCTGGCGTTAGACTCAGGCTAGGGAAGGGAGGAGATGAGCACTAGCCGATCTCCACTGAACTCAAAAGACTAAAAGGAGGGACAAACAGGGCAAATTGCTTAGCTTTTAGATGACTCCAAACAAATATGCACATGTCCTCAAACACCAGAGAAGAGGAAGTACTGCTGTTGCTGAAGTCTTCACTAGGAGTAATGAATATCGCCGGCAACTCCCTCTGAAACACAGAAGGTATTTATACACCCAGGCCAGGTAGCCGCTGGGTCCTAGAGAAAACCTCAAGAAAATGTGTATAATGCCAAATGTGGAGATCTCCTGCGAACAACTGTAGGGCGACTGTCTGTCACCTCTGACACACCCGTGACAGTACCCCTTCCTCTACGAGTGGCCTCCGGACACTCAGGACCGGGTTTCTCAGGATAAGAGGTGTGGAATGATCGAACCAACCTGGGAGCGTTCACCTCTGACGCTGAAACCCACATACTCTCCTCTGGACCATAGCCTTTCCAGTGCACCAAGTATTGTAGAGAACGACGTTGGAGACAAGAATGTACAATCCTTGAAATTTGAAACTCCAGATTGTTGGTATATGCAACAGTTGTGGACTTCTTTGTTTGTGTGAAGGAGGACTTTATGCTGATCTGACAGTAGATGGCGATGTTGTGTAAAGTTTCCTTGTTTACTGTATTGTAAAAAGAAAAAAAATCTCTCTTGTATTTTCTGTTTTGTTCTTACTTCCTGGTGCAGTACTGTGTGACTGTGCGTTTTTTCCTTTACCTCATGTTCTGAGAAGTAATACCTTGTTATCCCAAGTACTCTGCTCTGTGAAGTTTCTACTGCAACTGTGGGTATCCAGAAGCTGTGCAACACAGATTACCATCAACTATTACTGGGGGCGGTGGTAGAGGTGAGGGCTCAAGAGGTTCCATATACTTTTTGAGTAAGGGCCTGTAGAACACATTGTGGACCTTAAGGGCCTGAGGAACTTCAAGACAAAACGCTGCTGGGTTAATGATGGCGGTTTATTTTATAGGGACCAATAAACCTAAGTCCCAGTTTCCAAGAAGGAACTTTCAATCTTATATTCCTGGTAGACAACCACGCAAGGTTATTTACATTCAGGTCCAGACCTGGCAAGCATTTTCTGTTAGCCATACGTTTATACCTGTCTCCCATGATCTTTAAATTACTCAGAACACCCTGCCATACCGAGGAAAGCGACAAAGCATACCATTCCACCTCAGGAACTCCTGAAGCTCCTCCCCCACTAAAGGTACCAAACTGTGGGTGATAAACGTATGCACCGAAGAACGGTGACCTGCCAGCGGATTCTTGACGATGATTATTAATGGCAAATTCTGCCAGCGGTAAGTAAGATGCCCAATCCTCCTGATTTTCGGAGATGAAACACCTGAAGTAGGTCTCCAAATTCTGATTGACACGCTCGCTCTGACCATTCGACTGAGGGTGAAAGGCAGAAGAAAAGGACAGCTGCACCCCCAGTCGAGAACAGAATGCCTTTCAGAACTTGGAAACAAACTGGGTCCCCCAATCTGACACCACATCGGAGGGAACCCCGTGAAGCTTCACAATCTCATTTATGAACATCTGTCTTGGCATTTGGAAGTGCAGGCAATGTGACAAAGGGAACCATTTTACTGAACCTATCTATTACCTCCAAAACCACCGTTTTGACTGCAGAAACTGGTAGGTCAGTAATAAAATCCATGGACAAGTGTGTCCATGACCTACTAGGGATAGGTAGCGGAAGAAGAGTACCAGATGGACGGGTATGCGAAACCTTAGAACGCGCGGAAATACTACAAGCAGCTACGTGTTCAATCACATCCTGATGTAACCCCGGCCACCAATAACGATGAGAGAGGAGGTCCGCGGTTGCCTTACCACCTGGATGCCCAGAAAGCACAGAGTTATAATGCTCTTTAATTACTTTGTGGTGCAGATTTAATGGTACAAATAACCTTCCTGAAGCGCAGGAGGCAAGAGTGTCCCCCTGAGCCTCCAACACCTCACCCTCCAGTTCAGAATACAGTGCCAAAATGACTACCCCTTTCTCTAATGTTGGGACAGGGTTCTCATGTTCACCACCACCAGGAAAGCTCCGGGACAAAGCATCACTCTTGACATTTTTGACCCGTGGATGAAAAGTGACATCAAAATTGAACCTAATTAAAAAACAGGGACCATCTGACTTGCCTAGGTTTGAGATGTTTAGCTGACTGGAGATATGACAGGGTCTTATGGTCAGTAATAACAGTAACAGGATGGACAGCCCCTTCCAACCAATGTCGCCATTCTTCGAACGCCAATTTGATCGCCAAAAGTTCCCTATTACCCACGTCATAATTTCTCTAAGCCGAAGACAATTTTTTTAGAAAAGAAGGCACATGGACGCCATTTACCAGGGGACGGACCCTGAGACAACACAGCCCCAATCCCGAAATCCGACGCACCAACATCCACATAAAGGGTTGGGAAACATCGGGTTGACTGAGTATAGGTACAGTTCTTTAAAGAAGAAAAAACCTGGACTGAGGCATCCGACCATTTGGAAAAATCAAACTCCTTCTTAGTCATGTCAGTAAGGGGTTTCACAATTACAGAGTAATTTTGGATGAATTTCCAGTAAAAATTAGTAAAGCCCTCAGGTTCTCGGGACGTTCCCAATCAAGGACTGCACGGATCTTCTCCGGATCCATCTGAAAACCTGAAGACGACAACAAGTACCCCAAAAACTGCACCACCTGAACAGCAAAAACACATTTTTCCAGTTTGGCATAAAGTTTGTTGTCCCTTAATATCTGAAGAACCTGCTTAACATGCCCCCGATGAGTTTCAAAATCTGGTGAGTAAACCAAAATATCGTCCAGATAGACCACCACAAACCGCCCCACCAAACAATTAAAAATATCATTTATGAAATGCTGGAATACCGCAGGTGCATTAGTCAAACCAAAAGACATAACCAAACTCCATTCGTCCCCTTCTCTGACTCTAACCAGATTGTAGGCTCCCCTTAGATCCAACTTGGAGAATACCTAAGCTCCCACAACCTGGCTGAACAAATCAGGAATCAGAGGATTCCTGTCCCTTCTTCAGACTCTCCACAATGAAATCCTTCATGACTTATCTCTCAGGGCCAGAAAGATTATACAGTCTGGATTTCGGTAGTTTAGCACCGGGGGTCAGGTAATAGGACAGTTTTAAACACGATGAGGAGGAAAATCCTGACTCCCCCTCTCAGAAAAAACATCCTCAAAACCAGACAGAAAAGCAGGTAATATTTCTGTAGAGACAGTAGCAAGGGAAATATCTAAACAATTTGCATGGCAGTAATCTCCCTATTCAATAATTTCCCCGCTTGCCAGTCCATCAATGGCTTATGTTTAACAAGCCACGGAATACCCAAAACAATCGGTGTAGGAAGATTGTCCAGGACATAGCAAGGAATAATTTCACGATGAACTGACCCCACCCTCAGTTTTACATTATGTACAATCTGAGTAAATGCTTTCTGTGCAAGTGGCGCTGAGTCGATGGCAAAAATGGAAATAGGTTTATCTAAAGTACAGCAAGCAAGACCATGAGTCTTCACAAACTCAGCATCAAGCATGCTGACTCCGGCTCCGCTGTCAACAAACACAGAAATTTTTGTCGGTTTAGCACCACCTCTGCTGTCAGGACAAAGCGGGAACTGCAGTTTGGCCTCAAATGCACCACTTGTTTATCTAACTCCAGACTACCAAGAGTTAATCGAGTCTCCTTTTGTTTAGGAATTGAAGGACAGGTCCCATCAAAATGGCCTTTTTTCCCACAACAAAAACATACACCTTTTATCTTGCGAATCTCCAGGGAGATGTATAATGCAGAGACACCCCCTAACTGCATGGGTTCCTACACCTCCCCCAGTACTGGTTCACCCCAGACTGCTCCCCCCGACAGAGGTACACAACCCCGACAAGAAGGCCACGGAGAAGGTGGTCTCACCTGTCTATCCTGAAGTCGTCTATCAAGATGTATGGCCAACGACATGGCAGCCTCCAAGGACTGAGGGGTTTCATATAATGCCAAGGCATCTTTCAACCTTTCAGTAAGCCCCTCACAAAATTGACTTCTAAGGGCTGAGTCATTCCATTTGGAATCCGTTGCCCATCTATGGAATTCCGAACTGTACGTTTCTACTGACCGATTCCCCTGCAGAAGGCTATATAGCCTAAACTCAGCCAAGGAGACTCGGTAAGGGTCATCATAGATGAGGGCCAAGACCGAGTCCTGCGGTAAAGAAAACCCCCACGTCTGAGGATCTCTCTAAAGTACAGCGATCACAATTCAAACCTGTTGCTCCTCATTTCCGGAGAAGTAAGGATGAAGTTTGAAATACAGTTTGCATGCCTCCTTGAATACAAACAAATTGTCCCTACCTCCTGAAAACCTGTCTAGGAGGGAAACTTTGGGTTTAGGCTGGACAGGCCTACCTGCAGAGACCCCCACATTGGCGACCTGTAACCGCTGATGCTGCTGCTGTACCTCACCGCGGACATCATTCACCTCCAGCGACAGCATGTGCAGCCGCTCTGCGAGCTCTGCAACTGAACCCATACCAAGGGAGAAAGAGAAAAAAAAAGGTCCATGCCCAAAAACACACAGAGAAAAAAAAAAACAAAGTGTCAGTTTTCTACTTTTTTTTTCTCCTTTCAAAATGTGCTCGGCCGGTGATAATGTCACGCAAGGTGTGGGAAAGACTTAGTGCAACACAGAGGGAAGAGGGAAAGGGAGCCCAGACACTAGGGAAAGGGGGGAGTGGAGACCTCCTAGTTTGGTCTAGTGTCACCCTGCCTCAAATATCGACCCTATATTGGCTCTTAACCAATAGTGTTCCTGGCCCTGTTTTTCCCTGGCGTTAAAAACAAAGAGCCCAGCCAGAACAGTAAACAGATTTTTTTAAAAATTCCAAAATCAAATTAGAAAACAGGAAAAGGCAGTGGTAGTTACCAGCCATGATGTCAAGGAAAATGCAGAACAGGACGCAGCAGGCCCCCTTTTGTTAGAAGGAGGTAACACAGGTGCAGAATGCTAATGAACAATCACTCTCATCCTCTCATCCTGATTGCCTAGCACTAAAACTGCACACAGATGAAACTTGGAATAGGGTGCAGGTCACATACATGTGGCATCGTGCCTAGCCAGCATCCTATTAGACGCCCCTACTATTCGATTAGGTTGGATGCCCGGCACCCTATCCGTGTATCACAGAGGTGCCAGCCCCTAATTCACAAGGTCACCATTAATGGGCCTGGCTGTGTCCTGTCAGATAAAAAAGTGCAAAAATATCATATGAGGTATTAGTTAATATTTTGGCCAAAATACGTAAGGTCGCAATCCCCGTCAAGGGTCCCCACGATTTTGCGAGTCCCTACTTTATCGTTATCTTCATTCTGCACCTGTGTTACCTCCTTCTAACAAAAAGGGGCCCGCTGCGTCCTGTTGTGCATGTTCCTTGACATCCTGGCTGGTAACTACCATTGCCTTTTTGCTGTTTCCCCCTTTCCCTGGCGTTAGACTAAGGGTAGGGAAGGGAGGAGAGGAGCACTAGTCAATCTCCACTGAACTCTACAGACAAAAAGGAATGACAAACAGGGGAAATTTCTTAGCTTTTAGACGACTCCAGAAAAATGTGCACATGTCCTCAAACACCAGAAAGGAGGAGTTACTGCTCTTACTGAAGACTTCACTAGGAGTAATGAATATCGCCGGCAACTCCCTCTGAAACACAGCATTGGTCCTAGAGACAGTCTCAAGAAGATAGTAACAACTAGTGTGGGATATATAAATCCAAACCACCACAAAGAGTAACTAAGGTTTAAAATATATTATATTTATTGGTATTCTTTAAAATTAAAGATATAAAAAAAACAGTGGATAACCCATACCACAGATGTAGGGTGTTAAACCATGAATCATTACAAGAGATGTATATACATGCTACTACTTGGCAATATATTTGGGAGGTAAATGATACTGAATTGGGCCCTAATATGCATAGAGAGATATATATTTAACAGGTGAACAGATCAATCCACATCAAAAGATATACACATGCATAATAAATAAGAGCCCAGATTACCTTAAGCCAATGTTTGTATGAATGAAAGCATGGTAAACACCCACCGCTCTGACGATCGTTTCGACACCTTTTTCAAGGAGCGCTGCATATGGGGTGTGCATGTGTTCATTTATATAGGAGCGATGAGAATGAGTTAATCCCCCACAGCTGTGTGAAAGGAACTGCAGAGCCATGTGGCGCGCATGCCTGATGACTTAGCAGTAGTGTATGCTTATTAATATTATTCACACACACACTAATTTCATTTACATTCTTGTATTTGTTCTATGCACTTTCCTTTTGTAACTGTTTTACATTTCGCACTCCCAACACACACAATTTTTTATTGTTAATCCATATTTACATAATGGGTCTAATAGGTTTTGGCACATTCAATGGATAATTGTAATTTATTTATTTATTTATTTTATTTTTTTATTTTTTAATTTACTTTGCATGTATATTGTAGGTTTGAGATACAATAGTTAGGGCATGTTGCAGATTAATTGTGTGAGGTTGAGGTATGTACTCTATGTGTGTCCAAAGAATATATCTTTAAGAATGTTTATTAATATTTGTAAATTAACCCGTTTATTTAGGCTATGCTTGGCGCATAGGATAATTATATATGGTATTTGTTTTGGGTCTTGATGGCCTGTGTGATATAACAATCTTGGATTTATATATACGCACATATAGTATATACATGCATTTGTACACTCATACATATTGTATGCAGCAGTCATTGTTATATATAAATTTTTCCTTCTCATATACATCTCAGTCCCTAGTGGTATAATATACATGTGCACCCGTACACTTATATATATATCACGCATTGGTACTGTTATATATAAAATACTCTCATTTTCTCATATACATATTTATCTTACTCTCCAGCGATAATATTCATTCAGTCTCTTCACTCATTCACCCCAATGTTGTTATAATACTTACCGATGCTTTAGCAGACAGGTCGCGCATGCAGGAAGTCTTTGACTTCCGGCACTTCCCCACACGGATCATGTGACCACTGGCACGCACGTTGCATAGCAACCGAGTGCTTGCTGGTCACCGTCCGTGGAAGGAAGTTGCCTGATAGGAAGCAGTCATCAGGCATGCGCGCCACATGGCTCTGCAGTTCCTTTCACACAGCTGTGGGGGATTAACTCATTCTCATCGCTCCTATATAAATGAACACATGCACACACCATATGCAGCGCTCCTTGAAAAAGGTGTTGAAACGATCGTCGGAGCGGTGGGTGTTTACCATGCTTTCATTCATACAAACATTGGCTTAAGGTAATCTGGGCTCTTATTTATTATGCATGTGTATATCTTTTGATGTGGATTGATCTGTTCACCTGTTAAATATATATCTCTCTATGCATATTAGGGCCCAATTCAGTATCATTTACCTCCCAAATATATTGCCAAGTAGTAGCATGTATATACATCTCTTGTAATGATTCATGGTTTAACACCCTACATCTGTGGTATGGGTTATCCACTGTTTTTTTATATCTTTAATTTTAAAGAATACCAATAAATATAATATATTTTAAACCTTAGTTACTCTTTGTGGTGGTTTGGATTTATATATCCCACACTAGTTGTTACTATATTGATTGAGTTTGGTGGTGGAGGTTAATTTCCTCCGTTCGGATACTATCCGGTACCTGTTTAGATTGTTAATATTGATGTTCTGTTTTGCAACAGATATAGTTCCGGAACATGTACCTAAAAGCCAGGATGTTGTCCTGGCAAGATAAAGCATCTGAATTGTTTAAACCCGGTACCGCAGGTATTTTTAATAGTACACATGTTGATCACAAAGAACTTTTTAAAAAATATAAAAATCTGCTCCAGAAAAAAACAAGAATTTGGTGGACCAAAGCCTCCTTGGACAATTATCATAAACAAAAAATTGTTCCAAGGGGGCTACGCATTCAACTGTTTCCCACATTTGGTTTGGAGGATGCAGAGCTAAACAAAAAATGGGAGGCAGCCGCTTCGTCCTGTTCACTGACTTTCATTGAAATTATTAATGAGAGAAATCTTAATGTCCTGGGAGAGATTGATCATGAGCTGGACCAAGTACATAAACAAATGCTGAAAGATATTCCAGCTGAAATGCTGGAAGAATTCCTTGCTGATATGGACAAGAAGATGGAAAAATGGGAGGAAAATATCAGCAAATCTAAATCTAAAAAATACCAGCGGGATATTAGTGATTACGAAAATAAAAGAGTTTTTCGCTGGCAATATAGGAAAGCTGATGATAAGAATATTTTGCTGAGAAATTCCTCCACGTCATCCATCTCATCCGTAGCCAGTAGCACCGTCTCAGGGCTTGAGCATGAAACACAGAATGGCCGACCCTCTCGTACAAGATTTGGTGGTAAAAATACGTTTCGAGATTATGATGGACCAAACCACAATCAAAAGCGTTGCAATCAACCAAAGGTAATCAATTTATCCACTCATATACTCACACCTCAGCAGGAACACGTGTTAGAAATGGGTCTTACGTTCTCTCCTCCTCAGTCTCTTGATATTTTCACTGCGGTAAAAGATGTGCATTTGTTTGCACGAAAACTCATTTTAAAAAGATTTTATGAAAAATCTAATCTGGGATTTATATTTGATACTGAAGAGGAGAGAGCGGCTGTGGCAATTCTTGAGTCACTGGCTGATCAGGAAGCTGAACCAACGAACAATTTCCCTGTTTCTCTCATGAACAAGTCCAGTAAATTTCCCAACCTCAATACATGTTCAGCGGTGGACACTTTTGTCAAATTGGTAACCCATGATATCGAAAAATTGAAATTTGGGGGTCCTCGATATCATGACAGCAGGCAATTGAGGGAGGTTATCCAAGAAATTGGAAAATGGGATGATTGTGTGTTGAAAGCCGCGGACAAAAGTGGAAATCTGGTCATTTGGCCCAACCTTCTTTATGAGAAACAGGCCTACAAATTGCTATCTGATCACCATTGCTACAAGAAACTCTCCCATAACCCATCTGACAGGTTTCAATTGGAATTGATTAAAATTTTGGAGCAAGCATATGAAAATGGCATTGTTACAAAAAAATTCTTTGATTATATACAAAAATTAAAACCTCGGATGCCTACTTTATATCTCATCCCTAAGATACATAAGGACATTCATGACCCGCCTGGCAGACCAATTGTCTCGGGCAATGGGAGTCTTTGCGAAATGGTTTGTCGGGTAATTGATTTTTATCTTAAACCTATTGTAGCCACGCTTCCTTCGTATATACAGGACACAACTGCAGCTTTGAGACGATTAGACCAACTTCATTTAGAAGATCAAATGTTACTTGTAACAGCTGATGTAGAGGCACTATATACCTCCATCATGCATACACACGGTCTCAAGACTGCATCTTGGTTCCTGTATAATAGCAATCTGGACACTGAATTAAGTGACCTGATCATGGTACTACTTGAGTTCATCCTTACACATAACATCTTTATGTTTAGGGATGAAATCTTCCTACAGGCACAAGGGACAGAAATGGGGGCGGCTTGTGCCCCCTCATATGCTAATTTGTTCCTTAGAGCCTGGGAGCGTGAGATTTTTCAGAGCTCTCCCATACCTGGCTGTGAAAACATCCTCAGCTGGATTAGGTATATCGATGATGTACTGTTCGTATGGGATGGCAGCTCTGATGACCTACAAAAATTGATGTGTCAACTTAACAATAATGATCTTAATATTAAATTGACATATGCCTACAGGCATAGGGTCAGTTTTTTGGATATTGACATCACAGTGTCCCCTGAAGGCGTGGTACAAACAAACATATTTTGCAAACCTACTGCCACCAACTCAATTCTTAGGGCGGATTCTTCACATTTGCCCTCCACCATTCGTGGTATCCCTGTGGGACAATTTTTGAGGGCAAGAAGAATCTGCTCATCAGACGAGACTTTTGAGCAACAAGCCTCTGATCTCTACACAAGATTCAGAGAACGTGGGTACGGCCATAGGCAAATCCGTCGGGGATATCGACGGGCGAAAGACAGCAACCGTAACCAGCTTCTTTATTCTACCAAACCTTTGAAAATTCGCTCGGACCAAGTCAGATTGATTACTCCTTATAATGATCAATGGAAAAACTTTTCCAACATTATCCAGAAACATTGGCACGTTCTGCAAACGGACCCAGTATTGAACAAAATTATATCTGACAGGCCATGTATCATTGCCAAAAGGTCAAGAAACTTGAGGGATTTGTTGGTACGTAGTGAGTACAAGCCAGCAAGAAAAAATGTATCACTCTTTAGTGAACAAATCCAAGGATTCTGTCCTTGTGGGCAATGTAAAGCCTGTCTCAATACTGAAAGGTCCAAGGAATTTTTTAATTCCTCTAAGACTCGAAAATTCACCATCAGACAGTTTTTAACGTGCTCGACAAAAGGAGTAATCTATGTGGCTGAATATCCATGCCACAAGATTTATGTGGGTATGACTACTCGCGAATTTAGAATCCGGGTAAGGGAACACATACGTGACATTGAAAAAGCAAAGGACGCTGAGAGCAATGATTATTTGAAGACCCTCCCTAGACATTTTAAATGCTTCCATAATTCTGATCCATCATTCTTGCGGGTGAAAGCCATTGACAAGGTATCTTTGGGGGCTAGAGGAGTTCTGGGTTTGCCTCTTTCTTATAGATTCACAGTGTACTTTTTACTTTCTTTGATTTTAATTGGTTTTAATTATTTATTCTTCTATCCAGTGACGTTGTTATACTCACCCTGTGCTGTTTCTGCTGTGATGACATGGTCTCCATCGGTATAGTTGTCTGAAATATTTGCTGCAAGAGCCCGCACCTGAGATGAATGGAATGAAGAATAAAAGAGAGGAAAAGAGAAACGGAGAGAATCATGATACTATTTTTTGTGGATTATTATTTATCATATACAATTGTATGTTTGTTATTTTCTGCAATATCCAATTTCCCATATGTCAATATTTATTAGGGTTTTTTTGTTTTTTGTTTTTTTTCTTTCCATGTCATTATCATCAGGGTTTTTATATTGCTAATTGTTCACTTAATTAACTTATAATATATTTACAATGCATAACGCATCATTATTTATGATTTTCACATACACTATTCACTTACACAAGTAACTTAACAAGCTTATATGCATAACTGCACAATTTTTTGACTTAGCAGTAGTGTATGCTTATTAATGTTATTCACACACACTAATTTCATTTACATTCTTGTATTTGTTCTATGCACTTTCCTTTTGTAACTGTTTTACACTTCGCACTCCCAACACACACAATTTTTATTGTTAATCCATATTCACATAATGGGTCTAATAGGTTTTGGCACATTCAATGGATAATTTTAATTTTTTTTTTATACAGTACAGACCAAAAGTTTGGACACACCTTCTCATTTAAAGATTTTTCTGTATTTTCATGACTATGAAAATTGTACATTCACATTGAAGGCATCAAAACTATGAATTAACACATGTGGAATTATATACTTAACAAAAAAGTGTGAAATAACGGAAAATAAGTCTTATATTCTAGGTTCTTCAAAGTGGCCACCTTTTGCTTTGATGACTGCTTTGCACACTCTTGGCATTCTCTTGATGAGCTTCAAGACGTAGTCACCGGAAATGTTTTTCACTTCACAGGTGTGCCCTGTCAGGTTTAATAAGTGAGATCTCTTGCCTTATAAATGTGGTTGGGACCATCAGTTGTGTTGTGCAGAACTCTGGTGGATACACAGCTGATAGTCCTACTGAATAGGCTGTTAAAATTTGTATTATGACAAGAAAAAAGCAGTTAAGTAAAGAAAAACGAGTGGACATCATTACTTTAAAAAATTAAGGTCAGTCAGTCCGAAAAATTGGGAAAACTTTGAAAGTGTCCCCAAGTGCAGTTGCAAAAACCATCAATCGCTACAAAGAAACTGGCTCACATGAGGACCGCCCCAGGAAAGGAAGACCAAGAGTCACCTTGGCTTCTGAGGATAAGATTATCCGAGTCACCAGCCTCAGAAATCGCAGGTTAACAGCAGCTCAGATTAGAGACCAGGTCAATGCCACACAGAGTTCTAGCAGCAGACACATCTCTTCAACAACTGTTAAGAGGAGACTTTGTGCAGCAGGCCTTCATGGTAAAATAGCTGCTAGGAAACCACTGCTAAGGACAGGCAACACGCAGAAGAGACTTGTTTGGGCTAAAGAACACAAGAAATGGACATTAGACCAGTGGAAATCTGTGCTTTGGTCTGATGAGTCCAAATTTGAGATCTTTGGTTCCAACCACCGTGTCTTTGTGCAACGCAGAAAAGGTGAACGGATGGAAAAAAAAAAAAGACCTACAAATTAACCATGTAATATATGGTCAATAATCCCTAGAAAACTAGAAAAACTGATTAATAGCCTATAGTGGGGGAGAGAAACTTTAAATAAAAGGGGACGCGTCTCCCCTATAAGTTATATCTCAATCCACATATTAGTAGACCCCAAAATGACATGAAAGGGATTTAAATCCAAAATATATCAAATTTTATTAGAAAATATAAAAGTTACATAACAATATATCAAAGAGAAGGAAAAGAGGTGGTAGGACAACTATAGAAACAGGGTCAAACCCTGCAAGGAGACAAACATCCCTGGACCAGCATTAAAGGTAAACCAGGTGTACGTATGAGCTGCCAATCAATAAATAGTTAAAGTAAAGGCAAACATAAATAATATCAATCTGTGTCTTCACTGATAATAATCTTCATGTCAGAATACAAAGTATGAAGTACAACAATTAAGATAGCAATCTCAGTATGTGAACACATAATAACATGACAGAATGTAAGACAACAGAGCATATAGCAGAGACGCATGAATGCACAAATGAATAGATGGCGCTAAACAGGTAGCATAATGCTGATAACACCAGGGTACATGACAGTGATGCACAAATCTTACTAAGTTGGTAGCGCTAAGTAGGTAGCATTACTATTTAATCATGAGCAGCGGCTCCGTAGTATGTTATTTACCTTGTGCCATATAAGGAACGGTAAAGGCAGCGTGTCCTGGAATGCTGGGGGGATGTGCGGCAACGGATGGACTCTACATGCCTGGTTCCCACTGTGAAGCATGGAGGAGGAGGTGTGATGGTGTGGGGGTGCTTTGCTGGTGACACTGTTGGGGATTTATTCAAAATTGAAGGCATACTGAATCAGCATGGCTACCACAGCATCTTGCAGCGGCATGCTATTCCATCCGGTTTGCGTTTAGTTGGACCATCATTTATTTTTCAACAGGACAATGACCCCAAACATACCTCCAGGCTGTGTAAGGTCTATTTGACCAAGAGGAAGAGTGATGGGGTGCTACGCCAGATGACCTGGCCTCCACAGTCACCAGACCTGAACCCAATCGAGATGGTTTGGGGTGAGCTGGACCGCAGAGTGAAGACAAAAGGGCCAACAATTGCTAAGCATCTCTGGGAACTCCTTCAAGATTGTTGGAAGACCATTTCCGGTGACTACCTCTTGAAGCTCATCAAGAGAATGCCAAGAGTGTGCAAAGCAGTCATCAAAGCAAAAGGTGGCTACTTTGAAGAACCTAGAATATAAGACATATTTTCAGTTGCTTCACACTTTTTTGTTAAGTATATAATTCCACATGTGTTAATTCATAGTTTTGATGCCTTCAATGTGAATGTACAATTTCCATAGTCAAGAAAATACAGAAAAATCTTTAAATGAAAGGTGTGTCCAAACTTTTGGTCTGTACTGTATATATATATTTTTTTTATTTTTTTTAAATTTACTTTGCATGTAAATTGTAGGTTTGAGATACAATAGTTAGGGCATGTTGCAGATTAATTGTGTGAGGTTGAGGTATGTACTCTATGTGTGTCCAAAGAATATATCTTTAAGAATGTTTATTAATATTTGTAAATTAACCCGTTTATTTAGGCTATGCTTGGCGCATAGGATAATTATATATGGTATTTGTTTTGGGTCTTGATGGCCTGTGTGATATAACAATCTTGGATTTATATATACGCACATATAGTATATACATGCATTTGTACACTCATACATATTGTATGCAGCAGTCATTGTTATATATAAATTTTTCCTTCTCATATACATCTCAGTCCCTAGTGGTATAATATACATGTGCACCCGTACACTTATATATATCACGCATTGGTACTGTTATATATAAAATACTCTCATTTTCTCATATACATATTTATCTTACTCTCCAGCGATAATATTCATTCAGTCTCTTCACTCATTCACCCCAATGTTGTTATAATACTTACCGATGCTTTAGCAGACAGGTCGCGCATGCAGGAAGTCTTTGACTTCCGGCACTTCCCCACACGGATCATGTGACCACTGGCACGCACGTTGCATAGCAACCGAGTGCTTGCTGGTCACCGTCCGTGGAAGGAAGTTGCCTGATAGGAAGCAGTCATCAGGCATGCGCGCCACATGGCTCTGCAGTTCCTTTCACACAGCTGTGGGGGATTAACTCAATCTCATCACTCCTATATAAATGAACACATGCACACACCATATGCAGCGCTCCTTGAAAAAGGTGTTGAAACGATCGTCGGAGCGGTGGGTGTTTACCATGCTTTCATTCATACAAACATTGGCTTAAGGTAATCTGGGCTCTTATTTATTATGCATGTGTATATCTTTTGATGTGGATTGATCTGTTCACCTGTTAAATATATATCTCTCTATGCATATTAGGGCCCAATTCAGTATCATTTACCTCCCAAATATATTGCCAAGTAGTAGCATGTATATACATCTCTTGTAATGATTAATGGTTTAACACCCTACATCTGTGGTAAGAATTATCCACTGTTTTTTTATATCTTTAATTTTAAAGAATACCAATAAATATAATATATTTTAAACCTTAGTTACTCTTTGTGGTGGTTTGGATTTATATATCCCACACTAGTTGTTACTATATTGATTGAGTTTGGCGGTGGAGGTTAATTTCCTCCGTTCGGATACCATCTGGAACCTGTTTAGATAGTCTCAAGAAGATGTCTGTAATGCCAAATGTAGAGATCTCCTGCAACTAACTTCAGGGCAACTGTCTGTCACCTCTGACACACCCGTGACACCCAGGAAGTGTCGGCGCGTTCAGAGATTCATTTGTATTTGAGTCATAAAGACGCAAATACAAATGAATGCAACACTCTTCATCCCTCATCCAAAAAAATGTTGGTTCTGTTAACGAGTCTGGAGGAGGGAAATTTAATCCCTAAGTTGCCGAGCCAATTGTAACATTATTGACCAGGCCATAGAATTGAAATCTGACCAGTGTCACTTCATGTGGTAATAACTTCAACGTATCCCAGTGATCCTGAGATTTGTTTTTTTCGTGACACATTTTACTTTGCTTGTTGTAAATTTAGATCGATAGGTTTTGGGTTTATTTGTGAAAATATCATAATTTTGATGAACTTTCAATGTTTATATGCTCAAAGTTGTTAGTCATACTGTACAAATACCATTTCCCATATGTTGCTTTAGCCACAATTTTTTTTCTTTAAAAGGAATAGTACGAGAAAATGGACTCCACAATTTCTTACCTAGTTTCTTCTGAGCACACTGATACCCCATGTGGTCAGAAACCTCTGTTTGGAGAAAGGGCCAGGCCCGGAAGGGAAGGAGCACCATTTGAATTTTGGAACACAAATTTGACTGAAATAGATTGTGGGCATCATGTTGCATTTCCATGGCCCCTAGGGTACCCAAACAGCAGAAAACTCCTAGAAGTGACCCCCATTTTGTAAACTATACCCCTCAAGGATTTTATCCAGGGGTATGGTGAGCATTTTAAATCCACAACTACTACACAGAATTTGATAACATTTGGTCTCCACATTGAAAATGTTCATTTAATTTTTCACGAAAATGTTGCTTTAGCCCCAAATTTTTACTTTTGCAAGAGGTATCATAAAAAAGGTGACAGCGCGATTTGCTGCCTAATTTCTTCTGAGCAAGGCGATACCCCACATGTAGTCAAAAAGTTCTGTTTGACACACGACAGGGTTTGGAAGAAGCGACATTTGGTATTTTGAATGTAAATTTGACTACAATGGATTGCAGAAATCATGTCTCATTTGCAGAGCCCCGGAGGTACCAAAACAACAGAAAGCCCCACAAGTGACACCACTTTGGAAGCTAGACCCATCAAGGAATTCATGTAGGGGTTTGTTGAGCTTGCTAAACCAATGGGTGCTTCACAGAACTTTTTAAAATGTGGATGTGAAAATGAAAATTACTTTTCTATGCTAAAATATGGTTTTATCCCCACCCCAAATTTGAAATTTCCAGAGTGTATAATAGGAGAAAACAGAAACTTAAATTTGTTATGCAATTTCTTCCGAACATAAAGATACTGTCACGCAAGATGGATGAACACTAACAACTAAAGACAACAAAGGAAACAAACATGGGGAAAAGTAACTTAGCTTGAGCCAACTTCAGAGAGATTATTCCTAACGTCCTCCAAGCACAAAAGAGAAAGTAAGCAGACTGCAACAGCTCCAAGCCTTCTCAAGAGAACAAGTGAATATCACCGGCACCTCCCTCTATCAAACAGCAAGTATTTCAACAGCCAGGCCTGGGTGTCAGTTAGCCAGAGGGAGGTAGACGCTGGGTCCTAGAGTGAGACAGATAAGAAGGTGTCTGTAATGTCAAACGAAAAGATATTCTGCAAACAACTCGAGGGCGACTGTCTGTCACATCTCACACACACATGACAGATACCCCATATGTGACGAAAACTGGCACATGGCATGGAAAGAGCGCTATATGATTTTTGAAGCATAAATTTGTCTGGAATAGATTGTTAATGCCAAGTCGCATTTGCAGAGCCCCTGACAGGTCAAACAGCTGAAACCCCCATAAGTGAACCCATTTTGGAAATTAAACCCCTCAAGGAATTGATAAAGGGGTGTATTGATCATTTTTAACCTACAGGTGATTCACAAAACTATAACATTTAGATGTGAAAACAAAAAATTTAATTTATTCCACTAAAATACTGTTTTAGTGCCAAATATATAATTTACATGTGATATAATATGAGAAACTGGACCCCAGTATATGTTATGCAATTTTTACTGAACATGGCAGCACCCCATATGTGGTTGTACACTACTGTTTGAGCACACGGCAGGGATCAGATTGGAAGGAGCTCTACTTGACTTTTAGTACGCTGATTGTTTGAATAGCACGGTGGCTCAGTGGTTAGCACTGCAGCGCTGGGGTCCTTGGTTCAAATCCCACCAAAGACAACATCTGCAAGGAGTTTGTATGTTCTCTCAGTGTTTGTGTGGGTTTCCTCCGGGTTCTCCGGTTTCCTCCCACACTTCAAAGACATACTGATAGGGAATTTAGATTGTGAACCCCAAAGGGGACAGTGATGATAATGTATGTAAAGAGCTGCGGAATATGTTAGTGCTATATAAAATAAAGATTATTATTATTATTATTATAGATTGTGGGTCCTTGAGACAAGCCTCTGAAGTGCCAGATCAGCAGAAACCCCACCAGGTGACCCCATATTGGAAACTTCACTGCCTAAGGGATTCATCTAGGGGTGTAGTGAGTATTTTGAACCGACAGGTGCCTCGCAGAATTTTATAACATTGGGATGTGTAAATATAACATTTTAGTTCTAAAAATGTCATTTTTGTATTTGCTGCAAATTTGTCAGTTACACAAGGGTTAATAGGTAAAAATGGAACCCACAATTTATTGTGCAATTTCTACCGAATGCGGTAATACCCTATATGTTGTCGGAAACTATTATTTCCTTCAACTCGTCCAAGATGTTGGCCCCAAAATATACAGATGCCATCAACAGGCCAGAGATCAAGGATAAGCTCCAACGCTTCCAAAATAACATGTACGAACTTAAAGCAGAAGGCGTACACCTGGCAGTAAGGAACCTTAACAACATACTCTATGCCATGGCAGAAATGTCCGACCCAAAAAGATGTAGCAACAAGAGGTTGAGTAAACAAAATCCCAACAACTGGTTTGACAAGGAATGTAAAGCTATAAGGAAGGTTCTAAGAACGACCTCAAATAAAAAACACAGAGACCCAAACAACTCTACTCTGAGAGAAAATTACCACACCATGCAACAAAATTAGAAATCCATCCTCAAAAGGAAAAAGAAAAAACACATTTCCACAAAACTCCTCCAACTCCAAGATGCCCTTGAAGACAACAGCTTTTGGGAACTATGAAACCACCTAGGATCCAACCAAAAAAGCTACAACCTCCATATCCAGACCAGGAACATATGGCTCCAGTACTTCAAGGACCTTTACAAAGACATCCCAAGTGGGGGCGTGGCCAGGACCTCAATGTGAGAGGAAGTGTGTGTGAGGAGCTCCTGCTGAGCTGAACACAATAGAGGCATAGAAAAGGCAGAGTGCCGGCATTTTCACCTCAATTACAGCACACATGGGGCCACGACATGCTAGGACACCGGCATCCACTCCAGGGCCAGTGATAGCGACCGCACTGGACACCTTTCTTCAGAAGGACTCAGCACCTCATGGTGTCCCGGAGCCATCTTGGCTGGAACAGACCGGGATGCAGCAGCTTCAGACAGAGCACAGAGGTGAGGGGAGTGGGAACCAATCTCAGCTTGCAGCCCCTGCTGATGTGGATTTGCCGGGGCAGATAACAGCAAAAAGCCAAGGCAGAGCTGTGGGAGTCGTCTCCTCTGCAAATAAGACTGTTGCAGCTCACATGAGGTGCACATCAGAGCCCCCCTCCCCCTCCTCCCCTCAGACAATTGCACAAATAACAGCATGTGCTGCTGATCATCCCCAGCCCCCATCAGAAGATGGAGGGACCTTCTCTATGCATTCCCATGGGAAAAGGAGCAGACAGGCAGCCGGGGAGATTGAAGGAGAGCGGAATATTTTCACTGTCCATGATAAAGGGGTGGAGACTTGTCCTCTTCCCCTGGCTGTACTGAGGATGAATGGCGGGTTGGGAGCCTGCAGTTCTGTGCCCCCCCCCACCCCCCATGGCAGAAGTACCTAGAGCATTTACCCTCCAAGACAGACTTCAAAAACCTTATAAAGGAAGTCAAGGATACCTGCAGTTCAGAGATTGCTTATGTGAGACAAGACCTGAGGCACTTGGCAAATCGTATAGAAATACTGGAGGAAGATCATAATACTACTAGAGCTCATGTAACCAAACTACAACAAGTGACCACTCAGCAAGAATCAGTGATGCAGGATATGCATGCCCACATTGAAGATCTTGATAATAGGGAAGATGAAGCAACATACGGGTGAGGGGTCTCCCCGAGTCGGAGGGGGGGGGGGATCTCAGAGCTATACTTCAGGAGATCTTCAACTCTATCCTGGGTGATAACCAGCCTGCCTCGATCAAATTTCATAGAGCTCACAGAGCCTTGAAGCCAAAAGGTATTACAGCATTTCCTGCTTGCATGACTTTGAGCTGAAAGAAAAGATAATGGCCAAGGCAAGGGCCCAGAAAGCCATAAAGTATAGGGGAGGCGGACATCCAGCTCTTCCCGGACCTGTCTAGAATTACCCTGCAGAAGAGAAAGCTGTTAGAACCCTCCTGTTAGTTTTTTTTCTATTTTGTTGGTCACATGACTTTCTGCCTATATAATCCAGCTCCGCCCTTCTGGCCTTACTGGACTTCAGGGTTACATTTACTCTTAAGCTAGCCAGGTGCCTTGTACCTTACTCTGCAGTTTGCTTGGTCTTTTGACCACTAGTACTTTTTGTTTGTCTTTGCTCTGCTACAATTTCTGTTAGGAGGTGTCCAACTATATCCCTGTCCTTAGTTCTTGTAGGGACCCCTCCCTTATATCTATAGGTGTGCGTTCAGACTAGCCGAGGACTTAGGCGGGTCTGTTCACAAGGAACAGGTCCCCCGCTGCATCGTAGGGAATCAGCTTAGTCCTATTGTAGGGACAGTTTTCCTATCTTTCCTTAGTGTTTGTAGCAGTTCGTAACAGTAAGTCCAGCCCAAAAAAAACACTCTAAGGAAAGAAATCCAGATTTCAGCACAGTGTCAGTTCAGGAGTTGGCTCAACGCCTGCACGGACTGTCTTTGGAGGTGGCCGAGCTCCAGCAACACGTGAGTAGCTGTCCTGGAGCTCATTTTGTCGAACCGAAGGTAGGACTGCCAGATTTTTTTATGGTAAACAGCAATATTTTTTTTCCTTTAAAAACGCTTGTTTATTATATTTTCGTTTAAGACCCAGATCCTCGGGGAATGAATCACAGCGCATTGGGTTTATAATGTCACTTTTGCGCAAAGAACCACAGGGATGGGCCTTTTCTCTACAACCTAATGATCCGTGTTTTAGATCTGTGGAAGATTTTTTTTCTGCTATGGGGTTGTTGTATGATGATCCTGATCGAGTCTCATCTGCTGAAACTGAATTAAGACGTTTGAAGCAGGGATCAGGTGATGTGGAAAATTATTGTACATACTTCAGAAGATGGTCAGCTGAAGTGGAATGGAATGACTCAGCATTAAAATGTCTGTTTCTTGCTGGTCTAGGTGAAAGGGTTAAGGATCTGCTGATTGCCTTCCCAAAACCTGGAACCTTGCAGGAGGCAATGCAATTAGCTATACGTGTGCACAGGACACTGCGTGCTAGGATTAATGAAGAGAAATCTACTGCTATGGCAGCTCCTAGTTTGCAGAGGGTCTGCTCGGAAGGTGGAGAACCGATGGAGATTGGGGCCATGTCACCCCACTCTCAGGAAAAAGACCGCAGGTTTGCTAAGGGATTATGCTTTTATTGCGGTAAATCTGACCACTTTATTTAGAACTGTGTGCTTCGTTTGAACAAGGAAAAAAAAAAGGTCAGTTACGCCCGTATAGCTTGTTCAAACTCAAAAGGAGTATTTCTTTCTGGAAGCACCTCATTCCAGGAGGAGTTGTTTGAATTTCAGGTATTTGTGGATTGTGGTTCTACACTCAATGTGATTGATGAGGGATTTTTGGAAAAATTTAAATTAGAATCTAAACTTTTGTCATCCCCTATTTCTGTGGTTGCTGTTGATGGCTCTCCCTTGAAATGTATTACAAGGTTTTTGAATTTCCCCTCACCATTAATGGTATTCACTAAGAGAATTTGGATTTGGCGGTATTAAATAATTTGCCTTCTCCAGTGGTTTTGGGGTTACCTTGGTTAAAATTGCACAATCCTGTACTGGACTGGTCTACCAATGAAATTAAGTCTTGGAGTCCTAAGTGTTATGATAAATGTTGTAACGGTTGCATTGCTGCTGTGAAAGAGGGGAATTACCTGTACCTATTCAGGATTTTGGAAGGTTTTTTCTGAGGAGGAGTCGCAAGTTTTGCCTCCTCATAGGGACTATGATTGTACTATTGAGTTTGTCCCTGGAGCTACTTTTCCCAGGAGTCGCTTATTTAATCTTACTATCCCTGAGAGAAAGGCCTTGGAGGAATACATACAGACAAGCTTGGCCGCCGGTCACATTAGACCTTCTAAGTCACCTGTGGCTGTTGGATTTTTTTTTGTAAAAAAAAAAGGACGGCGGTTTACGTCCATGTCTGGACTTTCGCGAAATTAATAAAATTACAGTACGCAATTCCTACCCACTGCCATTAATTCCTGACTTGTTCAACTAGTTAGTGGGGGCCAAGTGGTTCTCTAAAATTGATCTCCGGGGGACATACAATTTGTTATGTATGAAGGAAGGTGATGAGTGGAAAACTGCTTTTAACACTCCGGTGGGTCATTTTGAGAATCTGGTTATGCCTTTTGGTCCTACCAACGCACCAGCGTTTTTTCAGAACCTTATTAATGACATCCTAAGACCATTGATCGGTAAGAATGTGGTGGTGTATTTGGATGACATTTTGATTTATTTGCCGGATCTGGAGTCTCATTGGCAGAGCGTACGTGAGGTATTGCAGTTGTTAAGTGACAATTCACTTTTTGCTAAGCTGGAGAAATGTGAGTTCGCTGTGCAGAGAATTCGTTTTTTGGGCTACATTATCTCCTGCGAGGGCTTTGAGATGGACCCGGTGAAGGTTCAGGCGGTACAGGAATGGCCTAGGCCTATTGGTTTGAAATCGATACAGAGATTTTTGGGTTTCGCCAATTATTACAGAAAATTCATTAAGAATTTTTCTATAATTGTTAAGCCGCTGACCGATCTCACCAGGAAAGGTGCGAATACGGTCCAGTGGACTACTGAGGCCATTGAAGCTTTTGTGTATCTCAAGGAGAGGTTCAGTGCTGCCCCGATCCTTATGCAAAACCTACAAAAGACAAAAAATATATCTCATACCCTACCATCATTATAAATAAATGTAAAGCTTTACATTTATTTATAATGATGGTAGGGTATGAGATATATTTTTTGTTTTTTGTAGGTTTTGCATCTTATTGCTAGTGTGAACATGCTCCTATTTCTTGCATGTGTACCATCTTAGTCCTCAGTTCACATTGCTTGGTTTTTTGTCTTGTTTGCATTCTGTGCAAATTAGGGGTGTGGCATCCCCCTTGTTGAGCTGGTTAGTATATATGTAGCTTACCACGGGCTTAGGTGGTCTGATATTGGGACCCGGTTCTATTTGTCTACTCTTTTTTATATGCATTACTTCAACTTTGATATACAGTAAGGTTTTTAATATAGACAGTGTAGGACCGTCCCAATTTAGGGTCACCTTGTCGCTGGTGGGACGGCTTGTATACTTTTTTTGATCAAAAATAGTTCACTAAGTACCCTATATTTCATATGCAACTTTGCTTTACATTTATTTATAATGATGGTAGGGTATGAGATATATTTTTTGTCTTTTGTAGGTTTTGCATCTTTTTGCTAGTGTGAACATGCTCCTATTTCTTGCATGTGTACCATCTTAGTCCTCAGTTCACATTGCTTGGTTTTTTGTCTTGTTTGCATTCTGTGCAAATTAGGGGTGTGGCATCCCCCTTGTTGAGCTGGTTAGTATATATGTAGCTTACCACGGGCTTAGGTGGTCTGATATTGGGACCCGGTTCTATTTGTCTACTCTTTTATATGCATTACTTCAACTTTGATATACAGTAAGGTTTTTAATATAAACAGTGTAGGACCGTCCCAATTTAGGGTCACCTTGTCGCTGGTAGGACGGCTTGTATACTTTTTTTGATCAAAAATAGTTCACTAAGTACCCTATATTTCATATGCAACTTTGCTTTACATTTATTTACAATGATGGTAGGATATGAGATATATTTTTTGTCTTTTGTAGGTTTTGCATCTTTTTGCTAGTGTGAACATGCTCCTATTTCTTGCATGTGTACCATCTTAGTCCTCAGTTCACATTGCTTGGTTTTTTGTCTTGTTTGCATTCTGTGCAAATTAGGGGTGTGGCATCCCCCTTGTTGAGCTGGTTAGTATATATGTAGCTTACCACAGGCTTAGGTGGTCTGATATTGGGACCCGGTTCTATTTGTCTACTCTTTTTTATATGCATTACTTCAACTTTGATATACAGTAAGGTTTTTAATATAGACAGTGTAGGACCATAACAATTTAGGGTCACCTTGTCGCTGGTGGGACGGCTTGTATACTTTTTTTGATCAAAAATAGTTCACTAAGTACCCTATATTTCATATGCAACTTTGCTTTACATTTATTTATAATGATGGTAGGGTATGAGATATATTTTTGTCTTTTGTAGGTTTTGCATCTTTTTGCTAGTGTGAACATGCTCCTATTTCTTGCATGTGTACCATCTTAGTCCTCAGTTCACATTGCTTGGTTTTTTCTATTGTTTGCATTCTGTGCAAATTAGGGGTGTGGCATCCCCCTTGTTGAGCTGGTTAGTATATATGTAGCTTACCACGGGCTTAGGTGGTCTGATATTGGGACCCGGTTCTATTTGTCTACTCTTTTATATGCATTACTTCAACTTTGATATACAGTAAGGTTTTTAATATAAACAGTGTAGGACCGTCCCAATTTAGGGTCACCTTGTCGCTGGTGGGACGGCTTGTATACTTTTTTTGATCAAAAATAGTTCACTAAGTACCCTATATTTCATATGCAACTTTGCTTTACATTTATTTACAATGATGGTAGGATATGAGATACATTTTTTGTCTTTTGTAGGTTTTGCATCTTTTTGCTAGTGTGAACATGCTCCTATTTCTTGCATGTGTACCATCTTAGTCCTCAGTTCACATTGCTTGGTTTTTTGTCTTGTTTGCATTCTGTGCAAATTAGGGGTGTGGCATCCCCCTTGTTGAGCTGGTTAGTATATATGTAGCTTACCACAGGCTTAGGTGGTCTGATATTGGGACCCGGTTCTATTTGTCTACTCTTTTTTATATGCATTACTTCAACTTTGATTTACAGTAAGGTTTTTAATATAGACAGTGTAGGACCGTCCCAATTTAGGGTCACCTTGTCGCTGGTGGGACGGCTTGTATACTTTTTTTGATCAAAAATAGTTCACAAAGTACCCTATATTTCATATGCAACTTTGCTTTACATTTATTTATAATGATGGTAGGGCATGAGATATATTTTTTGTCTTTTGTAGGTTTTGCATCTTTTTGCTAGTGTGAACATGCTCCTATTTCTTGCATGTGTACCATCTTAGTCCTCAGTTCACTATTGCTTGGTTTTTTGTCTTGTTTGCATTCTGTGCAAATTAGGGGTGTGGCATCCCCCTTTTTGAGCTGGTTAGTATATATGTAGCTTACCACATGCTTAGGTGGTCTGATATTGGGATCCGGTTCTATTTGTCTACTCTTTTATATGCATTACTTCAACTTTGATATACAGTAAGGATTTTAATATAGACAGTGTAGGACCATCCCAATTTAGGGTCACCTTGTCGCTGGTGGGACGGCTTGTATACTTTTTTTGATCAAAAATAGTTCACTAAGTACCCTATATTTCATATGCAACTTTGCTTTACATTTATTTATAATGATGGTAGGGTATGAGATATATTTTTTGTCTTTTGTAGGTTTTGCATCTTTTTGCTAGTGTGAACATGCTCCTATTTCTTGCATGTGTACCATCTTAGTCCTCAGTTCACATTGCTTGATTTTTTGTCTTGTTTGCATTCTGTGCAAAGTAGGGGTGTGGCATCCCCCTTGTTGAGCGGGTTAGTATATATGTAGCTTACCACGGGCTAAGGTGGTCTGATATTGGGACCCGGTTCTATTTGTCTACTCTTTTATATGCATTACTTCAACTTTGATATACAGTAAGGTTTTTAATATAGACAGTGTAGGACCGTCCCAATTTAGAGTCACCTTGTCGCTGGTGGGACGGCTTGTATACTTTTTTTGATCAAAAATAGTTCACTAAGTACCCTATATTTCATATGCAACTTTGCTTTACATTTATTTATAATGATGGTAGGGTATGAGATATATTTTTTGTCTTTTGTAGGTTTTGCATCTTTTTGCTAGGTGAACATGCTCCTATTTCTTGCATGTGTACCATCTTAGTCCTCAGTTCACATTGCTTGGTTTTTTGTCTTGTTTGTATTGTGTGCAAATTAGGGGTGTGGCATCCCCCTTGTTGAGCTGGTTAGTATATATGTAGCTTACCACGGGCTTAGGTGGTCTGATATTGGGACCCGGTTCTATTTGTCTACTCTTTTTTATATGCATTACTTCAACTTTGATTTACAGTAAGGTTTTTAATATAGACAGTGTAGGACCGTCCCAATTTAGGGTCACCTTGTCGCTGGTGGGACGGCTTGTATACTTTTTTTGATCAAAAATAGTTCACAAAGTACCCTATATTTCATATGCAACTTTGCTTTACATTTATTTATAATGATGGTAGGGCATGAGATATATTTTCTGTCTTTTGTAGGTTTTGCATCTTTTTGCTAGTGTGAACATGCTCCTATTTCTTGCATGTGTACCATCTTAGTCCTCAGTTCACATTGCTTGGTTTTTTGTCTTGTTTGCATTCTGTGCAAATTAGGGGTGTGGCATCCCCCTTGTTGAGCTGGTTAGTATATATGTAGATTACCACGGACTTAGGTGGTCTGATATTGGGACCCGGTTCTATTTGTCTACTCTTTTTTATATGCATTACTTCAACTTTGATATACAGTAAGGTTTTTAATATAGACAGTGTAGGACCGTCCCAATTTAGGGTCACCTTGTCGCTGGTGGGACGGCTTGTATACATTTTTGATCAAAAATAGTTCACTAAGTACCCTATATTTCATATGCAACTTTGCTTTACATTTATTTATAATGATAGTAGGGTATGAGATATATTTTTTGTCTTTTGTAGGTTTTGCATCTTTTTGCTAGTGTGAACATGCTCCTATTTCTTGCATGTGTACCATCTTAGTCCTCAGTTCACATTGCTTGGTTTTTTGTCTTGTTTGCATTCTTTGCAAATTAGGGGTGTGGCATCCCCCTTGTTGAGCTGGTTAGTATATATGTAGCTTACCACGGGCTTAGGTGGTCTGATATTGGGACCCAGTTCTATTTGTCTACTATTTTTTATATGCATTACTTCAACTTTGATATACAGTAAGGTTTTTAATATAGACAGTGTAGGACCGTCCCAATTTAGGGTCACCTTGTCGCTGGTGGGATGGCTTGTATACTTTTTTTGATCAAAAATAGTTTACTAAGTACCCTATATTTCATATGCAACTTTGCTTTACATTTATTTATAATGATGGTAGGGTATGAGATATATTTTTTGTCTTTTGCAGGTTTTGCATATTTTTGCTAGTGTGAACATGCTCCTATTTCTTGCATGTGTACCATCTTAGTCCTCAGTTCACATTGCTTGGTTTTTTGTCTTGTTTGCATTCTGTGCAAATTAGGGGTGTGGCATCCCCCTTGTTGAGCTGGTTAGCATATATGTAGCTTACCACGGGCTTAGGTGGTCTGATATTGGGACCCGGTTCTATTTGTCTACTCTTTTTTATATGCATTACTTCAACTTTGATATACAGTAAGGTTTTTAATATAGACAGTGTAGGACCGTCCCAATTTAGGGTCACCTTGTCGCTGGTGGGACGGCTTGTATACATTTTTGATCAAAAATAGTTCACTAAGTACCCTATATTTCATATGCAACTTTGCTTTACATTTATTTATAATGATGGTAGGGTATGAGATATATTTTTTGTCTTTTGTAGGTTTTGCATCTTTTTGCTAGTGTGAACATGCTCCTATTTCTTGCATGTGTACCATCTTAGTCCTCAGTTCACATTGCTTGGTTTTTTGTCTTGTTTGCATTCTGTGCAAATTAGGGGTGTGGCATCCCCCTTGTTGAGCTGGTTAGTATATATGTAGCTTACCACGGGCTTAGGTGGTCTGATATTGGGACCCGGTTCTATTTGTCTACTATTTTTTATATGCATTACTTCAACTTTGATATACAGTAAGGTTTTTAATATAGACAGTGTAGGACCGTCCCAATTTAGTGTCACCTTGTCGCTGGTGGGACGGCTTGTATACTTTTTTTGATCAAAAATAGTTCACTAAGTACCCTATATTTCATATGCAACTTTGCTTTACATTTATTTATAATGATGGTAGGGTATGAGATATATTTTTTGTCTTTTGTAGGTTTTGCATCTTTTTGCTAGTGTGAACATGCTCCTATTTCTTGCATGTGTACCATCTTAGTCCTCAGTTCACATTGCTTGGTTTTTTGTCTTGTTTGCATTCTGTGCAAATTAGGGGTGTGGCATCCCCCTTGTTGAGCTGGTTAGTATATATGTAGCTTACCACGGGCTTAGGTGGTCTGATATTGGGACCCGGTTCTATTTGTCTACTATTTTTTATATGCATTACTTCAACTTTGATATACAGTAAGGTTTTTAATATAGACAGTGTAGGACCGTCCCAATTTAGTGTCACCTTGTCGCTGGTGGGACGGCTTGTATACTTTTTTTGATCAAAAATAGTTCACTAAGTACCCTATATTTCATATGCAAGAGATATCACTATAAGCACAAAAAATACAGTTCAGAGAGTAGGAATGTAAGATTATATCTATTATTAAGGATATGGAACTAAGAGGTCTGGAATTTTACTGATATAATCTTACATTCCTACTCTCTGAACTGTATTTTTTGTGCTTATAGTGATATCTCTTGACCACACTGCCTCAATTTTATTGGGGCTTTCTATGTCTTAGGGGTTTTTTGACTTGATTTTATGGGGTGTGTGTATGTCTTGTGATAACATTAATAAAAATTTGAAATAGCAGATTTACTGAGTACCTTGATCTCTTTATTTAAATTATCAATGTAGAATGAGGAATGAGAAATAATTGGTTAGTATATATGTAGCTTACCACGGGCTTAGGTGGTCTGATATTGGGACCCAGTTCTATTTGTCTACTCTTTTATATGCATTACTTCAACTTTGATATACAGTAAGGTTTTTAATATAGACAGTGTAGGACCGTCCCAATTTAGGGTCACCTTGTCGCTGGTGGGACGGCTTGTATACTTTTTTTGATCAAAAATAGTTCACTAAGTACCCTATATTTCATATGCAACTTTGCTTTACATTTATTTATAATGATGGTAGGGTATGAGATATATTTTTTGTCTTTTGTAGGTTTTGCATCTTTTTGCTAGTGTGAACATGCTCCTATTTCTTGCATGTGTACCATCTTAGTCCTCAGTTCACATTGCTTGGTTTTTTCCCCATCCTTATGCAGCCTGATGAGACCAAGCCTTTTTTGGTCGAGGTTGATGCTTCTTCGGAGGGGGTCGGTGCTGTTTTGTCTTAGGAAAACAAGGATGGAGTACATCCCTGTGCTTTTATTTCAAAAAAATTTTGAGACCGAACTTAATTACGATGTCGGTAATCGGGAATTTCTGGCGATTAAACTCGCATTTGAACATTGGCGTCATCTCATGGAAGGTGCTAAATTTCCTATTCAGGTTTTCACTGATCATAAGGATCTGATCTATCTTGATGCTGCCAAGTGCTTGAATGCCCGTCAGGCTAGGTGGGCACTTTTTTTTTCGTGGTTTAATTTTTCTGTTACTTACATCCTAGGTACCAAGAATGTAAAAACTGATGCTTTATCTCGCAGTTTTTCTCCCATGGTTGGTACCGAGAAGGAGGAGAGCATTTTACAGGAAGGTGTTGTGATAGCAGCATTGGACTCCGTTTTGGAAGATGGGATTCTGAAAGCCCAGGAGGATGCCCCACCTAACACTCCCATTGGGAGGTTGTTTGTACCTAGGAACTTTAGGAGAGATTTGTTTGTGGAGTGTCATGAGTCTCGGTTGGCAGGTCATCCAGGAATTTCGGAGACTAAGAGACTTGTAGGTCGCAGTTTTTGGTGGCCTGGATGGCAGAAGGAAGTCATTAAGTGGGTGCGTCAATGTACTGTGTGTGCTAGATCTAAGTCTTCACATGCTCCTGCTGCGGGGTTGCTTTGCCCTCTGGAAGTTCCTAGTGCACCTTGGACGCATCTTGCTATGGATTTTATTACTGACCTTCCTGCCTCTGAGGGTTTCACTGTCATCTGGGTGGTCGTGGACCGTTTTAGCAAGATGTGTCACTTGGTTCGCTTCATCAAACTGCCCTGCGCTAAGACACTCGCTAAGGCTTTTGTTAAGGAAATTAACTCCACCTGATGAAGGCAGCAGACCGCTGCAGAAACGCGTTGTGGGCATTAATACTTCAATAAAGAGGTTTGTTTTATCCTTTTCCAGCGCCTTATCCAGTTTCTAGCGCCCCACTGACCACTTCAATTTGCACACTTTGTTAAGGAAATTGTCAGGCTCCATGGCGTTCCTACCAACATTGTTTCCGATAGAGACCTCAGTTTGTGGCTCGTTTTTGGCGTGCCTTTTGTGACAGGTTGGGAGTTCATTTGTCATTTTCATCTGGATATCATCCTGAGTCTAATGGACAGACAGAAAGAAAGAACCAAGATGTTGAACAGTTTTTGTGTTGTTTTGTGGCTGACAATCAAGAGGGGTGGTCTGAGCTTTTGCCACTGGCTGAATTTGCTCTTAACAACCATACATCCTCTTCTGCTGGGTGTTCTCCATTTTTTTGTTGTACTGGGAGACATCCGTCGTTTGGGTCATTCTCCAAATTGGTATCGGCTGAGCCGGAGGAGGAGAATTTTTCCGGTGATTTGGAGAGAGTTTGGACTGATGTACGTTGTAACCTTCAAGAGGCTAACAAAAAGTCCAAGAGGTACTTTGACGGGAAACGTCAAGAGTAGTGTTGAGCATTCCGATACTGAAATATCGGGTATCGGCCGATATTCGCAGTATCGGAATTCCGATACTTAATTCCGGTACTTTTACAATATCGTATACCGGAATCGGAAGTTCCCATAATGCAATGAGCCAGTTTCATTTTATTCAGCCAATGAGGATCCTAAGAATTGTGGGCACATCCTGTTAGGCATGTAGGCATCTTAACTAATGGCATGGCTGTGATTGGCTGCTGAAATGATGTCATGATGCACTATAAAAGCCGCCGCCGCCATTTTCAGCTCACTCTGCTGTGAATTCAGTTAGGAATAGGACGCTGTTGTTCTGAGGGACAGTTTTAGCTACCTATTTGGTCTATTCTGCTTTACCCAAGCTACTTTATAAATCGCTGTGCCTTGCAGCGCTAGTGCACAGTTCTCTGTGCTGTTCACCGCTGTCTGCAAGGTCTCTGTGTGTGAGTGCAGCTCACCCTGTAGTGTGTGCTTCAACCACGTCTGGTTGTAGTGCACTCAGTGTGTGTCACTGCCTCATACATTGTCCTTTTTTGCTAATTCATAATTTTTCCTGATATCTCCTATTAGTGTGGTGGTTCCATCCGTATTCAGCTAAATTGGTTCCAAACACACTATATAGGAGTAGATAGAGAATTTTTTTTTGTCTTGCAGCGCTAGTGCACAGTGCTCTGCATCTGCACTGTTCACCGCTGTCAGCAAGGTCTGTGTGTGTGAGTGCAGCTCACCCTGTAGTGTGTGCTTCAGCCACGTCTGGTTGTAGTGCACTCAGTGTGTGTCACTGCCTCATACATTGTCCTTTATTGCCAATTCATAATTTTTCCTCATTTCTCCTATTAGTGTGGTGGTTCCATCCGTATTCAGCTAAATTGGTTCCAAACACACTATATAGGAGTAGTTAGAGGAGCCTTTCTGCAGCATTGTGCCCTGCAGCCCCAGCCAGATTAGTATTAGCCTATTTTCTGTAGCCTCATCTATTGCATTGTAGGTTACCTTCCTACATTGTAATAGCTACAAAAAGTTTGTGATACTATCGGTATTACATCTTTGGGCACATCCAGTGTCTTTTTGTGACAAAAAAAAATAAATAAAGTTCACCAAACACTCCACTTTACAGTTGTGTAGGCCACATTAGCTCATATTAAAGTCTAGTCCACACTTTATAAAATGAGTGTTTCTTATACCTGTTAGCAGCTGTTCAGGAATAAGCACACTAAGCCCTTAGTACATTTCTGCCTATCTTTATCAGTCTATCAAGATGAAGAAGGCAGGGAGTAAGGCATGTGGTCGTGGTCGTGGAGTTTCTGCAGGGAGAGGACATGAGGATTCTGTGCCTTCATGGAGAGGACAGGGGGATTCTGTGCCTGCTGCGGGCACCAGTGACTCAGCATCCCCCAGTTTTACCAGGGAACAGTCCTTTATGCGCAGGTTTGTAGGAGCTAGCCGTACCCCACTGCTGCGGGAGGACCAAATTGAAGCCGTTGTCGGATGGATGGCAGCTAACGCATCGACTTCAATTAGTTCCAGATCCTCTCAAGTCCTGAGCACTGAAGAGCACCCATCTGTCTCTTCACCGCCTGCCAAATTGCCCAGACAGTCAGAGAGCCCTGGACAGGAGCCATCTCTACTTCTGTTCTCTGAATCTCTTGGCTTGGAAAGAGGGGGCCAGCCAAGCAGAATTCAAGAATTTGAAGAAGAGGTAGTATGCAGTGATGCACAACCGTTTTGTCTTTCTGAATCTGAAGAGGCAGGTGGGCCAGTGCCTATGGTCAGCAGCACACCTCAGTACGCATCTGATGATGAGACTCAGGTGCCACTTTCTGGTGCGTACTGTACTGTCGAGACTACCCAGGAGAAGCAGTTGTTTGAAGAGGGTGGTGTAGATGATGAGGTCTTTGACCCATCATGGCGTGAGGGACAGGAAGGTGGTGGGAGCAGCTCTGAGGAAGAGATTCCCCGAACGGTCCAAAAAGGAGGGAGAGGGAGGGAGCAGACTTGGTTGCCTGTAGCCTCCACTTCGGCACCCATTAGGAGCATGGCTATTCCAAAATCCAAAGCGTGCGCTCCCAAGACTTGCAGTGCCTGGTCCTTTTTTGACACAGTTGAAGATGACATTTGCTTTGTCAAATGCAAGCTGTGTAATCAGACGGTGAAAAGAGGGAAAAGTGTCAGCAACCTCAATACCACAAATATGTGGAAACATGTGCGGACCAAGCACGTGGTGGAGTTACAAAAACACACTGAAGACCTAGGCCAACCTACAGCGCCACCTACCACCTCTTCAGCTCGTGTTGTAGCCTCTTCCTCCAGCTCACACACAGCTGGTTCGGCTTCCTCACAGGATCGCCATGGAAGAATCTCTGGCACTGTTGTACAGAGACACAGTGTAATTCCACCCACAGCACCACTTTCCCTGTCATCCTCACACTCCTAGGCCAGTCTACAGCCATCGTTAGCACAGGCATGGGAGAAAAGGCGCCCATACTCGGCAAACCACCCCCGAGCACAGGCTCTGAATGCTGGCATTGCTAAACTACTGGCCCTTGAAATGCTATCATTCAGGCTGGTGGAGACTGACACCTTCCGTAACTTTATGGCATTGGCAGTCCCACAATACAACGTGCCCAGCCGCTTTTATTTCAGCAGGCAAGCTGTCCCTGCCCTGCAACGTCATGTGGAGGGAAAAATTAAACATGCGCTACAAAACGCCGTCAGTAGCAAGGTCCACCTGACCACCGATGCGTGGACCAGTAAGGATGGACAGGGACGATACCTTTTCCTCACTGCCCATTGGGTAAATGTTGTGGAGCCGGGTACAGATCTTGAGAGTGGCGCTGTACGTGTTCTGCCAACTCCAAGGATTGCAGGAATCCAGTCTGTACACACTGGCTCCTCCTCATACTCCAGTTCCTCTGAATCAGCGCTGCAGTAGCCGTCACGGTCTACCTCCACATCGACCCGTGAACGGTTACCTGCTGTGATGACCGATATGAGCACAGCCGTGGCCAAAGGTCAACAGGCCGTATTAAAATTAATTTCTTTGGGGAATCGAAGCCACACAGCGCAGGAGCTCTGGAATGCCATCAAGCAGCAGAGCGACATGTGGTTTGTGCCAGCGAATCTCCAGCCAGGCATGGTAGTGTGTGACAATGCCCGAAATCTGGTGGCAGCTCTGGGCCTAGGCAACCTCACTCACATCCCATGTCTGGCACATGTGCTCAACTTGGTCGTGTAGAGTTTTTTGAGGGACTATCCGAATCTTGATGCACTGCTTCACAAGGTCCACATAGAGTGCCCTCACTTGCGGCGTTCCAGCATCGCAAGATCGCTCATTGCAGCTCTGCAGCGGCGATTACATCTTCCGGAACATCGCATCATATGTGACCTACCCACCAGGTGGAATTCAACGTTACATATGTTGGAGAGTTGTGTGAGCAGCAGGTAACAGTAATGGAGTACCAGCTGCAGCAGGCGCAAACAAGTCGCAGTGCGCGCCGTTCACACTTCACCACCACTGAGTGGGCCTCTATGAAGGACATTTGCCACGTTTTGTGTGCCTTCGATTATTCCACGTGGATGGCGAGTGCAGATGATGCACTAGTCAGCATGACTATCCCCCATATCTGCCTGCTTGAAAAAACACTGCAAGCACTAAGGGACGAGGTTTTGGAAGAGGTGGAGCATGAGGAGTCACAAATGCCATCTGATTCTCTACAGTCTGCGCAACGTGGTTCCTCACAAAGGCCTACGCAGGGGACACTTTGTGAGGAGGATGAGGAGGAGTCAATGGAGGAGGAATACATCTGTCCAGAGGAGGGAGGTACACAATGCTCTAGTAGTCAGTATCTAGAGCGAGGGTGGGGTGATGCAGAGCAGGCAGAGATCACGCCTCAAGCAGGGGACAGCGTTTCTTGGCCAGTTGGCAGTCTGCAGCACATGGTTGATTTCATGCTGCAGTGCCTGAGAAACGACCGCCGCATCGCCCACATTCTCAACACGGCTGATTATTGGGTGTCCACCCTCCTAGATCTTCGCTACCGGGACAACTTACAAAGCCTCATAACACCGTTGAACCGGGAGTCTAAAATGCGGGAGTACCAAGACGCACTGGTGCATTCCATCATGTTCTCCATTCCAACCGAGAGCAGTGCTGCTAGTGCTTTACAAAGCAGCTCAGTGCGTCGAGACAGTGGAGGAAGCTCTACACAAAGAGGGAGCAGAAGCAGCGCCTCAGCACAAGGCAAGACCAGTATGGCCCAAATGTGGCAAAGTTTTGTGTCCCCGCCGCCACAAATGTCTACACCATCACAGACGGCTCCAGTCAGCAGGAGGCAACGTTTCCGTCAGATGGTGACAGACTACATGTCTTGCCCTCTCAGTGTACTCCCAGACGGCTCTTCTCCCTTCAAGTTTTGGGTCTGTAAGCTGGATACATGGCCAGAGCTTAGCCAGTATGCATTGGAGGTGCTAGCTTGCCCTGCTGCTAGTGTATTATCGGAACGCGTCTTTAGTGCCGCAGGTGGTGTACTAACAGACCGTCGCATGCGACTATCCTCCGATAACGTTGACCGGCTTACTTTTCTCAAAATGAACAAGGCCTGGATCTTGCATGAATTTGCCAGTCCTCTTCCAGAATAAATAATTGGTTGGCAACAGTATCCAGGTCTCCTGTTGTGTTCATGTTTCTACCACCTGAACTGTAATCCCTGAGCTCCAACACTGCCAGTTGCTGCTCAGAAGTGCTGTCTGCACAGTCAACACTTGCTGCCGTGTTATTGGGGTTCAGTAACGTCGGCTGTTCCCCTGCTGTGCGGACGGCAATTTCTCCTGCTCTGTCCTCATTCACACTACTACAGATTTTAAAGTTGCTCCAATTACACCTCTGGCTCCTCTGTTTTCAGTATTATCCCTGAGCTCCAACACCGCCAGTTGGCGCTCGGAAGTGCTGTCTGCACAGTCAACACTTGCTGCCGTGTTATTGGGGTTCAGTAACGTCAGTTGATCCCCAGCTGTGTGTCTGGCAAATTCTCCTGCCTTGTCCACATCCACTGTACTACTGATTTAAAACTTGCTCCAATTACCTCTGGCTCCTCTGTTTTTAGTATTTACCCTGGGCTCCAATACCGCTAGTTGCTGCTCAGAAGTGCCATCTGCACAGTCAACGCTTGCTGCCGTGTTATTGGGGTTCAGTAACATCATCTGTTTCCCTGCCGTGTGTCCGGCAAATTCTCCTGCTCTGTCCACATTCACACTACTATTGATTTTAAACTTGCTCCAATTAGGCCTCTGGCTCTACTCTGTCTTTAGTATTTACCCTGGGTTCCAGCACCGCCAGCTGTTTCCCAGCGGTGTCTTTGGCACAGGTACTCCCTCCTGCCCAGCCTGGTTCCAGCACGCCAGCTGTTTCCGGGTAGTGTCAACGTCACTTTGCCTCCAATGCGTTGTCCTGTCGTGTTGCGGTCGGGTTAGCCGACTCTGTGGTGCCTGCAGTTTAGGTGACTCCTATGTGGGCTGCAGGATCTGGCAATGAAGGCTGGTTCCATAGTGCCAATAGGACAAGCACCCCCTGTAGGACTGTGGGTTTTGGTACTGCGGCCGGCTCGCGGCCTTGCAACTTTTTTTTACATGGGTACCTTCTGCTACCCATCCGGGTTCCAGTACCGTCAGCTGGTTCTCGGCAGTGCCTTTGACTTAGGTGCCTCCTTCTCGGTATCCAAGTTCCACCAACGTCTGCTGGTCCTTGGTAGTGCTTTCTGGCACAGGTACCTCCTGCTCAGTAACCGAGTTCCAGTACCGTCAGCTGGTCCTCGGTAGTTCCATTGGCTCTTGTACCTTCTGCTACCCATCCAGGTTCCAGTACCATCAGCTGGTTCTCGGCAGTTCCTCAGCCTTCTTGTACCTTCTGCTACATTTCCAAGTTCAAGCTTTTTGAAATGGTTCTTGGTAATCACTCTGGATCTCCCTGACCAGGACCCTGAAGACGAGGACCCTGAAGACCACCCCGAAGAAGACGAGGACCCCGAAGACGAGGACCCTGAAGACGAGGACCCTGAAGACCAACCCGAAGAAGACGAGGACCCCGAAGACGAGGACTCTGAAGACGAGGACCCTGAAGACCAACCCGAAGAAGACGAGGACCCCGAAGATGACGACCCTGAAGACGAGGACCCTGAAGACGACCCCGAAGAAGACGATGACCCCGAAGACGACCCTGAACACGAGGACCCTGAAGACCACCCAGAAGAAGACGAGGACCCCGAAGACGATGACCCTGAAGACGAGGACCCCGAAGACGAGGACCCGGAAGACAACGACCCTGAAGACGACGACCCTGAAGATCACCCCGAAGAAGACCAAGAAGATGACCCTGAAGGAGTTGACCAAGAGGACAAAGAAGAAGAAGACAACCACCAAGATACAGAAGAACAAGAGACAGATAACCAAGAAGCAGAAGTACAAGAAGCTGCAGAACAAAAAGCGGAAGAACATTAAGCATAAGACTAAAAATCAGAGCAAAAGATAATATCTAAATTATAAGCAGAAGATGACTAAGCAGTGTATGGGGGTGAGTCTGTTCCTCCTCGTGGTGCCCCTGGAAAAGACCTGCTGCTGCAGGCCAAACTGAACGCGGACATATCCTGTTGTAAATCTTTTGTGACGGACAGAACGAAAGGTGTAATGTTCAAACTTTTATAGATAACAACTACAGGAATGCCTGTCACAAATAAGAATATGATGAAGAAGAAGAAGATGAAGAAGATGAAGAAGTAAAATATGAAGAATAATAGTTGAATAAGAAGAATATGAAGAATGTAAAAAAAAAAGAATAATAGGAAGAAGGTGAAGAAGAAGAAGAAGAAGAAGAAAAAGATGTAGAAGGTGAAGAAGAAGTTGATGAAAAAGATGCTGATGCTGAGGATGATGAATGGGGAAAGTGTGGGAGAAGTAAAAAAGAAGGTGAAGAGCATGGAAGTAATGAAACATAAATATCTGACAAAATATAAAAAAACTTAACATAGTCAATATTTCCGTAACTCAGAACGTCTTAAAAAATATTAATTCCTGCTATTCCATTTGATTGGGCTAAACCTCTATGCCTTTATTGTCTCCCCCACCTCCCCCAATACATTATACATTATTCTTAGTTGTTTTCCTTCATGTAGAATTAACCTACAAGGAAAGAAAGGGTTTATTTTTATTCCGATATTTCTGTCCCATTGACTTGCATTGGTTTCCGGTATCGGTATCGGAATCGGCGATATCCGATACTTTTTGGGCATCGGTCCGATCCGATATTTCCCGATATCGGAAGGTATCGCTCAACACTAGTCAAGAGGTTTTGTTTACGGTTGGTGACATGGTTTGGTTGTCCTCTAAGAATCTGCGGTTGAGGATTCCTTCTAAGAAATTGGGCCCGAAGTTTGTAAGGCCGTTTAAGGTGCTTCAGGTAGTTAACCAATCTGCTGTTAGGTTGGAGGTTCCTACCTCCTGGAAGATTAATCCGGTGTTTCATGTTTCCTTATTGAAAAAAGCTGATGTTTCTGATAGGGACGCCACTGTCTCTGTTCCTCCGGTGGTGAAAGACGGTGAATATGAAATTTCTCGCATTCTTAATTCTAGATGGCATAGAGGGAGATTGCAGTATCTCGTCGCTTGGAAAGGTTTCCGTCCCGAGGATAACTCCTGGGTAAGGGCGGATGATGTCTCTGCTCCTAGACTTGTCGGAGCGTTTCACAGGAGGTTTCCTGATAGACCTGGGCCTGGAGGATCCAGAGGATCCTCATAGAAGAGGGGATACTGTTAGAACCCTCCTGTTAGTTTTTTTCCTATTTTGTTGGTCACATGACTTTCTGCCTATATAATCCAGCTCCGCCCTTCTGGCCTTACTGGACTTCAGTGTTACATTTACTCTTAAGCTAGCCAGGTTCCTTGTACCTTACTCTGTAGTTTGCTTGGTCTTTTGACCACTAGTACTTTTTGTTTGTTTGTCTTTGCTCTGCTACAATTTCTGTTAGGAGGTGTCCAACTATATCCCAGTCCTTAGTTCTTGTAGGGACCCCTCCATTAGATCTATAGATCTGTGTTCAGACTAGCCGAGGACTTAGGCGGGTCTGTTCACAAGGAACAGGTCCCCCGCTGCATCGTAGGGAATCAGCTTAGTCCTATTGTAGGGACAGTTTTCCTATCTTTCCTTAGTGTTTGTAGCAGTTCGTAACAAAAGCATCTTAAACCTCTGCTCAGCATGCTCCTGGATAAGAAGATTCCCTATAGATGGGGCTTCCCCTTTGCTTTAATGGCTCGCAGGGATGGGGTGTCAGCAGCGCTCCGCTCTATGGGGGATTTGGACAAGTTTTGTGGGGACCTCTAACTAACAGCACCGAACATTCCGGAATGGAACAATCTTTGCCCCACGGAGGCTCCACCTCCCGTATGGCAAAAGGTGGGGAGGCGGGGCAAAGAGGGAACGACGCCTCGCAGGCCTGGGGAGCAGGGCCCGTCCTCTGGAGTGCATAAGAATAACTATGGTTGACTGTAAAACCCAGAGCATAAGCGGCTTCGCTAGAGGGTTTACTTTTTGTCTTTATCGCTCTTTTTCACTTACAAGCCGGTACTCAACGTCAAGTTCTGATACTTATGTTTGATTTTTTTCTATGCCTTAAATGAATGAATATTTTAAAGTGTCACTTTGACAACCTGTTTATAAATGCCCAGTGGGGTTCCTTGGGTTTCAGGACAAGGATTTTGGTTATTGTTTCTCATCTCACAGGAAAGTTTTTTTTCCCCTTTTTCTGGACTCCCTCCAATATATTTTTCCAAAGGGTTGTTGGATAGCAAGAACATTGTGATTTCCCTTAACTGCATACTACGTTTTTGAAACTTAGTGGGCTCACCTTGTGCCACAGTAATAACCCTTTTCCAAGAGTTACTCTTGGGAAAATTGTTCTGATCTGTATTGATATTTGTACATGTTTTCTCTTTATGTTGGTTTGTTTCAGTCTGTGTCTCCCCCGCATCCCACTGTCTTTCCCCTCCCTCCTTTTTACCTTTTCTTTTCCTTATCAAGAGAGCAGGGGTTATTCATGGAGCTCCTTGGCAGGTCATTATGGGGCGGGAGGCTGCAACGATTGTCAGTGAGTATGATTATAAGCAGTAGCTCACCTTTTCTCACTAGCAATGGTTAAGTTGATCACTTTGAATGTAAAGGGGCTTAATTCCCCTAGAAAAAGAAGGCTCACACTGCAGGAGTTGAAGGCTCAGAGAGCGGACATTGCCTTTTTACAGGAGACGCATTATAACCGGAGTGGGACGTTTAGATTTGCGGTGCATCATTACCCTTTTGCCTACTCTGCCTATAACAATAATAAAAAGGGTGGAGTGGCCATACTTATATCATCTTTATGTCCAATTCAAATCTCTAAATCTCATGAGGACCCGGCAGGTAGATTCTTGATACAGGAGGGCTTTTTTCAGGGCAAAGCAATAATATTGTGCAACATTTACGCCCCAAATTCGGGCCAAATACCCTTTATTCGCAAGGTTCTAGCTAGCCTTCGACGGCTGCAGCCTGGGGCATTGTTGGTGGGGGGGGACTTTAATATCCCGTTCTCAGAAATAAATGATAGGCTTGCCTTGAGGGGGAACCCTCCATCTGCTGGTTCGTCCTGATTATCATTGGAATTTAGAAAATTGATCCGGGCAAATTTCCTTTTTGATATGTGGAGAATAGATCATCCCAAAGAAAAAGCTTACACTTTTTATTCAAATCCGCATCAGACTCATACCAGAATTGATTACTTTTTTGCTAATATTGTCACACTTAGAATTATAGAGAATGTAGAGGTGGGGTCCATAACATGGTCGAATCATGCGCCGGTAATATTAAATTTTAAGTTGGGTCTCAGTTCATCCAGAGCCTGTCACTGGCGACTGCATGAATTTCTGGTAAAGGATCCCTGTATTCGAAAATCTTTATCAGATCATTTAACCCAGTATTTTGAACTAAATTCGGGATCTGTGCCCTCCCTTCCTATTTTGTGGGAAGCGCATAAGGCGGTAATAAGAGGGTGCTGTATTGCAGAGGGAGCGAGGCTTAAAAAAAATTCAAGGCAATTTTTCTCGAATCTTAATTCTCAGATTCGCCTTCTGGAACCTAGATTTGCCTCTTCTCCGTCAACTGGGACTCTGAGGAAGCTGTTGGCCACTAGGTACAAATTGAAGGATCTCTCCATCTGTAAAGTGGAGAAGATGCTTGTATTTTCAAAACAGAGATATTATGAAAAGGGGAACAAGGCCCATACCTTGTTGGCTAGGCAATTGCAGGATCACTCTGTGGCCGCGGCTCCTCAGGCTCTTAGAGACGATGAGGGAACTACCCACTATGACCCGGGGGAATTGTCAAATATCTTTTATAAATTTTATAAGAAATTATATAATCTTCAGGACCCACTGGCAGGCAATCCAGAATATATGCGATCAAAGATAGACAGCTGTTTTCGGAAAATTAGTCTACCAGTTCTTTTGACGGAGGCACAAGATTCCCTTAACAGATCACTCTTGAGGAATTAACTGACATTTTGAAAGATTTGCCCCTGGGTAAGTCACCAGGCCTGGACGGTTTGACCTATCTATATTATAAAACTTTTGCGGATATACTACTCCCCTATATGGTTGACCTTTTTAACTCCTTTCTGACGGGAACCCCGATTCCTAGCTCGCTGTCTCATTCATATTTGGTGTTAATTCACAAGGCTGGTAGAGATCCCCTTGACTGCGCCAGCTATAGGCCCATAGCCCTCTTGAACTCGGACTTAAAAATATTTACCCGTCTCCTTGCAAACAGACTGAATGTCTGGCTTCCGCACATGATTCATAAGGATCAGGTGGGGTTTGTGCCCTTCAGGCAGGGAAGAGACAACACAAGGATGGCTGTGGACCTGGTGGATGTGGTCAATAGGAATAAGTCTCGGGCGCTTCTCCACAGTCTTGATGCGGAAAATGCTTTTGACCGCCTTAATTGGCCCTTGTTAAATGGTTAATTATGGAAATTCATTTGGAATGTTAATCGATAATCATTTTTCTGAGTTCTATGCCTCAGCCATCGTGTCTAGTTGACATGCGCTATTTGTGTGTGTATTTTTGGTTCACTACCATATGTAGAACAGGTGTCCATACGACTGGCTATAAAAGCCCATGGTACAGAAAGGGGGGGGGCTCTCTTGCTCTTCCCACCCCACAAGAAGAATCTTCATGCTGAGAAGTATCTGACATGTAGGCCTGGACACGTGCTGGACAAAGACATGATTTACCAGCCAGGATCCAAGGAAAGATGGGTGAATCTCAACAATTAAGCTAATTATGGACAAATGGACAATTACTTTATAACTAATTATTGTATGTACCTGCTGCAATCTGATTCTTTTTAATGGACAATCCAAGAATAAATAGATACATTTTTTTATAAGAATATCGTGATATTGATACTTTGCGAAGTCCTCAGTAGGAAAAAATAATACAGGAAGAGTATTATTTTACAATGGTGAGCCAGCCAGTCCTGTTTTTTCATTTTTTTTTTTAATTAAGTAAGTGAATTTCTTCCGTGAACAAGGGGGGAAGTCCTGACGAGCTGAACAGCTGTTGTTCACGTGTCAGTAAATTCACTAATTTGTCACGAGAAGCAGAAAGGACCTACACACAGGAAAAGAATCAGACGAACTAAAGACAGGACGTGCTGATAAAGAGAAGCTAAGGAATCTTAAGGTAAGCAAAATATGGATATAATTTCTTCTTTTGCTAAACAAAGTAATATTAATTTCAAAGTTAATGTAGGAGATGATATAGAAGTTTTGTGGCTCAGTTTATACAAAGAATGTGAATTGCAGAATTTACAGTTAACTTCTAAATTGGTAAATAGAGACAAACAGAAATTGAGAAATATTCTACATTTGGTAGATTTTTTTCATAGTCTTGTGTTAGAGATTTCTAAGCAGGAAAATAGTGTAGAAGTGTCAGATGGTGATACTGATTCTGACTGTAATGTGGAAAATGAACAAGAAGTAAGACACGTGTCTGTAACTGAAGGTGACCTTGGGTCTGACCAAGAGACGGACATACAGAAACCTGACATGGGAGGAGACATGACTGACATACGAGAAACTGACATATTAGGTGAAGTGGGAGGAGACGTGAGTGACGTAGGAGGAGCGGACGTTCAAGAGCCACTAAAAATATCAGAGAATTCAGGAATTACCCAGGCTCAACTACAAATTAAAATGAGGAAAAATTTGCTGAAATTATACAAAATCATGCCAAAATATGATGTCAAAATCCATGCCTGTAGAAATTCAGAGACATTTGAGAGCTTCTCTGATAAGTTTGATTTATCCAATGAGGAGAGGAATCAATTATTTAAAATATAGATTCCTGTCACATTGTCCAGACGTTTACATTTAATGCCCTGTGAAAATGACTCTCCTAATGGATGGGAAAATGATTCGGACAGATTAAGATATTTGATTTATTGTGTCACAAAAGATTTTCCCAACATAGAAGATCTGCAGAAACTAAGGATTGGTAGGAAGGAATGTACATATACATTCATGTCCATATTTGAACGGTTGTACAAAGCTCTCATCAAAAATGGAAAAGTACAACAAATGATAACAACTTTTGTACAAAAATTCAAATTCCTAGATCCAGTATCTAGAGTTATAGCGTCACAAAAAGAATCCCTATTCAAATGTGCGCAGTTGCTGGATTCTGTTAGAAAACATGAGAATCGTGCAAAGAAAATAAATCAAGTTAATTTTATAAAACCAGGAAAGGTAAAATCTTACCAAAAGCCAATATCAAACTCTCCTAGACTGAGTCATCCTCATAGTGAACTCTATCAAATACGCAGGAGATTTCATATCTGTTATAAGCCATATCAGCCAGTGTAAAGATCCATCTCTCCACAGAATGAGTTAATTCTCAGTCAGGACTGTGATTCTCTAAAAAGGAAAATGGCCGAAATAGACGGACAGAGACAGGTGAGACGACCGGCTCACAGTGACGTCATGGAATGTGGACAGAAGAACAGACAGTTCTCTGAGGTTTTGAAGGATAGAAAAATGTCTTTCCTAAATAGGGCGTTCCTGGAGATATTTGAGAGAGACAGAAGATTTGGTTTAGGGAGTGGCTAAGGAAAAACTGTAATTATGATGTTGTATCAAAATGTTATACAATGTCTCAATATTTATTTATAATCTTATGCAGTAAAATTGTAGTTACATAGTTTCTAGTAGTTCATGTATGTATATATATATATACACTTGTCTAAGTAGAGATTGTGTATAATTGTATTTATATATATGTTTATAAAATATATATATATTAATTAATAAATTAGAACTTCATATATAAATTTAAGTAACAATATTTTGAATTACATTAGAACCAACCAATATATGTATAAGATATTTAAATAATTCTGTTTCTGTATGAATTTGATATTTAATTTTGTTTTCTTATATTTCCTTAGAGTTTTCATTCCAAAGCAGGATTTGATCAAACAACTCTAAAATGGATTTATTTCTTTATTCACACAGGAAGTGGAAAAAATTGCATGATTTTATGTGTGTTACATTTTAAAATAATAACAATATAACTAGTTGGACTATAATATATATGTAATACTTATTAATTCTTTTGTGTTGCTAATATTTTCTGTGCATGAAGTGTTCGTTTTAACCTGTAGCTTTACAGCATGACGTGTGACAGCTGCGGCCTTTGACTTTTGAGCTAATAGTATAGGATCCCATTCATTCTATTTCCAGCTGATGTAACTTAAAACCTGGCAGCCAGTGAGTAAAAAAAAAAAAGGAACCTAAGGACATTTCTATTTTTGCAAGACAATAGTTTTTTTAAGTGTCTGAAATTTAAGTGACTTACTCTCATATTATATAATATGTATTTGGGGAATATTCAAAGAAATATTAAGATATTAAATGCGCATTAATAAATTGGGATACAACAATTTTGGGTTAAATATATATATCTAAAACTTCATATGTGGAATGTTTGAGTTGAACAGATCTGTGAATGTCAGAGTGAAGGTGACAGATGAGCAAATCAGCAGCTGCTAAGCGTGATTGATGTGACAGAGGCCTTGTACGTTTGTATGTTTGAAAAAAAATAAATAAATGTTTCTTTATGTGAAGGTACACAAATATATTTAATTCTGAGAAAAATTATAATACATAATTAGGTATTATCTACATATATATATATACTTCTATATTTCTTAATAATTATTATTTCTTGATTTAACTAATAGTGGATAAGAGCAACCACACATCAAAATGGTTTACAAAGCAAATTTATATTTAGAATAATTTTCCACATGATAATATTCTTGAATAACTATGATATTATTTTTAATGGTTACCTAAATAGGTACACACCTCTCTTTAGACAAATCTATGCTACTCATCGATATGAAATTTATGCACAATATTTCTAGAAGAATAACTATTTTTAATTTGGTTCTGATATATACATAAATTTTATAAAATAATATTTTTGGTATTAAGGGGGAAAATGTGTTTTTGATCCTGATTACATAATCACTTTTGATCAATACTTATTTTCCACACATTTTAATAAAGAAGAAACAATAATAAGGTACAATGATATAATTAAGAAGGGTGTTACATGCAAAGTTGCATAGTTTAATAATTTTTTGGTGATACAAGGTTATGACAAATATGAAATCATCCAGATAATGGAGATATAAGGGTATTTTTTATGGAGAATATAATTACTCTGCATTTGTCATTAAAATTTAAAGGCCTTATTTTTATTTTTATTCTTATTTTTACTCTTAATTTTATTTTTCATTTTTCAAATTTTATTCTTACTTATTTTCTTATTTTTCCATTTTTCATTTTTAATTTTCAATTTTGATTTTAATTCAGTTCAATATTTCAATTGAGAAAACACATTAATATTTAATGGGGTAATGTCAAGTACAAAGAATATTGCTTCATTAAATATAATGATGATATGAATTACTATAAGAAAAATGTTTACATTTTCTGAGTAAACACAACAATTCATTCATTCATTTATTCATTCATTCATTCATTCATTCATATATTTATTCATTTTTGATCCATGAGTATACATACATTCTTTGGTATTATTGGTTTAATAAAGATATAAACACTTGTTGTTTCAAAACACACTGACACCTATGGGTTGAAAAAGGTAATTACACCTATGACATAAAAATATTTTATCACATGGAGAACTTGATTGAATTATTATCTATTATTGTTTATTATTCCAAACATAATTTATTTTAATATTTTGATAATAATTAGATGGATATTATTGATTGCTATGGTACGCTGTGATATTATAGGTTAGGAAAATTGCCAGATTTGGTATCAGATTAGGGAATGAAGACTTCAATCAAGACATCGCAATTATGAATTCTATCTTAATAAAGACTTTTAATTTTTATAAATCAAAGAGATTCTCAAAAGTTACAAAAAGAAGCAACTGATATCCGGACGTCTCAGAAGGTGTGAATGCTGAGTGATAATAGACTGTGTCAATTACATACAATACAATTCACACCACTGATCACCAGGACGGCAGAGGACGATGATCCTGAATGAACTGTGTTGTGTTCAAGTTTCATCACGTTCCAGTGGTTTCTTATCACCTGCAACGCTTCAATGAAAGCTGGTGAACAGGTAATACCTGGCATATGTGTCCTGTATATAAAGGACTGAGTACTGGTTATGGTGCTATATAAAGCAGCGAAGTGTCAAGTTAACCCTTGCTTTACTGACCAAAGACGTCACATCTGTTCCAAAAGTGACACTAGACCAGTGCGGACATATGGAAGATTCCAGAATATCGCACAGATATTAAAGCTACATTTCATCCATGGACTTTGTTTTCTTATCAGTTGATACACATGATCTTTCTAATAAAGAGTACAGTTTATGGACTGCACAATAATGAACACAATTATGGACTGTACCATATCTACACGCTGTAATTTATTTCAAAGGAGTTTTCATCTAAAGACTGTGTTATAAAAGAACCAAGAAGAAGATGAGACGAAGACCCGATGACATCAGATGATGACGATTGAACCCGCGATTACTTCAATTTAGATATAGGGAAGTATAATTATACATATTAAATGAATATTAGTCACGGCTTACCATAACATGAATTCACATCATTATATAACAATAATCCGATATTGATACTATTATTACTATTATTATTATTATTATGGAAATTTAATGATATTGCCAAGGAAGAAGGAAAGAAAAAAATGATTGATGAATGTATCTTCTTTTGAGAATTTTCAGTTAAAGTCCTTTTATTCTCAAAAAAGGGGGAAATGTTAAATGGTTAATTATGGAAATTCATTTGGAATGTTAATCGATAATCATTTTTCTGAGTTCTATGCCTCAGCCATCATGTCTAGTTGACATGCGCTATTTGTGTGTGTATTTTTGGTTCACTACCATATGTAGAACAGGTGTCCATACGACTGGCTATAAAAGCCCATGGTACAGAAAGGCGGGGCTCTCTTGCTCTTCCCACCCCACAAGAAGAATCTTCATGCTGAGAAGTATCTGACATGTAGGCCTGGACACGTGCTGGACAAAGACATGATTTACCAGCCAGGATCCAAGGAAAGATGGGTGAATCTCAACAATTAAGCTAATTATGGACAAATGGACAATTACTTTATAACTAATTATTGTATGTACCTGCTGCAATCTGATTCTTTTTAATGGACAATCCAAGAATAAATAGATACATTTTTTATAAGAATATCGTGATATTGATACTTTGCGAAGTCCTCGGTAGGAAAAAATAATACAGGAAGAGTATTATTTTACAGCCCTTTATGTTTGAGACAGTGAAGACTTTTGGGATATCAGGTGCTTTTCTAACAGCACTAAAGGCCCTTTATTCTTCTCCCACAGCGTCCATTAAACTTCCCCATTGTGTATCACCCAGTTTCTCTATAGTAAATGGCACAAGGCAAGGCTGTCCTTTATCCCCGCTCTTCATAGAATCATAGAATGGTAGAGTTGGAAGGGACCTCCTGGGTCATCTGGTCCAACCCCCTGCTCAAAGCAGGATTCACTAGATCATCTCAGACAGATGTCTGTCCAGCCTCTGTTTGAAGACGTCCATTGAATGGGAACTCACCACCTCTCGTGGCAGCCTGTTCCACTCATTAATCACCCTAACTGTCACAAAGTTTTTTCTAATATCTAATCTGTGTCTCCTCCCATTTAGTTTCATCCCATTGCTTCTAGTCTTTCCTTGTGCAAATGAGAATAAAGATGATCCTTCTACAATGTGACAGCCCTTGACATATTTGTAGACAGCTATTAAGTCTCCTCTCAGTCTTCTTTTTTGCAAGCTAAACATTCCCAAATCCTGCAACCGTTCCTCATAGGACATGGTTTGCAGACCAGTCACCATTCTGGTCGCTCTTCTCTGAACTTGCTCCAGTTTGTCTATGTCTTTTTTAAAATGTGGTGCCCAAAACTGTACACAGTATTCCAGATGAGGTCTGACCAAAGAGGAGTAAAGACCAATAATGACTTCACGTGATCTAGACTGTATGCTTCTGTTAATACATCCCAGAATTGTATTTGCCTTTTTTGCTGCTGCATCACATTGTTGACTCATGTTCAGTCTATGATCTATTAGTATACCTAAGTCTTTTTCACATGTACTGTTGCTTAGCTCTATTCCTCCCATTCTGTATATGCTTTTTTCATTTTTATTGCCCAGATGTAGTACTTTGCATTTTTCCCTGTTAAAAACCATTCTGTTGGTTGCTGCCCACTGCTCCAGTTTATTTAGGTCTTTTTGAATCCTCTCTCTCTCTTCTCTAGCATTAGCTATCCCTCCTAGCTTTGTGTCATCAGCAAATTTAATCAGTTTACCCTCAATTCCTTCATCTAAATCATTGATAAAGATGTTGAACAATACAGGTCCCAGGACAGAGCCCTGTGGTACCCCACTTGAGACATTCATCCAGCTGGATGTGAAGCCATTTACAACCACCCTTTGAGTCCGATCACTAAGCCAGTTATGAATCCACCTAACAGTAGCCTGGTCCATTGCATACTTGGTCATTTTTTCAATAAGGATGGTGTGAGATACTTTGTCAAATGCTTTGCTGAAGTCAAGATATACTATATCTACAGCATTTCCCTGATCCACCCAGTCAGTGATTCTGTCATAGAAGGAAATTAAGTTAGTCTGACATGACTTGTTAGTTACAAATCCATGCTGACTCTGGTTAATCACTTCATTCTTATCCATGTACTTACATATATGTTGTTTAATAATTTGTTCAAAGATCTTTCCTGGTATAGAAGTCAGACTCACCGGCCTATAGTTCCCTGGGTCCACCTTCTTCCCCTTTTTGAAGATAGGAACAACATTTGCTCTTCTCCAGTCTTCTGGGACTTCTCCTGTTCTCCAAGAATTTTCAAAGATTATGGAGAGTGGTTCTAAAATTTCTTCTACGATCTCCTTCAGTACTCTGGGGTGTAATTCATCTGGACCTGGAGACTTGAACTCATTTATGTTAGCTAAATATTCCCTCACAATCTTTCTGTTTACAGATAACTTGGATTCCTCTATTCCTTTAAAAGGACAGTGAAGATCAGTTGATGTTACATTTTCTTTCTGAGAGAAAACAGATGCAAAATAGGAGTTAAAAAGTTCGGCCTTCTCAACATCCTCTCTTACCATTTCTCCATTTTCATCCTGTAAAAATCCTATAGCATCTTTGACTTTTCTTTTACTTTTGACATACCCCCAAAATCCTTTTTTATTGCTTTTGACATCTCTTGCAAGCCTTAATTCATTGTCAGCTTTAGCTAACCTGATACGTGCCCTACAGGATCTGCAGACTGCATTATAATCTTCTTTAGATATGCCTCCCTCTTTCCATTTAATAAACATTTCTTTCTTTCTTTTTAGCATGTGTTTAAGTTCTGTGTTCATCCATCCTGGTTTCCTTAAATGCTTCCCATTCTTCCTACTTTTCGGGATTGTTAACGATTGTGCTTTGAGAATCTCATTTTTAAAAATTTCCCATCCTTCCTGGACATTTTTGTCCTTAAGGACATCCAGCCATTGGATCCCTCCTATTCTCTTTCTGAGTCTATTAAAATCTGCCTTTCTAAAATCTAACCTTGAAGTTTGAGTCTTCACATGTCTTCCTCCTCTAGTTATCCAAAATTCTATAATAGCATGATCGCTGCCTCCTAGGGTCCCAGCCACCTTTACCTCCTCAACCATTTCCTCCCTGTTTATAAGGATTAGATCCAAAGTAGCAGATCCCCTTGTTTTCTCCCCTACCTTTTGGAAGATAAAGTTGTCAGCAAGAGAGGATAAGAATTTTCTTGACCTGTTAGTTTTACTTGAGAGAGATTCCCAACAAATGTCTGGATAGTTGAAATCTCCCATGACCACTACGTCATATTTTTTGGAGAACTTGGTCATTTGATACATAAAGAGTTCATCCATATCTTCAGCTTGCCCAGGTGGCCTGTAGTAAATGCCTACAATGGTGTCCTTTCTGTTGTTCTCTCCTTGTATTGTTACCCAAACAGTTTCCACAGAACTCCCAGTCTCTGAAGCTTCAATCTCTGGGCAGATATACGCTTTTCTAACATACAATGCGACACCTCCTCCTCGTTTATCAAGTCTGTTTCTTGCAAAATAAGTTGTATCCTTTTAGCCTTTTATTCCAATCATGTGTATCGTCCCACCAAGTTTCAGTGATTCCAATGACATCATATTTCTTTTCCTGAATTAGTAGTTCCAATTCTCCTTGTTTGTTGCCCATGCTTTGTGCATTTGTATAAAAACATTTTAGTTTGTGATTGGTTTCTCTTCCTCCCATATTTTTATTATTTAAATTGTTTTGTTTTTGTTCTTCCTTTCCACTAGCAGAGATCTCAATAGTATTTGTCAGCTGTATGGCTTTTTCTGGCCTTTTGCTTCCCTTCCCACATTGTTCTAGTTTAAAGCTCTTCTGATGAGTGTAGCAAGGCGACTTCCAAATACATGTTTTCCAGTCTTCGTAATGTGCACCCCATCTCTAGCAAGTAGTCCATCGTATAGGTAATTCATTCCGTGATCCAGAAATCCAAATCCTTGTTGACGGCACCATCGACGTAGCCAGTTGTTCACCTGTAGAATCTTATTCCACCTCATTGTTCCATGGCCATCCACTGGGAGGATGGATGAGAAGACCACCTGCGCTCACAATTCTTTCACTTTCTTGCCTAAGTCTTCAAAGTCACTGCTGATGGTTTCCAGGTCCTTTCTTGCGGTGTCATTTGTCCCCACATGTATTAGCAGGAATGGGTAGTGATCTGTAGGTCTGAAGAGTCTTGATATCCTGTCAGACACATCTTTAATTTTTGCTCCTGGAAGACAGCACATTTCTCTTGAGGTTATGTCTGGTCTGCAGATAGCGGCCTCTGTTCCTCTTAACAGGGAATCCCCCATGACCACCACTCTCCGTTTTTTCTTCACAACATTCTTCTTTTTCCATCCAGGAGGATTCTGAGGGCTTACAAGGTTATTCATTGCTGGCAAAGTCTTATTTTGCTGTATTTCTTCATGGTTCTCCTGCGTGAGAGCCTGGTACTGGTTCCTGAGCAGTATGGGTGCTGACTGCCTCTCGATCATCCTGCTTCTGTGGGTCACATGCTTCCATTCCTCTGTTTCATCAGGTGCAGTTTGAATTTCTTCTCTTTCTGAATCATGAAGAGATAATTCTGCTCTGTCTAAGAACTCTTCACCTTCCTTAATGATTTTCAAGGTAGTTAACCTCTCTTCTAGATTTCGCAACTTTTCCTCCAACAGGGACACAAGCTTGCATTTCTGGCATGTGAAGTTTGGCTTTTCCACTGGCAAGTCTGTGAACATGTAGCAGGATATGCAGCTCACCAAATGGCTCCTGGACTCTTCCATGTTCTTACTGTTAATGTTCTGAAAACAGTGAAAAAAGCTTAAAAATGCGCGCACCTACTGGCGCGCGGTTTACCGATGTCCTCTTTTCAGCTCCAACAGCCAAAATCCAGTGTTCTTTGAGCTCGCGGAGACTCTTCACTTACCCCAAAATGCAGTGGGAATATGCAAATTATCTCCTCAGGACTCCTCCCCTGGTTTACCGATGTCCTCTTTTCAGCTCCAACAGCCAAAATCCAGTGTTCTTTGAGCTCGCGGAGACTCTTCACTTACCCCAAAATGCAGTGGGAATATGCAAATTATCTCCTCAGGACACCTCCCCTGGTTTACCGATGTCCTCTTTTCAGCTCCAACAGCCAAAATCCAGTGTTCTTTGAGCTCGCGGAGACTCTTCACTTACCCCAAAATGCAGTGGGAATATGCAAATTATCTCCTCAGGACTCCTCCCCTGGTTTACCGATGTCCTCTTTTCAGCTCCAACAGCCAAAATCCAGTGTTCTTTGAGCTCGCGGAGACTCTTCACTTACCCCAAAATGCAGTGGGAATATGCAAATTATCTCCTCAGGACTCCTCCCCTGGTTTACCGATGTCCTCTTTTCAGCTCCAACAGCCAAAATCCAGTGTTCTTTGAGCTCGCGGAAACTCTTCACTTACCCCAAAATGCAGTGGGAATATGCAAATTATCTCCTCAGGACTCCTCCCCTGGTTTACCGATGTCCTCTTTTCAGCTCCAACAGCCAAAATCCAGTGTTCTTTGAGCTCGCGGAGACTCTTCACTTACCCCAAAATGCAGTGGGAATATGCAAATTATCTCCTCAGGACTCCTCCCCTGGTTTCCTCTTGTTTGCCATGTGTATCGAGCCTCTAGAGGCAGCAATAAGAGTTAATCCTGACATATCGGGGGTGGAGGTAAGGGGTAAAGTATTTAAAATTTCCCTATTTGCAGACGATGTGCTACTGACCCTTACGAATCTGCATATCACCCTCCCTAATCTTAAAGTGATATTTCGGGAATATGGCATGATCTCAGGATATAAGATTAATTCTAAAAAAACAGAGGCACTTCCACTAAACCTTCCCCATTGTAGCATCGGCATCTCTGCCCCCCTGCCAGGCAGAGACGCCATCCCACTCACCTCCTCGCTCCCCGCTCTGCGTTCACCAGCGCTCCTCTTCCTGCTGCTGGCGCGCGCAGCTCCCCGGGCACTGTGCTTAGGACACACGCGCTCCCTCCCTCTTAAAAGGGCCGCGCACGCCGTCCTAAGGAGTCCCCGGCCAATAGCCGTGGGTCCTCCCATATATAAAGCACCTCCTCCAAAAAGGAGGTGCCCGAGCAAAAGTTGTTGCACAGTGTTTCTGACCTCTGCTTCAGCCCTCAGGTCCCGCTGCTAGCCTGACTACCAGTCTTGCCCGCCAGCCTGTTACCTGCCTGTTACCTGTCGTGCCTGCCAGCCCGCTCACCTGGGAGCACTTGCCTGTTACTTGCCTGTTACTTGCCGTGTCTGCCAGCCCGCTCACCTGGGAGCACTTTCCTGTTACCTGCCTGTTACCTGCCGTGCCTGCCAGTCTGCTCACCTGGGAGCACTTGACTGTTGCCTGCCTGTTACCTGCCGTGCCTGCCAGCCCGCTCACCTGGGAGCACTTGCCGTGACCACCTAGAGACTCCTGCAGTCACTTGCCGTGACCACATCGAGACTCCTGCCGTCACTTGCCGTGACCACCTGCCAGCCCACCTAGAGACTCCTGCCGTTATTTGCCGTGTTTTCCTGATAGCCTACCTGGAGGCTTCCGCTCGCCAGCCTGCCTGCTGTTCCGGTCAGTCCCTGCCATCTGTACTGTGGGAGTCACCTGCTCCCTTACAAGGTGGTCCCCAGAGTAGCACCTGGTCCCTCGGCTCGGTCCCTCCCTGGTCACGGAGTTAGCCGCCGTACGACCAGGGTCGGTCCAGCAGGTTGATACTTAGTTACGCCCCTCTGGGTCCCTCCTTGCACCGCAGCACAGAGGTTCCACCCCCCGGACCCGTAACACGCATGAAGAATTAGATCATCTTAAGCTGAATTAAAAATTCCGGTGGAAGTCAGAGAGTATCAAATATCTGGGGATTAACATAACGTCAGACTATGGGACCCTGTTTGCTCATAATTTTCTGCCCCTTTTTAAAGAATTGAAGGGTCTTATGGTCAAGTGGGCCAATCTTCATATCTCATTTTTGGGGTGGATATCGGCGGTGAAAATGTCCCTTATTCCTAAACTCAACTACTATTTTGAAACTCTACCAGTTGGGGTTCCTATGGGGGAGTTGAGGGCTCTCCAATCCTGCATAATGAAGTTTATATGGAATAATGGGAGGCATAGAATCTCCAAGCAGGTACTGATCTCGGGGAGGGAGCAGGGGGGGTTATCGGTCCCGGATGTGGTAAAATACTATTGAGCGGCTCACTTGAGAAGGATTCCTTCGTGGTCATCCCTTTGGGAATATAATTAGTGGACAGAAATTGAAAAATTATGGATAGCCCCAGTTCATCCGAATTCACTGCTGTGGTCTGAGAAATCTGTTAAACTCCAAACCACTTTACTGGGCCCTATGCAATTCACTAGAGACATATGGGACACCTGTAGGAGGAGATTTCCTCTTTCTTCTAAACACTACCCGATGATATCGTTTGTCTTTCAGCCTTTGCTCCCTCAGAGCCTAGAATCATCGATGGTTCACCCCTGGATCAATGCGGGATTATTTAGATTTGCGGATATAGTGGACAGAAACACCTTAGTAATAATCAGTTTGATTATTTAAAAGAAAGTTTTAACATCACTAATCGGGAATTCTATAAGTACATACAGATTCAGTATTTTGCAAGATCCCTGTTTGGCTAATATAAAGTGTCCATCCCCACGGAGTTTGAGAGGCTGTGCAGGAGAGGTCCCTCTACCAAGGGGTTGATCTCGGATATATATAAAACAATCAATTCACCGGTGGGTGGACCCATCTTCCAGCACCCCTATATGTCTAAGTGGGAGGGATTCTTGGGAAGGAGGCTTTCCCCTCAGACATGGCAGACAATATGGTCTAAAGCAGCTAAGACATCAATTTGCACCCTATACAAGGAGAACCAATATAAAATTTTAATGCACTGGAACCATACGCCGGATATCCTGAATAAAATAAACCCGCAGGTCCCGAGTATATGCTGGAGATGTGGATCATCTGTCGGCACTCTGACACATGTTTTCTGGACCTGCAGCAAAATAGTTCCTTTTTGGGAAACAATAAGAAAACTGGTTCAGGAGGTGCTATTTACAGAGATTTCTCTGGAGCCCTCTGTTTTCCTTCTCAATGTGACCCCTAGGGGAATGGGTAAACATTCTTCCAAATTGCACCTCCACTTGTTGACAGCAGCGAGATGCATGATTGCTCTATGCTGGAAAAGGGACTCACCACCCTCTAGACAAGAGTACTACGCTAGGGTCTGTGATGTGAGGTGGATGGAGTCTTTGAACACAAGTCTTAATGCAAAGATGGACCTGTTCAAGACAGTATGGGCCCCATGGAACTACTATTGGGCGCAGCGTAGTGAATGACCAACTGTTTCATGATCTTTGTCTATATCATTCTTCCTTTCCCTTCTTTCTCTCAGTGTTGTCTTAGTTTTTTTTTTTTTTTTTTTCTGTGTTTCATGGACTGTTATTTAAAATGGATTTCATATCAGATATTTGAATTTGAAAGCTTTAAAGTGATCTCTAATGGGTCGTCCTGTTGGAGGCCTAAGTGTTTTCTCTGATATGAAAATGTGAATGACTTCTCTGTGTTCTATGTTTCCTAAAAATATGTGAAAAATTTTAATAAAAATTACAGTTATAAAAAAAAGACATCCCAAATGATGACCTGAACGTGGCACACAAAGAGTTTGTGAACAAACTGAAGGATATGGAGAAAAAATTCAAAGACTTCCAAAACCCTCTGAACACACCAATTACATTGGCAGAAATAACAGAAAGGATCACACTGATGAAAGGTAAAAAAAAAAGCCAGCGGCCCAGATTGGATACTCCCAGAAATGATAAAATACAGCCCGCCAGACATCCAGGGTGCGATAGCAAAACTATTCAATATTGTACTGCAGACTGGCTACTTTCCCAAAAACTGAAACTGAGGACTCATAACCCCGATACATAAAAATGGGGATAAGTACGACCCAGCAAACTACAGGGGAATATGTGTCAGCAGCAACCTGGGGAAACTCTTAAACTGCATCCTGAACAAGAGGATCATCATCTTCCTCAACCAATACAATGTCTTCAGCAAAAGCCAAGGAGGTTTTATGCCAAATCTCTGCACCACCGACCACATCTACACCCTGCACAGCCTCATCAAGAACCATTTCCACAATACAAAGCATGAGAGGGTCCATGACTGCTTTATAGACTTCAATTAGGCCTTCAAATCAGTGTGTTACCCAGGGCTAGTCCTAAAACTGCTGGGGAGCAGAATATGATGCAGAACATATGATGTCATCCAAAGCTCCTACACTGAGAACAGCTGCAGCATGAGGGTAAATGCAAGGAGGATGGCCTGTTTCCAACAGAACTGAGGAGTAAGACAGGGCTTCAGCCTCAGTCCAACGCTCTTCAATATTTACATCAACAAGCTGGTGGTGGCTCTGGAGTCCTTCTCAGCACCAGGACTCACCCTGACACAGAGGTGAAATTTCTGCTCTATGCTGATGACCTTGTGCTGTTATCACCAACTAAGAGAGGCCTCCAAGTTAATCTGAAATTCCTAGAGACCTTCAGCACCACAGGGGCACTGCCAATCAACCGGAAGAAAACTAATACCATGGTGTTCCAAAAAAGAAAGCAGATAGCAGCAGGCCGCACCCCCTTCATAATAGACAGCTGTCTACTTACGGAAACCAACAAGTACACCTACCTGGGCCTTGAACTCGGCCAATCAGGGAGCTTTAAGCAAGCCATACAGTTGCTGAAAAACAAGGCGTGCAAAGCCTTCTATACCATCAGAAGACATCTTTACCATCTTAAGGCGCCTGTAACCATCTGGCTAAAAATCTTTGATACCATCATTGCCCCAATCCTTCTGAATGGCAGAGAAGTCTGGGGTCCAGTCTCATACCCGAACTGATCCAAGTGGGAACGTTGGACCAACAGAAATATTCCACCTAGAGATCTACAAACTGCTCCTCCAAGTCCATCGGAGCACATCAAACAGCGCCGGCCAAGCAGAGCTGGTCATATTCCCATTACACCTTGTGACCCAGAAGAAGGCAATATCATTCTCATCTATAAAGTAGTAGTCCCAGCTACTACCATCAACAAAGCCTCGCTACATCAGGAAGCCCCAGGAGAACGAACCCCCCAACACAAATCATCCCAAACCAGCCTGACCAAGCCACCAACCTGCATGGCCTGACAAAAGGTTAAATCCGGAAGATGGTACACAACGGCAAAGAGGAATATATCAGTGTCTGGAGGAACGACATAAACAAATCACAGAAACTGATGATATACCAGAACCTACAGAAGGGATACAAACTGGCCCCATAGCTAAAGAAACTAGCAAACTCCAAAGAGCGACAGATTCTGAGCCAGTACAGACTGAGCGCCCACAGTCTATTCATCGAATCCGGGAGGCACTGACAGAACTACATGCGGGAAGAGCGCAGACTCTGCCAGCAGTGCCCCCAGGAGGTCTTGGAGAATGAGGTCCACTTCTTGCTGAGGTGCCCCAAATACTCAGCAGTGAGGGACACTCACTTCAGGACACTGTCTGATCTCCTCCCAGACTTCACCTCCATTGAAGAGGAAGAGGAAAGTGCAGCGGCCACAGCAGTGCAATATGTCAGTGCCTGCCACAAACTTGGGAACCCCCTATAGTTCCAGTGACAGATGACTAACCTGACTGGAGGTTGGCTTTGAGCAGGATAAGTTAGGGTTTTTATTGGTAACATTTTGGGGTACATAACATTTTTGATTGCTTTCAGTATAAGTTCTACGCTGAGCACTTAAGTTGGGGTTTCCGTGTAAATCCCGCAAAAATGCGATATAAACTAAATCCCCCACGGAACCACTCACTGTAATGAGGCAGATGGAGATACTTTGGACTCTGTTTGCTATCTGTTCCATGGTATCCGTCTTCAGACGTGCACAGAACTGTGGTCGACCACACGTGTGCGCTAAAAAGACACTTAAAATGATAAAACGTTGCCGGAACAGAGACCAGACTGAGTCTAAAGTGACTCCATCTGCCTTATCTGAATCACATTTTTTGGGGGGATTTGTGTGTCACCCCAGGCCTGGATGCCACAAATATTAAAGGCTGTGTCTGAGAGCAGGAGGGAGGTTACCTGGTCAGGGACAATTAGCATACAGCACCTGCTGTCCCAGGCCAGTAGGGGGAGCTGGCTGCCCCTATAAAAACTGGAACTGAGGGCAGGGTTAGGGAGAACTGGATGACCTAGCTCAGGACTGAGACTAGTCCGAGAGAAGTAGGGACAGTTCAGCTGTAGCCGAGGAGTCCGTGATACAGAGGAGAAGCTGCGAGCCAGGGACAGAGGGGACGAGAGCCGGTCCAGGCTGAGAGAACTACACTACCGGACATTGGGGTCCGAGGCTGTCAGGGTTGCAAGCCCAGCAGCAGAGAACCAACCCGCGAGGGATTTCAGGTCCCTTGGCCTAAGAAGCCTGGAGGCTCCGCCACACAGAGGGACCAGTACAGCACGGAGAAGCAAAAGGTGCCTAAGGCCCGAGTCGCAAGCCATACAGGCGAAGTACACGGCCAGCTCAGGGACGTGGGCTATTACAACACGAAAAGGGGGATAGTCAGCAAGGGCAGAGAGAGAACGGTAGGCCTTCACACTCACCCTGACCAGTGGGTCTCGCCCGAATGCTCTCAGACACCCAGGCCCATTCCTACCCGGTACTCCTGTTGGGTCATTAGTAATACCTACAATAAAGACCCTGGACTGTTTGAAGCGGATTCTGAACTCTTATTATTGCGGCCTGCACTATCACCTCCAGCATTCACATACGCTGCCCTGAGGCTACACTCTTCCCGTGGGGAGTTATCCTATCCCTGTGCAGCACACCAACATCAGCCTCAGCGGTCTGCCTTGCAGCGGCTGTCATCCCTGACCGCAATCCACGGGTGGCGTAGTCGGACATTCATAACTCTACAAATAGACTGCCACAGCATTTGGTCTGACCACCCTGAGCCACGGGATCGGGTTGCCACTACTACCCCCATCATCGCACTGAAGCCCGGTTCCGGGTGCCCCACGGCCCAGGGGGCGAGTCAGCTTTTGGCGTAGTCGGCAGGATTGTGACCAACCCGCCACAAACGGGTATTGCGTGCCTGAAAAGACTGCAGAGATTTCCTGCCATCCGGAGCCGTTTCCCGCCATCGGACGCCATCTTCAGGACGCCGCGCGGGAAGAAGAGGGGCATGGACGTCAAAAACGCGTGAGACTTGAAGCTCCGCCCTATGCTGAGACGCTGCGCAAGGTCCTGGAAGGGGAGAGAGCGACGCTGACGTTATCACCCCGCGACGCAAGGTCCTCATCCAGAGCATCGCGAGCGGAGCCGCGGCCTACAGAAGAGGATCGTCGGAAGGTAGGCCACGGTTAACTAGGGGGGAGGAAGATTCGGACACGGAGGGACCCTCTACCACCAGCGTAGCCGCTGCAGCTGTGATGTCGTTTTCCATGCCCTATATCCTGGCTACCACAGTATGCTGGCGAGTCGCATACCTTGGGCGACTTTAAAGAAAGACTGTATGGCTTATTCAAGGTTTATCCCCTGACAGAAGAACAGAAAGTAAGCATACTAATAGGGCAGTTAACTGGTGCGGCCCAACGTGAGGTAAACTCTTGGAAAGCTGAGGAGAAAAGGACTGTAAAGGGGGTTCTGACCCGTCTGCGGGACACCTTTGACACCCGTACCTCAGCAGAAATCAAAGTGCGGTTCTATGGCTGTAAGCAGCGAGCCCAAGATAGTATCAGAGACTATGCCTTGAACCTGCAAGAAGCTCTGGGAACAATCAAGCAAGCTGACCCTGGCAGCGTGCAGGACACTGATAAACTGTTGACTGACCAGTTCATAGAAGGTCTGCTGTCCAGCGCCCACAGAACCCAGCTGCGCCTCATGGCCCTACAGAACCCCGATTTGACTTTTGCGCAGTTCAAAGATAGGGCCATCCGGGTGCTCCGAGAACCCGCACCAGGTGGCGCTGTGGTTTCCCGGCGCCCCGCCATCACTTTCCACCAGGGGGTGGCGCCCTACCCCGCAGACCTTGTGGGGGCTGATGCGCAGGCCCTAGATCCATCCCAGCCTGCAAACCTGCACCATCAGGTCCAAGAACTAACAAAGAGTGTGGCTGCACTGACCAGGACCGTACAGTCGTTGCAGATGGAACCGTCAAGACCAATCAAGTTGGCTTCCAGTCTGGAGGATGTCCCGTGGTGTCGACAGAGAAGGATCCCGTCGTTCAGAGGGAGGCCCACCGACCGTTACACTGAGGATGGACAGCCGATTTGCTGCCGTTGCAGCCAGCCAGGACACATAGCCAGGTACTGTACTTTAAATGGGTCCGACCTGGGGCAGAGGGCCAACCCCCAGGCATAAGGTCATCAGGCCCGTCTAATTGGCGCGATAAGTACGTGGGGGGACGCCCGGTCTTACCCGTAGTGCTGGACGGTATCCTCATGAGTGCACTGCTGGACACCGGGTCTCAAGTGACTACCATCCCCTACGTACTTTTCAAGCGGTACTGGAGTGACACTGATATAACCCGTTATCCAGACGATGACTTAAGTATCATTGCCAGCAATGGCCAACCCGTGCCGCAGGTGAGGTTCAGAGAGGTGACCATCAAGATTGGTAAGGTTGAACTGCCGGCACAGGGAGTGATCATTGTGGACATTGACCGTCGTGAAAGTCACCCTAAAATAACCTTGGGTACTAATGTGATCGAAAACTGTCTTTCAGAAGTAATTGTGATTTTGCAGCAGGTGGCGATGAATGCGAGCTCCAGTCAACAGAGGGTCCTCCAGAAAGAGATAAGAGCCCTGATGAGACGGCAACAGATAGAACTGTCTGGTGGTGAGATCGGTAGCGTGAGGATAAGCGACCCGTTCCCCATTGCCATGCCTCCCAAAAGTGAAGGGAGTGGAACACCACATCCCCACGGGGAGCCACCCACCAATAAAAGAGAGACACAGACTTGTACCCCCTGCACATTATCAGAACGCAAAGGGCATGCTGAGAGAAATGAAAGAAGCTGGGTCATTAGAGATAGCTGTAGCCCCTGGGCAGCTCCCTTAGTTTTGGTAAAAAAAAAAAGACGGTACCATGAGAATATGCGTGGACTATAGGAAGGTCAACCGTATCACCCATAAAGACGCGTACCCGTTACCTAGGGTAGAGGAGTCTTTAGCAGCCCTAAAATCAGCTAACTTCTTCTTTACTTTGGACCTTACTAGCGGGTACTGGCAGGTTCCTGTGGCAGAGGCTGACAAGGAGAAGACCGCCTTCACCACCCCGATGGGATTAAGTGAATTCAACTGTATGCCATTCAGGCTCTGCAATGCACCAGGGCCTTCCAGAGGCTGATGGAATGCTGACTAAGACCCCACCTGATGAAGACGGCTTAGACCGTTGAAACGCGTTGTGGCAGTGGTATTGGAGGAAGAATAAAAGTCGGTTGCCATCTATTAAATTGTCCAGTATTCCTTTGGCGCTCCCTGAGACCGCTGCACCATTGTTTACTTGTGAAATATCTCCATACGGAGCCAAAGCGGCAGGAGCAGCCTGGTCTATTTGGATGTTTGAGGACCTGCGGTTATCCAGCCACCGGGTTAAACTACTGAGGACCTGCGGTGACGTAGTATCTGGTCCAGCAGGATCGTGTGACCACTTGAGGAGCACGGAGTTGCGAGGCAAACACCGACAGGACGGTACTACAAATAGAGGCGACCCGGAGCCTCATTAATCACACGCTTAATCTTGGTTGTGTAGACGTACACAACCATCACAGGTGAGTGTACTGGCACTTTTTAAATTATTTAAATAGCCCTGTGAGTCTACACATGCGCCCTTTCTTTTCTTTTCACATCTAAAGCACCTGGCCGAGGTGTTCGAAGCCCTGGCAGGCTATGGCCTGAAGGTGAAACCCTCAAAGTGTCACCTGTTAAAACCGAAGGTACAGTACCTAGGGTACGTGGTGAGCGCTGAGGGAGTAGCCCCCGACCCCGACAAGGTCACAGTAATCAAGAGCTGGCCAAGCCCCTCTAACATCAAAGAAGTGAGGCAATTCCTCGGGTTGGTAGGCTACTACCGAAGGTTCATCCCCGGGTTCACTAAGATGGCAGCCCCTATGCAAGACCTCCTGATAGGGCAATCTAAGACCAGAAGCCAAAAGCCACCCTTCAAGTGGGACAAGTCGGAAGAGGAGTCGTTCCGACAGTTGAAGATGGCCCTCACGGGGGATGAGATCCTGGCCTACCCTGATTATGGCCAGCCTTTTATTCTCCACACCGACGCCAGTAATGTGGGGCTGGGAGCCGTACTGTCGCAGAACCAACAGGGCAGAGAAAGGGTGATCGCGTACGCCAGCCGGAAGCTGAGGCTCACTGAAAGAAACCAGGAGAATTACAGCTCCTTCAAGCTAGAATTCTTGGCAGTGGTGTGGGCCGTCACAGAACGGTTTAAGCATTACCTGGCCTCCGCAAAGTTCACTGTGTACACGGACAACAACCCGCTGATACACCTGGACAATGCAAGACTTTGTGCCCTAGAACAGCGGTGGATGGCCCGGCTATCCAATTATGACTTCACAATCAAATACCGGGCCGGCAGAACCAACGCCAACGCGGACGCCCTATCAAGAATGCCCCACCTACCTGAAGGAGAAGACGACTTGGAAGAGCTGGAGGAAGTAGAACATATCACCGAGCAGCTGTAAACACTCGGAGCTCGGCCCGAGCATACTCGGCGAAAGGGTTAATAGAACATACTCGCTCAACACTAACTGTAATGCTTGGGCATGCTTTATAACAGCGATCAAAGTGAAAGTCCACTTGATGGACTAAGTCGAAAGATTTTTTAAAACGTTTAAAAAATTTGTAAAAATGTAAAAAAAAAAAAATAGTGAAATAATAATTAAAAATTACATTAAACCAATAAATATTTTTATGTAAAAAAAAACCAAAAAAGTAAACATATTTGGTATTGCCGCGACCCGACCTATAAAACTGTCAAACTAGTTAACCCCTTTAGTGAACACAATAAAAATAAATATTTTAAAAAAGAGGCAAAAGCTATGCTTTTTTATCATACTGCCGAACAAAAAGTGGAATAAAACAACAATCAAAAAGACGAATGTAAATAAAAATGGTATAGCTGAAAATGCCATTTTGTCCGGCAAAAAGCAGGTTGCCAAACAGCTTCATCAGGAAAAACATAAAAAAGTTATAGCTCTCAGAATAGAGTAATGCAAAAATAATTATTTTTTCTATAAAATAGTGTTTATTGTTTACAAAATAGAGTCACTGATAGGGGTTTTTCACTGTTTAGGCACATCAGGGGCTTTCCAAATGCGACATGGCGTCCACTCTCGATTCCAGCCATTTTTGAGTCCAAAAAGTCAAACTGAGCTCTTTACCTTCCGAACCCTGCCATGTGCCTATAGAGTAGTCTTCTCCCACATATGGGGTATCAGCAGGGCCAGCATCAGCACTTGGGCAAGCGGGGGTGCTCACTCACCGTTAGGGACCCTGGTGCGCTATGGGGTCAGTGAGTCGGGGGAGCATGGTGCCAGCATTCGCGAGTGAGCCCCCATGCTTTGTTCAGGGCCCTGGCATTTATACTTACCTCATCTCAATGCTCTGCAGCTCCGGTGTCTTCCGTGTCTTCTGACACTGTGATGTGTCAGGGCAGAGGGCGCAATGACATCAGTACACTGCGCCCTCAGCTCTGACAGTGCAGAGAGTCAGAAGACGCTGAGGAGTCCTGACCTGCCACCAGCAATGAAACGTGAGTATTTATTTATTTTTTTTAAATGTATGGAGCATTATATGGAGCCCATTCTCTATGGAGCATTATATGGGGCCCATTCTCTATGGAGCGTTATATGGGACCCATTCTCTATGGAGCATTGTATGGGGCCCATTCTCTATGGAGCATTATATGGGGCCCATTCTCTATGGAGTATTATATGAGGCCCATACTGTTTGGAGTTTTATATGGGGCCCATTCTATATGGAACATTATATGGGGCCCATTCTCTATGGAGCATTATATGGGGCCCATTCTCTATGGAGCATTATATGGGGCCCATTCTCTATGGAGCATTATATGGGGCCCATTCTCTAAGGAGCATTATACGGGGACCATTCTCTATGGAACATTATATGGGACCCATTCTCTATGGAGCATTATATGGGGCCCATTCTCTATGGAGCATGTGCCCAGAGGCATAGCTAAGGGTTGGGTTCAGGGGGGGCAAAACTTCTGAGTGGGCCCCTAACCATGTAACCCTGATTACAAATATGGTGGTGCACCCTAATAGTGGAAGTAGGAGAACTTCAGCAGATGACCGTGCTGTTGCTAAAAGAAATCTTTATACAATGATTAACACTGATATTACTGCCATACTGTGTTGACCATATAGTAGTAGATACCAGTATTGCAGAGCATATAAGAGATTACAGTACAGATATATATAGTACCTTACAGGTGACGTCCTTTCTGCTAGAGTCATTCACTTTTCCCGTCTTTTCCACCTGTCCCAGACCGATATAACGACTTCTCCAGCCACAGCTCATCTGCAGAGATCACAACAAAGACACATATGACTTCTCACATTTCAGGCACCAGCCCCATCTATCCCAACCTGCACAAACCCCTCATCCTGCTGATACCCCAATGCTGAGCCGCTGCTGCTGAATGTGTCCCTATTACTGATCCTCTTAGTATCCCAAATAATAAAGCCCACCACTGTGCCCCCTCATAATAATGCTAACACTGTGCCTCTTACAAAGTAAAATCCCCCCTTTGTGCTCTCTAGATGGTAAAACTACCCCTTTAAAATATTACTGCCCTGTGCAAGTGCCCTAGAAAACAGTGCCCACATTTTGCCCCTAAAAGTAATAATGCGTCAGGTGCACCGTTGACGGCCACAATACCGTAAGTGCCCCTATAACAATAATGATTCTTAAGTGCCCACTTAACATTTAATAATGTCCACTGATTCCCCCATGTACAGTAATAATGACCCATGAGTCCCCAGCATTGTTTATGTGGTCGGTTAGTCATGTGACTACATGTATGTTATTTGCATGTGTTGACTAGACTCTCACAGCTTGTCTCAATTCTCTTGTATTGAGAGAAGCTAGTCGACATATGCAAATAGCATACATGTGGTCACATGCCCGCCCGATCCCACTGTTGAAATTGGGGGCTCATGACAGCAGGCGCACCATACCCTGTCATGATTTGCCCGTCTGCAGTCACATAGAGTGACTGCAGACTTTTATCCCAAGCCCGCACAACCCCTTTAATAACTTTATACAAATAATAAGCTGCTTATTATGAAATTATTATTAAAGGGATTGTCTAGTCTGAAGCTACAAGTCTGCTGTGACTATGTGACTGCAGACTTGTGAATCCTCACATTGCATGCACAGCACACTGTCTAGGCTCTCTGGTTCGGGGAGCGGGTTGTCATGAGACCTCAAGTATGCGATTTGCATACACCTGGCCACATTCCGACTAGACTGTTTCCGGTCTTGCTCAATACACTTGTATTGAATGGGGCCGCGAAGTTGGAATGGGGCCAGGAGCATGTAAATCACATACTTAAAGGGGATTTCCCACGAACAAAAGTACATTTTAATCAATAGTTACTGTAATAATAATCATTTCTACAATTGGATGTATTTATAAAAATGTTCCTGTGCTGAGATAATCTTATAAATGTTCCCCTGCTGTGTACTGTGTAATGGTTGTGTCTGACCGTACAGAAACATGGTCTGATTGTACCACACCTCCTGGGCAGGGGAGGAAGCAAAAGAGCGTACAGACATTACAGCCGGGGAGCACAGCTGATTCTTTCTTTTAAGTAAAACATTGTTTAAAATGGACAGGGAAATGTTTTACCTCACAGAAAGAATCATCTGTGATCCCGTGCTATAATGTCTGTATACTCTTTTGTTTCCCACCCTGTTCAGGAGATGTGGTATGATCAGACCATGTTCCTGTATGGTCAGACAAGGCCATTACACAGGGGAACATTTATAAGATTATCTCAGCACAGGAACGTTTTAAACACATCCAATTGTGGAACTTATTATTATTCCAAGATCTATTGATTAAAATCAACTTTGGTTCATGGGAAAAACCCTTTAGCCCCTTAAGCCTCGGAGCATTTTCCGTTTTTGCATTTTCGTTTTTGCTCCCCTTGTTCCCAGAGCCATAGCGTTTTTATTTTTTGGTCAATATGGCCATGTGAGGGCTTATTTTTTGCGGGACGAGTTGTACTTTTCAACGCCATTACTAGTTTTACCATATCGTGTACGGGAAAACGGGAAAAAAATTCCAAGTGCGGTAAAATTCAAAAAAAGTGCAATACCACAGTTGTTTTTTTTTTTTTACCACGTTCACTGAATCCTAAAACTGACCTGCCCTTCTTATTTTACAGGTCATTACGAGTTCATAGACACCAAACGTGTATAGGTTCTTTTATATTTAAGTGGTGAAAAAAATTCCAAAATTTGGTAAAAAAAAAAAAAAATAGCGCCATTTTCCGACACCCATAGCGTCTCCATTTTTCGTGATCTGGGGCTGGGTGAGGGCTTATTTTTTGTGCGCCGGGCTGACATTTTTATTGATAAAATTGTGGGGTAGATCCGATGTTTTGATCGCCCGTTATTGCATTTTATTGCAATTTTGCGGCGTCCAAAAAACGTAATTCTGGCGTTTAGAATTTTTTTCTTGTTACGCCGTTTACCGATCGGATTAATTATTTTTTTATATTGATAGATCGGGCGTTTCTGAATGCGGCGATACCAAATATGTCTATGTAGGTTTTTTTTTTTAATATTTTATTTTGAATGGGGCGAAAGGGGGTGATTTAAACTTTTATATTTTTTTACTTTTTTTTATATTTTTAAAAACTTTTTTTTTTTACTGTTTGCATGCTTCAATAGTCTCCATAGGAGACTAGAAGCAGCAACTGTCCGATCGGCTCTGCTACATACAGGGGACGAGCAGGTCCCCTGCATGCAGCAGAAATGGTCCTGTGCTATGAGCGCCGACCAATAGGTTTCGCTCATAGCGACCAGATCATGACAACCACAGGCGTCTGCTGCAGACCCTGGGTTGTCATGCCCACCCATCGGTGATCCGCGATCACGTGACGGGGTCGCCGATGGGCGGGGCTTATGCCGCGCTACCCGGAAGCGCGCGTTAAATGCCACTGTCGGAGATTGACAGCGGCATTTAACATGTTAACAGCCGCGGGTGGATCGCGATTCCACCCGCGGCTGTTGCGGGCACATGTCAGCTGTAATAATCAGCTGACATGTGCTCCGTTCAGTGCGGGCTCAGCGCCGGAGCCCTCACTGAACGGGGGGTACGCAAATGTGCGTACCAATACGGCAAGCGTTGTTAAGGGGTTAAGGTCACATGACAACCCGCTCCCCGAACCAGAGAGCCCAGACAGTGTGCTGTGTGTGTAATGTGAGGATTCACAAGTCTGCAGCCACATAAAGTAACTACAAAAGACAAAAAATATATCTCATACCCTACCATCATTATACAGTTATATGAAAAAGTTTGGGCACCCCTATTAATCTTAAGCTTAATGTTTTTTAAAAATTGGTGTTTTTGAAACAGCTATTTCAGTTTGATATATGTAATAACTGTTGGACACAGTAATGTTTCTGCCTTGAAATGAGGTTTATTGTACTAACAGAAAATGTGCAATCTGCATTCAAACAAAATTTGACAGGTGCATAAGTATGGGCACCCTTATCATTTTCTTGTTTTAAACACTCCTACCTACTTTTTACTGACTTACTAAAGCACTTTTTTTGGTTTTGTAACCTCATTGAGCTTTGAACTTCATAGCCAGGTGTATGCAATCATGAGAAAAGCTACTTAAAGTGGCCACTTGCAAGTTGTTCTCCTGTTTGAATCTCCTCTGAAGAGTGGCATCATGGGCTCCTCAAAACAACTGTCAAATGATCTGAAAACAAAGATTATTCAACATAGTTATTCAGGGGAAGGATACAAAAAGCTGTCTCAGAGATTTAACCTGTCAGTTTCCACTGTGAGGAACATAGTAAGGAAATGGAAGAACACAGGGACAGTTCTTGTTAAGGCCAGAAGTGGCAGGCCAAGAAAAACATCAGAAAAGCAGAGGAGAAGAATGGTGATATCAGTCAAGGACAATCCTCAGACCACCTCCAGAGAGCTGCAGCATCAAATTGCTGCAGATGGTGTCACTGTGCATCGGTCAACTATACAACGCACTTTGCACAAGGAGAAGCTGTATGGGAGAGTGATGCGAAAGAAGCCGTTTCTACAAGCACGCCACAAACAGAGTCGGCTGAGGTATGCAAAAGCACATTTGGAGAAGCCAATTTCTTTTTGGAAGAAGGTCCTGTGGACTGATGAAACCAAGATTGAGTTGTTTGGTCATACAAAAAGGCGTTATGCATGGCGGCAAAAAACCACAGCATTCCAAGAAAAATACTTGCTACCCACAGTAAAATTTGGTGGAGGTTCCATCATGCTTTGGGGCTGTGTGGCCAATGCCGGCACCGGGAATCTTGTTAAAGTTGAGGGACGCATGGATTCCACTCAGTATCAGCAGATTCTTGACAATAATGTTCAAGAATCAGTGATAAAGTTGAAGTTACGCAGGGGATGGATCTTTCAGCAAGACAATGATCCAAAACACCGCTCCAAATCTACTCAGGCATTCATGCAGAGGAACAATTACAATGTTCTGGAATGGCCATCCCAGTCCCCAGACCTGAATATCATTGAACATCTGTGGGATCATTTGAAGAAGGCTGTCGATGCTCGGCGACCATCAAACTTAACTGAACTGGAATTGTTTTGTAAAGAGGAATGGTCAAAAATACCTTCATCCAGGATCCAGGAACTCATTAAAAGCTACAGGAAGCGACTAGAGGCTGTTATTTTTGCAAAAAGAGGATCTACTAAATATTAATGTCACTTTTCTGGTGAGGTGCCCATACTTATGCACCTGTCAAATTTTGTTTGAATGCAGATTGCACATTTTCTGTTAGTACAATAAACCTCATTTCAAGGCAGAAACATTACTGTGTCCAACAGTTATTACATATATCAAACTGAAATAGCTCTTGCAAAAACACCAATTTTTAAAAAACATTAAGCTTAAGATTAATAGGGGTGCCCAAACTTTTTCATATAACTGTATATAAATGTAAAGCAAAGTTGCATATTAAATATAGGGTACTTAGTGAACTATTTTTGATCAAAAAAAGTATACAAAAATAGTTCACTAAGTACCCTATATTTAATATGCAACTTTGCTTTACATTTATATATAATGATGGTAGGGTATGAGATATATTTTTTGTCTTTTGTAGGTTTTGCTTCTTTTTGCTAGTGTGAACATGCTCCTATTTCTTGCATGTGTACCATCTTAGACCTCAGTTCACATTGCTTGGTTTTTTAGCCACATAAAGTAATTGCAGACTTGTACATTTAGACCAGACAATCCCTTTAAATGTTGTACAGCTCATGCCATGGTTAGTGTATGGGGGTTTGTTATACTATCAGGCAGGGGCTTATAATAAGACCTAAACGGTAAATATAATAAGGCTGGTTTCACATGTCCGTATATTTCCGGTATCGGAAAAACCGCTACTGGAGATATCTGTTTCTTGTATGCCGGTGTGTGTTATACGTGTTGCACCCGTGTGCGGCCCGTGTGCCGCATCAGGATCACACGTACGGGCGGCTGGGAATCAGTGTCCAGGTAGCGCTGCCGAACGCTGCCCTCATCATGGTTCAGTGCCATCACTGCGATCATCACCAGCAGTGGCAATGATGAGGGTAGTAGTAGTGTCTGCTCCTGCAGTGTCCCTTTGTAAAAATAAGAATAAAATAATAAAATCCGTGTGGTATGTTTTGCGGACCGTGCATCTGCAAAAAAACGGACATGTCAGTGTGTGGAGCACACGGACACACGGTCTGTGAAAACACACTGACATGTGATCAGACCCATAGATTTGAATGGGTCTGCGTGTGTCAGTGTCTCTAGTACGTGTGGAAACTGTCACCACTCGTACCGGAGATCCTGACCTGTGAACGAGCCCTAAGTCCCCTACCTCCCTATCTCCACCCTCCCCAGACAGCAACTATGACATGAGATTGCACATAATCTCAGAACACAAGGCCCTCAGCGCCACCCCCACCCCCACTACCCCAATTCAGCTCCCCCTCTTCCCCTCACATTCACCCCACTGTCTCCCACAGTAACATCATATGCTGTCATTTATTTTAAAACTAAAAAAACTGGTTCCAGCAGCACTTACATATGAAGGTGATTGATGACTGGTCCGGGCCAGGCCCTGTCTTGGCACAGGTTGCACAACCTAACTGCAGCAGCTCACTAGGACCCAGGGTCCAGCGTGGACCAATCAGAGCACTGATGGTGTGGAGCTAACCGCAGCGCTGCCAGCCTGTAGAAGAAGATGAGGTTAGCAGCACTTTAGCCCTCACCGTGCACTGCACTGAGACTCTGCAATTGGCTGCTGTGCTGTGCAGCCTGCAGAGTCTCAGCTCAGAAAGAGAACAGCAGCGTCACCTCAGAGAGCCGCGGTCGCCTTCTGCTTAACAGGGTGGGCCCCTCAACGTGACGCCCCCTTTACCCCCCAGTAGGTACGCCACTGATGGGGCCCATTCTCTATGGAGCATTATATGAGGCCCATTCTCCATGGAGCACTATATGGGGCCCATACTGTATGCAGTATTATATGGGGCCCATTATTCTGTATGGAGCATTATATAGGGCCATTATACTGTATGGAGCAATATATGGGGCTCATTATACTGTATGAGGCATTATATGGAAGCCCTTATTCTGTATGGAGCATTATATAGGGCCCATTATTCTGCATGGAGCAATATATAGGGCTCATAATACTGTATGGAGGACTATGTGGTGCCCATAATACTGTAAGGAGGACTATGTGGTGCCCATAATACTGTATGGAGGACTATGTGGTGCCCATAATACTGTATGGATGACTATGTGGTGCCCATAATACTGTATGGAGGACTATGTGGTGCCCATAATACTGTATGGAGGACTATGTGGTGCCCATAATACTGTATGGATGACTATGTGGTGCCCATAATACTGTATGGAGCACTATGTGGTGCCCATAATACTGTATGGATGACTATGTGGTGCCCATAATACTGTATGGAGGAATATGTGGTGCCCAGAATACTGTATGGAAGACTATACTGTTTGGTCTAAAATGAAGACTTTAGAATCCCCCCAGGTCACGCCCTGTGCGCTGCGGGGATTCACCAGTTTCTGAGCTATTTACAATAGATATCACTCATGTAATGTAAGAAATAAGTGAAATCTTGGGCATTGTACTATACCTACAGTATATTTCTCTGCTGTATCTGTGCATCATGTACCATGGTATGTGTAAAAGGGGCCCATGAGACACTTTCGCCCAGGGTCTACGAAAAACTGGAGCCGGCCATGGGTATCGGAGTACTCTGGAAAAATTGCACAACAAATTTTGGGGTGCATTTTATCCTGTTACCCTTGTGAAAATATAAAATTTGGGGCTCAAGCAACATTTTTGTGAAACAAAGTAAAATGCTAATTTTTTTCTTCCACGTTGTTTTAATTCCTGTGAACCAATTGAATGGTTAATAAACTTCTTGAATGTGGTTTTGAGGACTTTCAGGCTATGTGCCCACGATTAGGCTATAGCAGTGCTTTGGGCACAATGTATTTTCGGTGCGTCCAAAAAGCTGGGACCGATCACGCAGGTGTTCATTAAACACATGCGGATTTACTGCATCCAATACATTCTATTGGGGAAATTTCTGTTGCGGAAATGCTGACATGCTGCGGCTCGTAAAAACCGCGCCACGGGTGAGTTTACGCGGCATCAAATAGAAGCACAGTGGGCATGGGATTTCTATAAATCCCACCACTATGCTTCCAATATGGAACAAAGCGTTTTGGACGCAGCACTGCTATTACGGATCGTGGGCACGTACCCTGAAGGGTTCAGTTTTTAGAATGGAGTCACTTCAAGTGTGATGTGGTCCCTGAAAAATGGTTTTGTAAATTTTGTTGGAAAAATTAGAAATTAATGGTCAACTTTAAACTCTTCTAACTTCCTAAAAAAAAAAAAGTTTAAAAAAATAGTGCAGATGTAAAGTAGACATGTGGGAAATGTTATTGATTAACTATTTTGTGTGACATAACTCTCTGTTATAAGGACATAAAAATTAAAAGTTTGCAATTGCGAAATTTCAGATTTTTTCACAAATAAACGCAAGTCATATTGAACAAATTTTACCACTGGCATGAAGTACAATAAGTTAGCAAAATAAAATTTCAGAATCACCGGGATCCTGTTGAAGCGTTCCAGAGTTATTACCAGATAAACGGACGCTGGTCAGAATTGTAAAATTTGCCTGGTCAGGAAGGTGAAAACAGGCTTTTAGGGTGAAGGGGTTAAAAGGAACCCCCAATGTAAGTGGTCAATGGAGAGCGCAGGATAAACGTGACCTGAGTTTTATTCTGATTTTTGGTAGGTAGAATGAACAAAAAAATAGCAGTACAATAGTCCTTATTTTTATTTTTGTGCGGTTCCTCGTGCGGTATAAGAGATAAGGTGGATTTATTCTTGGGTCGGTACAATTACAGCGAAACCAGCGTTATATATATTTTTTATGTTTTGCTGCCATCACAGTGTAAAATGCTTTTTTATAAAAAATATTTTTTTCATCGCCATATTCTGAGAGCTGTATTTTTTTTATTGTTTGGCGAACAGAGCTGCACGAGGGCTTATTTTTTGCGCGAAGCCCCATTTTGGGGAACATAACATTTTTTTGATCACTTTTTATTCAAATTCTTTAGATGCAGAATGAAGAAAAAACAGCAATTAAATGATTGATTGTTTCAATTTATTTTTGTGTGGTTGATGTTATATAATTTTTATGCTTTGCTACTTTTATACACTAAAAACAATATTTTACAAAAATGGATTTGTTTTTGCTCCGCCATGTTATGAGAGCTATAAGTTTTATTTTTTTCTAGAGTAAGTCATATTAGGGCTTGTTTTTTGCGGGACAATTTTGAGTTTTCTTTTATACCATTTTTCTTTATATATGTATTTTTGATAACTTTTTATTCCATTTTTTGTGTGTTAGTATGATGAAAAAGCGACATTTTTGGTGTTATTTTTTTTTTTTACTGTGTTCACCATACGGATTAAATAATGTGACAATTTTATAGATCTGGTCGTTTCAGACGCGAAAATTCCAATTATGTGTACGAGTTTTTATCTTTGTTATAACGCAAATGCTGCTTTTTGTGATTTGTGTGTGCTTCTTTTTGGATTTTTACAGACATTTTATTTTTTTTTTTACTTTTTCACTTAGTCTCACTGCGGGACATATATAATTTTTACTTTGATCGTCGTTGGTCTCTAACAAGCCACTGTACCCTGTGGTCATCACATGGGGTCATTTAACCCTTTAGATACAGCTGTTGCAAGTAACAGCGTTATTTAACGGGTTAATCGGACCCCATTGGTTCCAAATCCGTCCGGGCCGATGCCACAGAATGCCAGCTGTCATTTAAGGGGATAATAAATATTTTTAATCTTGATTCAGGCGTCGCGCCCTAAACACTGGACCCCCGTGCCTAGTGGCGAATACGGACCTGTGGACTGTGCATATAGTGTACATGGATGTACACATGTGGGTGACTGTGCTGTGTGTCAGCGCAAGGATTTCCATATGTGTGGCTATATACACATTACTCCAGGATAAAGGCCTGGGAGAATAGCACTGGGGACTCTCTCAGCAGCCTGCTCTGTAGGCAGACTAGAATCCCCTCCATTCCAGCAGCCATGTCACTGATAAACTGTCTACAGCTGGTGCCTGCTGTGATAGCCTCCCCTTCAGAGGCTCCAGTCTGGTCACCTCTATTCAGAATGGAGACCTGTTGGAAGCCATATTCCACACACAGCAAAAGCAGCTTCCCTTCCTGGAGACAACAGCAATGAGAGCCGTGTGACGTGGAGGCTCCGCCCCTCCCGATGACGTCACCGCAGAGTCTAGCATCTCTAGCTAACGCCCGCAGAGGCAGTCGCTGGTATACTGCGTGCAGTACACAACGTGTCTGGCGGGAGCGGGTGAGAGAGAGCGACCGTTACTACAGATACAGCGACATCCACTGCGAACAAGAAGACATCTTCTCATCTCCAGGAGACTGTGGCAGCTGGCAGGAGATGGCCATTCTATCAACACCTAAAATGGCGAGGCTGGTAAGTTACAAGATGGAGGCGCTGTGTGCTGATGGGCTGTGAGAAGAGCAGGCAATAGAACTTCCCTGCCTAATCAGCCCTGATGTTACTGAGTGGAAAAAAGCTTTAGAAATCATTTCTACTGTCCCTGTTTCCTGTGCTAATGAGGGCTTTGCCTAGTGGGTGTTAGGTCCCTCCTTCCCATGTTGTCAGGCCCCTGTTGGTGTGATAACATCATTTGCGCGAGCGACATCATCGCCGCTCATGCAAATCTCGCGCATGCGCCGCTCATTCCGGCAGCGTCACTGCATCTCTGAAGCCAGGTGTACAATTCCCCGCATCAGAGGCGCACTGCGCATGTTCGGAGGTTTAGAAGATGGTTTGCGCCTCTGATGCGGGGAAGCGTACACCCGGCCTCGGAGAAGCAGTGACGCTGCCGGAATGAGCGTCGCATGCGCAAGATTAGCATCAGCTGGCGATGACGCCGCTCGTGCAAATTATGTCATCACGCCAACAGGGGCGTGACAACATGGAAAGAGGGCTGACTAGTCTGGGGAACGAACGCCCTATCGACTAGTCAAACCTTCGTTAGCATAGGTAATGGGGAACTTGTGAATGTTTTTTAAACCTTATTTTCACTCAGTAACGTTATACGGGGCTGGTTAGGCAGGGAATTTGCTGATACATAGGTGAATGCTTCTGGGTTGGAGGGCATGGGGGACCTGACAGGTTCCCTTTAAGCATATTCACATAAGGGCAGCACGCTGCATTGTATTTTATTAATGTCATTTTTTTTGTGGTAAAACCTGTAAAAAAACAGAAAAAAATAAATTGCAGAATAAGAAACCTACTTCAGCATCGTGCTTGGGCTTCTGATCTTTTCTGACCTTAAAGCGCACCTGTCAGCAGGATTGTGCTCAGTAATCTACATACACTGTCAGGTGGGCGCCATTACCATGAATAATATGACACCTTGGCTGATGAAATCCATCCAGTGGTTCTTGTTTAACCCCTTCATGACCAGACCAGTTTCCATTTTTGTGTTTTCGTTTTTTGCTCCCCTTCTTCCCAGAGCCATAACTTTCTTATTTTTTGGTCACTATGGCCATGTGATGGCTTATTTTTTGCGGGACAAGTTGTGCTTTTGAACAGCACCACTGGTTTTACTACATCGTGTACTGGAAAACAGGAAAATTCCAAGTGCGGTGAAATTGCAAAAAAGTGCAGTTCCACAGTTGTTTTCTTGGGGTTTTGTTTCACCATGTCTGCTGAATGCTAAAACTGACCTACCATTATTATTCTCCTGGTCATTATGAGTTCGTAGACACCAAACAGGTATAGTTTTTTTACTTAAGTGGTGAAAAAAAATCCAAAGTTTGCTTAAAAAAAAAAAAAAATGGCTCCATTTTCCGGGACCCATACCATCTCCATTTTTTACGATCTGGTGCTAGATGAGGGCTTATTTTTTGCGCGCCAAGCTGACGTTTTTATTGATACCATTTTGGGGTAGATCCAATGTTTTAATCGCGGTTATTGCAATGTTGCGGCGACCAAAAAAAAGTAATTATAGCATTTTGAATTTTTTTCACGTCACACCGTTTATCGATCGGATTAAATATTTTTTCATATTGATAGATCAAGTGATTCAGAATGTGGATATGTGTATGAGTGATTTTTTTTGTTTTATTGTGAATGGGGCGAAAGGGGGTGATTTAAACTTTAATATAATTTTTTTAATATTTTTAAACTTTTTTTACTTTACACTAGCTTCAATAGTCACAATGGGAGACTAGAAGCTGCAATTCTCTGATCGCCTTTGCTACACACAGGGGATGATCAGATCTCCTGTGTGTAGCAGAAATGCTCACCTGCTATGAGCGCCGACCACAATCTGGCAATGACAATGGCTAGGGTCTCCTGCAGACCTGGGTTGTCATGCCAACCTATCGGCGACCCACGATCATGTAACACGGTCGCCGATGTGCGGAGCCAACGACACGCTTCCGGGAAGCGCGAGTTAAATGCCGCTGTCAGAGATTGAGAGCAGAATTTAACTACACTGTGTTCCAAATTATTATGCAAATAATATTTTCTCAGATTTTCCCAAATTACCTATATGAATTGCAGTCATTGTAATTTTCCAGTCAAATAACTATTAGAGTACAATTGAAAGGTTTTTGTACAAACTGCCTATGATAACAGTATAGTTTTAAAAAATAAAAAACTCAACTGCACTCAAAATGCATGTTCCAAATTATTATGCACAGCAGAGTTTTCAACCTTTTCATTTTAATAAAGAACAAAAAATTGTCATTTTTGAAATTATAAGCATTAGCAGGTTATTACAAACTGAAATCAAACAGTTTTCAACTCAAAACTTTATTCTAGGTGATGTTACATTTGCACATAGGACCGCTTGTTCGAAAGGAGCTTCTGAACTTTTTCATCCATTGAATTTGTCAGGTTTTGGATGGTTTCTGCTTCCAATTGTTTTGCCTGAGGACAGAATACCCTCCCAGAGCTGTTGCTTAGATGTGAACTGCCTCCCGCCATCATAGACACTCCTTTTGATGATGCCCCAGAGGTTCTCAATGGGGTTGAGGTCAGGGGAGCATGGGTGCCACACCATTAGTTTGTCCCCTTTTATGCCCATAGCAGCCAGAGATGCAGATGTGTTATGTGCAGCATGAGACGGGGCATTATCATGCATGAAATGATCTCGATGGTCCAGATGGATGGATTGGAGGATGGCTGGTTGATGGACACCCCATGCAAACACGGCTACGGCGCTAACAAGGAGGAGGTGGAGTAATGTTTTGGGCTGGAATCATGGGGAGAGAGATTGACGGCCCTTTTAGGATCCCTGAAGGGGTAAAGATGAACTCCATAATGTATGTTGAGTTTCTCAAACAGCACTTCCTTCCATGGTTCAAGAAGAAGAACCGTGCATTCCGCAGCAAGATCATTTTCATGCATGATAATGCCCTTTCTCATGCTGCACATAACACATCTGCATCTCTGGCTGATATGGGCATAACAGTGGACAAACTTATGGTGTGGCACCCATGCTCCCCTGACCTCAACCCCATTGAGAACCTCTGGAGCATCATCAAAAGGAGTGTCTATGATGGTGGGAGGCAGTTCACATCTAAGCAACAGCTCTGGGAGTCTATTCTGTCCTCAGGCAAAACAATTGGAAGCAGAAACCATCCAAAACCTGACAAATTCAATGGACGAGAGAGTTCAGAAGCTCCTTTCGAACAAGCGGTCCTATGTGCAAATGTAACATCCCCTAGAATAAAGTTTTGAGTTGAAAACTGTTTCAATTGTACTCTAATAGTTATTTGACTGGAAAATTACAATGACTGCAATTCATATAGGTAATTTGGGAAAATCTGAGAAAATATTATTTGCATAATAATTTGGAACACTGTGTAGTTAACAGCCACGGGGGGGGAGGGGGGGGGGGTGGATCGCTATTCCACCCGCAGCTGTTGCGGGCACATGTCAGCTGTATATATCAGCTGTCGTGTACCTGGAAAGCTGCGGGCTCAGTGCTGGAGCTCGCACCAAACAGGGGGTTCTCACGTTTGTCATACTATTATGGCACACGTCAAAAAGGGGTTAATTTTTACTTATAGTTTGGAGATGATGATATGCTCGTGCTCTGGGACAGCCTGTAGGGTGGGCTCTATCTGGTGCTCTGCTTATACAGTCAGCTATATGCTCTTATGACAGGTCACTGATCGTTCAGTTACCTGCCTCCTATTTTACATGTTATATACATAATGTGGGGTTAGAAAAAACAAACAAATCAAGCAAAATGGCGCCCGCACAGGCACAATAGCATCTATCGCTTGGCCATAGATGCTACTGTGCACGTGCCGTGGCCATTTTGTTGGAGCAAAAGAAAAATTTGTCTCCAGAAAAATGGCCACGTCACGTGCGCAGTGGCATCTATCAGCAATCGAGGCTCTTAATCTGCGCAAGCCCCGCCCACTGGTGGCTGGCTCTTGCGCATATTGAGAGCATCACTTGGCGATAGATACTATTGCAATTGCTCCGCTGTCATTTTGTTGGAGCAAAAAATCTGGCTCCAGCAAAATGGCCACAGCACGTGAGCAGTTGAATCTATCGGCAAGCGATGCTCTTACTTTGCGCAGGCCTTGCCTACTGGTGGGCGCCGCTTGCGCAGAATAAGAGGATCACTTGCCGATAGATGCTACTGCACTTGCGCCGCAGACATTCTGCTGGAGAATAATTTTTTTACTCCAACAAAATGGCCGTGGCATGAGATAGATGCGCCTGCGCGAGCGCCATTTTGATTGATGTCATTTTTTTCCCCCCATAATGTATACACTATGTAAATTAAAAATTGGAGACATGTCAGTGATCGATCAGTGAGCTGTCATAAGAGCATACAGATGTAAGCAGAGCACCAGATAGAGCCCACCTCACAGACTGCCCCGGAGCACGAGCATATCATTATCTCCAAACTGAAAGTAAAAATTACACAAGAACCACGGGACGGATTTCATTAACCAAGGTATCATTTTAATGTGTGTAACAGCGCCAACCTGACAGTGTATGTAGTTTACTTAGCACAATCCTGCTGACAGGTTAATTTTCAAGGAGTTGTCTGCTCTAAATCATTAAGTCTGCAGTCACTCTGTGTGCCTGCAGACTTCTGAATCCCCACAGAGCACAAGGTTTAAAAAACATTTATATGGTCCTCATTTCCTATGCTAATCAGGGATTCGACTAGTGGGTGTTAGTTGCTCCCAGAAGAGTCAGCCTCCTTTCCATGTTATCACGCCCGTGTTGGCGTGATAATTTGCCGCTCATTCTGGCAGCGTCACTGCATCTCTGAAGCCAGGTGTATGCTTCTCCGCATCAGAGGCGCACTGTGCATGTTCGGAAGTTTAGAAGATGACTTCCGTACATGTGCAGTGTGCCTCTGTAGCCAAGAAGCGTACACCCGGCCTCAGAAAAGCAGTGACGGTGCCGGAATGAGCGGCGCATGTGCAAGATTTCCATGAGCGACAATGACGCCGCTCGTGCAAATTATGTAATCATGCCCCATCAACTAGTCAAAGCCCTCATAAGCATAGGCAATGGGGAGCATGTGAATGTTTTGTAAACTTTGTTTTCACTCAGTAATGTTATACGGGGCTGGTTAGGCAGGGAAGTTGCTGATACATAGGTGAATGCTGCTGGGTTGGAGGGTATAGGGGATGTGACAGGTTGCCTTTAAGCTTACTTACATAAGAGCAGCGCACTGTTTTGTATTTTATTAATGTAATTTTCTTTGTCGTAAAACCCGTAAAAAACCCCAGAAAAAATAAATTGCCGAAAAAGAAATCTACTTCAGCATCGTGCTTATGCCTCTGATCTTTTCTGACTTTAAAGCGCACCTGTCAGCAGGATTGTGATTGTGTGCCCACACTGTCAGGTGGGCGCCATTACACTGATTAAAATGATACCTTGTTTGACGCTTGGCGATAGATAATACTGCTCATGGTCTGCGGCCATTTTGTTGGAGCAAAAAAAATTAGTCTTCAGCAAAATTGCTGCATCGTGTGGGCAGTTGCATCTATCAACAAGCGATGCTTTTAATCTGCGCAAGGTGGGCGGCGCTTGCCCAGTTTGAGAGCATCTCTTGGTGATAGATACTACTGCACACGCACCACTGCCAATCTGGCTCCAGCAAAACGGCCACGGCGCATGCTCAGTTGCACATATCAGCAAGCAATGCTCTTAATTTTATCATTTTAATCAGCGTAACGCTGCCAACCTGACAGTGTATGTAGTTTACTTAGTACAATCCTACTGACAGGTGCACTTTAAAGGGGTTGACAACTCTAAATCTATAAGTCTGCAGTCCCTCTATGTAACTGCAGACTTATGAATCCCTCAGAGCACACACTGTGAGCTGCGGGGATTCGCCTGTGTCTGAGCCATATGCGTTATACATACTCCTGGCCAGATTCCGACTAGTGGGTGTGGCTTCGCTTCATGCACTTGCATAAAGTGAGGCTGCGCCCCAACTAGTGACTCGACTGTTCAGTGAGCGTGGCTTATATGTAAAGATGGTCTGAGATCAGTGGCCCAAAGTCATTTAACCCTTGAAAAACACCAGTTACTGGCTATTTGCCCCCTTTGATGGCAGTTCTCATGCCCAGAGCATATTTAAACGGGCTAGAATGACCTGAACTTGATGCGCCCATCACTATGTATGTAATGGTGGTCAGAGATCAGTGACCCAAAGTCATTTAACCCTTGAAAAACACCAATTATTTATTCAAATATGTGAAAATTGGTTATATCTCCACTTTGATGTCAGTTTTGATACCCAAAACTTATTTTGGCCAGGCTGGAGTGACTTGTATTTGATGCGGGCAATCACTATGTAATGGTGGTGTGAGATCAGGGGCCCAAAAACACTTAACCCCACTGCCCACTTTGATGCCCATTTTTGTGCCATTGTTATAACTTTTGTAGCTGCTCTTAATTGTATTCTAATCAGGGCACCTCGCTGCATTGTATTATATTAATGCATTTTTTTTTGTCAAAGCGCACCTGTCAGAAAGATTGTGCTCAGTAAACCACATACACGGTCAGGTGAGCGACATTAAACTGATTAAAATGATGAAATCCATTCTGTGGTTCTTGTGTAATGTTTACTTTCAGTTTGGAGATAATAATATGCTCGTGATCAGGGACGGCCTGAGGAGCCTCCTATTTTACATAATGCATCCATTAGTGCGGGGTAAAATAAGAGTCAGGTCAGTGAAGGCACAGTGACCTGTAATAAGAGCATACAGATGAATATGTAAGCAGAGCACCAGATAGAGCGCCCCCCCCCCACAGGCCGCCCCGAAGCACGAGCATATCATTATCTCCAAACTGAAAGTAAAGACTACACAAGAACCACAGGACGGATTTCATCAACCAAGGTATAATTTTAATCAGTTTAATGTCGCCCACCTGACAGTGTATGTGGTTAAGGCTGTGTGCCCACGATGCCTCCCAGCCTATGGCCCCGATGCTGCGGAGGGGCCGCATGCGGATATTCAAATGAGCGGCACCTTTTTTTTTTACCTACGGACTTTCCCCATAGAGGTTAGGTCTATGGGGAAAGCCTGCAAGCGGACCTGCAACTGAAATTGACATGCTACGGTCTGGAAAGACGCGCCACATGTCAGTTTCCGTGAGTGAGCCACAGACGCATAGTAGACATAGAATTTCTAGAAATGCCATCCACTGTACTGTAACATTTGTCTCCTGCTTATTTGACGCTGCATAAGTCCGCAGCGTCAAACCTGCAGCGGCTCCGGATCGTGGGCACACAGCCTACTGAGGACAGTCCTGTTGACAGGTGCGCTTTAAATCTGTAAAAAACAGAAAAAAATAAATTACCTAATAAGAAACTGCCTAATAAGAAACCAACTGCAGCATCGTGCTTCACACAGCTTCATACTACTACAGTGGTGGCCAAAAGTATTGTCACCCCTAAAATTCTGTCAGATAATACTCAGTTTCTTCCTGAAAATGATTGCAATCACAAATTCTTTGGTATTATTCTCTTCATTTAATTTGCTTGCAAGGAAAAAACACAAAAGAGAACGAAGCAAAAATCAAATCATTGATCATTTCACACAAAACTCCACGGTATGCGTGGCCCCCTCAACCCCCAATCCTAGGATGCGTGGCTCCCTCATCCCCCAATCCTGAGATGAGTGTCCCTGTCATCCCCCAATCCTGGGATGCGTGGCCCCGTCATCCCCCAATCCTGGGATGCGTGGCCCCCTCATCTCCCAATCCTGAGATGAGTGGCCCCCTCATCCCCCAATCCTGGTATACGTGGCCCCCTCATCCCCCAATCCTGGTATGTGTGGTCCCCTCATCCCTTTCACGCTGCACACATACAAAAAAATAAACATTTATACTCACCTTTCTTCTCTGTGCTCCAGCGCTGCGGTGTCCTGTTCTTCTGAGGAGTGCGGCGCCGGAGTACGCACGTGCCCATACTTCGCTGTCCTGTGCCATTTTGCTGAAGACACACTGAAAATGTGTCTTCAGTAAAATGGCACCGGATAGCGCTATACGCATACGCCGACTACGACACCTTCACTCCTGCCCTGGTCTCTGGCGAGAAGAGAGGTGCTGTGGCAACGCTCCTCCCGGTCAGGTAAGTATGTAAGTATGGCGCCGGAGATCGTGGTATGCGTTCAGTGTCTTTTCATACTGCGAACTTTGGCGCCATATACTCCTCTTACCTGTAACAGCTCCATGCATTTATCTGTCTGGAGCCAGACTGCGCAGGCGTGTCTAGCTTGTGCAGTCTATAGAGGCTTCAGACAGAGGGACGCTTGTAGTGTTATATTATAGATACACATGCACAGCTTCACACTATAAGGTATGATAGTAGTGTGACGCTGTGCCTGTGTATATAACATCTAGTGGGGAGTTCACACTATAAACTATAAAGTGTTTACATAGCTCTATACTATATACTATTATATATTATATACCTCGTCGTGTAAAGCTGTGCATGTGTATATAATATATAATGAAGCGTTCACACTACATACCATAAAATGTATACATATCACTATACTATATACAAGAGCATCTCACTAAATTAAAATGTCATCAAAATGTTAATTTCAGTTCTTCAATACAAGAAGTGAAACTTATAGAGTCATTAAAAACAGAGTGATCTATTTCAAGTGTTTATTTCTGTTAATGTTGATGATTATGGCTTACAGCCAATGAAAACACAAAAGTTATTATTTCAGTAAATTAGAATAATTAACAAAAAACAAGCTTTTAAAAATGTCCCTTAGTCTGTTTCAGTAGGCTCCACAATCATGGGGAAGACTGCTGACTTGACAGTTGTCGAAAAGACAGTCATTGACAAACTCCACAAGGAGGGTAAGCCACAAAAGGTCATTGCTAAAGAAGCTGTCTTTTTACACACTGCTGTATCCAAGCATATTAATGAAAAGTTGCGTGGAAGGAAAACGTGTGGTAGATAAAGGTGCACTAGCAACCGGGATAACCGCAGCCTTGAAAGGATTTTTAAGAAAAGGCTATTCAAAAATTTGGGGGAGATTCACAAGGAGTGGACTGCTTCAAGAGCCACCACACACCGACGTATCCAGGACATGGGCTACAAGTGTCGCATTCCTTGTGTCAAGCCACTCATGACCAATAGACAACGCCAAAAGCGTCTTACCTGGGCCAAGGAGAAAAAGACCTGGACTGTTGTCAGTGGTCTAAGGTGTTGATTTCAGATGATAGTAAATTTTGCATTTCATTTGGAAATCAAGGTCTCAGGAGTCTGGAGGAAGAGTGGGGAGGCCACAATCCAAGCTGCTGGAGGTCTAGTGTGAAGTTTCCACAATCAGTGCTGGTTTGGGGAGCAATGTCATCTGCTGGTGCAGGTACACTGTGTTTTATCAAGACCAAAGTCAGCGCAGCCGTCTGCCAGGATATTTTATAGCACTTCATGCTTCCCTCTGCCGACAAGCTTTTAAGAGTTGAAAATTTCTCCAGCAGGACTTGGCACCTGTCCACACTGCCAAAAGTATCAATACCTGGTTTAAAAACAACAGTATGGCTGCGTGCACACGATGCTTTTTTCATGCGTTTATGCTGCGGATTTTCCGCTGCTTAAACGCATCAAAAACGCATGGTAATCCGCACCCCATGGTCCCCAATGGCATTCCGCAATGTCAATGCACATGCTGCGGATTTTTCCGCAGCGTTTCTGCAGCGCAAATAAATCCGCAGCATGTTCATTAATTTTGCGGAAGCGCCGCCATTGACTTGCATTGAGACGCATATAATGCGCGTCTGTACATTTATACAAGCGGATTATATGCGTCTCTATGTGCGGATGGTACCCAGTTCTGGAGGAGAGGAGACTCTCATCCAGACCTGGGTACCATTGTACCTGTAAAAAAAAGAATAAAATAATAAATAAAGTTTATATTCACCTGTCCGGCGGCCCCTGCAGCGCTTCTCCTTCCAGGACCTGAGATGACGTCGCGGTCATGTGACCGCAGGCTGTCTCGCGAGATGCCGGCAACCCGGAAGAAGCCAGGACGAGCGCGACAGCACACGCGGCGGGGGATCGGGGGTGAGTATAGCTTTATTTTTTTATTTTTACGGTCACACTATGTAAATCCATGCCTTTTGCATGGATTTAAATTGTGTGACCTAGTTGTCAAGCACTTTCCAAGTGATGCTATCGCTTGGAAAGTGCTCGTCAGTCCGCATGCAGAAACACATGCGTTAACGCATGTGGGTACGCATGTGAATCCGCATGTATTCTGCAGGAAAAACGCATGCACAATCTGCATGCGTTTTTTCTGCCAGGGAGATGCAGAAATGCTGCAGAAATTTTCTGCTTCATTTCTGCATCGTGGGCACATAGCCTATCACTGTGATTGATTGGCCAGCAAACTCGCCTGACCTTAACCCCATAGGCAATCTATCGGGTATTATCAAGAGGAGGATGAGATACACCAGACCCAACAATGCAGACGAGCTGAAGGCTGCTATCAAAGCAACCTGGGCTTCCATAACACCTCAGCAGTGCCACAGGCTGATCGCCTCCATGCCACATTGCCGCATTGATGCAATAATTGAGCCCCGACCAAGTACTGAGTGCATTCACTGAACATACATTTCAGTAGGCCAGCATTTTGGATTTTAAATTAATTTTTCAAGACGGCGTTATGAAGTATTCTAATTTACTGAGATAATGACTTTTGTATAATGATTGTCTGTAAGCCATAATCATCAACATTAACAGAAATAAACACTTGAAATAGATCACTCTGTTTGTAATGACGCTATATAATATATGAGTTTCACTTTTTGTATTGAAGAACTGAAATAAATTAACTTTTTGATGATATTCTAATTTAGTGAGAAGCACTTGTATACAGTGCTGAGCATAAGTGAGTACACCCCCTGTATTATCAGTACATTATTTTTACAATGCTCAGCATAAGGGCGGTTTCATGCGTCTGGATATTTCCGGGACTGGAAAAACCCATATCGGAGATATACATATCCGGTGTGTCTGTGTGTGTCACACTTGTGGCGCATCAGGATCACCCGTACCGGCGCCTGGGAATCAGTGTACAGTTCCCAAGCCCTGGGTGCTATATTCTGCCCTCATCATTGTTCTTTGCTCGCGCTGTGATCAGCACGAGCAAGAGACAAAGTTGGGTGTAGTAGTGTCTGCTCCTACAGTGTCTCAGTGTAAAATAAGATTAAAATAATAAAATACATTTACTCGCCTGTCACCACACGTACTGGACACACTGACATGTGAAAGAGCCCTAAGTAGGTACTCCCCCTTATTATTGGTACATTATATATACAGCACTCAGCTTAAGTAAGTACACCCCTCTATTATCAGAACATTATATACAAAGTGCTCAGTGTGTGTACACCCGTTTATTATTAGTACTTTATATAGCACTCAGCATAATTGAGTACACCCCCATATTATCAGTGCATTATATATACAGCAATCAGCATAAGTGAGTACAAACCCTGTATTATCAGTATATTATATAGAGTGCTTAGAGTAAGTGAGTGCACCCCCTGTATTTTCACAAAATTATATATAAAGCTCTCAGAATAAGTGAGCACACTCCTGTATTATCAATACATTATACATAAAGTACAGACCAAAAGTTTGGACACACCTTCTCATTTAAAGATTTTTCTGTATTTTCATGACTTTGAAAATTGTACATTCACACTGAAGGCATCAAAACTATGAATTAACACATGTGGAATTATATACTTAACAAAAAAGTGTGAAACAACTGAAAATATATCTTATATTCTAGGTTCTTCAAAGTAGCCACCTTTTGCTTTGATCACTGCTTTGCACACTCTTGGCATTCTCTTGATGAGCTTCAAGAGGTAGTCACCGGAAATGGTTTTCACTTCACAGGTGTGCCCTGTCAGGTTTAATAAGTGGGATTTCTTCTTGCCTTATAAATGGGGTTGGGACCATCAGTTGTGTTGTGCAGAAGTCAGGTGGATACACAGCTGATAGTCCTACTGAATAGACTGTTAGAATTTGTATTATGGCAAGAAAAAAGCAGCTAAGTAAAGAAAAACGAGTGGCCATCATTACTTTAAGAAATGAAGGTCAGTCAGTCCGAAAAATTGGGCAAACTTTGAAAGTGTCCCCAGGTGCAGTTGCAAAAGCCATCAAGCGCTACAAAGAAACTGGCTCACATGAGGACCGCCACAGGAAAGGAAGACCAAGAGTCACCTCTACTTCTGAGGATAAGTTTATCCGAGTCACCAGCCTTAGAAATCGCAGGTTAACAGCAGCTCAGATTAGAGACCAGGTCAATGTCACACAGAGTTCTAGCAGCAGACACATCTTTTCAACAACTGTTAAAAGGAGACTTTGTGCAGCAGGCCTTCATGGTAAAATAGCTGCTAGGAAACCACTGCTAAGGACAGGCAACAAGCAGAAGAGACAAGTTTGGGCTAAAGAACACAAGGAATGGACATTAGACCAGTGGAAATCTGTGCTTTGGTCTGATGAGTCCAAATTTGAGATCTTTGGTTCCAACCACCGTGTCTTTGTGCGACGCAGAAAAGGTGATCGGATGGACTCTACATGCCTGGTTCCCACCGTGAAGCATTGAGGAGGAGGTGTGATGGTGTGGGGGTGCTTTGCTGGTGACACTGTTGGGGATTTATTCAAAATTGAAGGCATACTGAACCAGCATGGCTACCACAGCATCTTGCAGCGGCATGCTATTCCATCCGGTTTGCGTTTAGTTGGACCATCATTTATTTTTCAACAGGACAATGACCCCAAACACACCTCCAGGCTGTGTAAGGGCTATTTGACCAAGAAGGAGAGTGATGGGGTGCTACGCCAGATGACCTGGCCTCCACAGTCACCAGACCTGAACCCAATCGAGATGGTTTGGGGTGAGCTGGACCGCAGAGTGAAGGCAAAAGGGCCAACAAGTGCTAAGCATCTCTGGGAACTCCTTCAAGATTGTTGGAAGACCATTTCCGGTGACTACCTCTTGAAGCTCATCAAGAGAATGCCAAGAGTGTGCAAAGCAGTCATCAAAGCAAAAGGTGGCTACTTTGAAGAACCTAGAATATAAGACATATTTTCAGTTGTTTCACACTTTTTTGTTAAGTATATAATTCCACATCTGTTAATTCATAGTTTTTATGCCTTCAGTGTGAATGTACAATTTTCATAGTCATGAAAATACAGAAAAATCTTTAAGTGAGAAAGTGTGTCCAAACTTTTGGTCTGTACTGTATATACAGTATATATATATATATATATATATATATATATATATATATATACACACACACACATACAGCGCTTAGCATAAGTGAGTACACCCCTGTATTATCAGTACATCCTATATAATGCTGGACTCGTCTTTCTTTCCAAAGCCGGGATGGGCGGAGACTGCTCAGTGTGGCGCCGGAGTCAGCACGTGCGCATACCGCACTACGGCGCCATTTTATTGAAGACACTGTGCTTGCGAATTCGCAGATACAGTGTCTTCAACAAAATGGAGCTGGATATCGCAGGATGCGCACGTGTCTACTCCTGCACCATTTTATTGAAGAATTCTACTACAACATCAGTATAGCAGTGCTCACAAGCCGGCCATCACCATTATCCTTATAGTCAGCTTGTGCGCACTGCTATGTTGACGTTGGAGTACATTACTTCAATAAAATAGGCGCTGTTTTATTGAAGACACTGTGTATGCAAATTTGCAGACCCAGTTTCTTTAAAAAAATGGTGCAGGATAGCGCTGTATGTGCACATGCTGACTCCAGCGCCATTAAAGGGGTTGTCCAGTACTTTATATTACCCCCCCCCCCCCAATGTATCCCCCCGGGTCCCCTAAGGATTTTTGTAATTACCTTATGTTGCAGATACTGCCTGTGAGCAGCACGATCACTGGCCGCTCACAGGCATGACGTGAACCCCGACTACAGCCGGCTCTGACATCCGCTGATGTCACGACAAGTGCTGGCAGCAGCCAGGGGTCTCTGTCTTCTGCGTTCCGCGGTGGATGCCAGGCTGTGAGCGGGGTTACCCTCTACCCGCGTCACACCCAGCATCTACTGTGTGCTCTGCCTCTCCCCATTCATTGGGAAAGCGCGCGGTGGATGCTGGGTGTGACACGGGGTAGCCCCGCCCACAACCCAGCAGCCACCGCGGGGACCGCATCACTGATGTCACTCCTCACTTGTTGTGATGTCAGCGCGGGGTCACGTGATGCCTGTGAGCGGCCAAGGATAGCACCGCTCACAGGTAGAAACAGCAACCTAAGGTATTTACAAAAATCCTTAGGGGCCCCGGGGGGGGGATCCATTGTGGGGTAATAAAAAGTACTGGACAACTTCTTTAATAAAATTAAAAATGTACCAGTAAAAATGCTTGCCACGTGGGCGTAGAACGTGTTTAATAGCTAGTGCAATATATAGTGAGGCATTCACACTATAAGCTATACAGTTTATACATAGCTCTATACTGTCATATAGTAGATGCCTCGTTGTGTGAAACTGTGCCTGTGTATATAATATATAGTGGGTAGTTCACACTTTATATTGTATACATAGTAATACGCTATACTATCATATAGTATATACCTTGTATATAGTATAGAGCTCCGTAGATCACTACTAGCTTCACGATCACCCAATTAAGATTATTAGCTGCCACCACCAATCAGTTCCGGTCGATTGGATGCCTTATAGGTAGCGTGTGGCTTTGGGGGAGGAACGATTACAGAGCAAAAGAAACAGAACTATTACATTTTATATTTAATCCAAAGGGAGACAGTGTTTATGAAAAAATATACAAAAGATTTTACAAAGGGAGACAAAACAATACAGCATATACAGTTACAGAAATAAAAGGGATTAACAGAAAAGCTTACTATACCGATCGCAGAGACGATTCAGTTTAGATGAAGGAAAGCGCTTCGATTTGACTGTTAAGGAACGTGGCCCTTGCTTACACGAAAATATGTATCTTCCAGCATGAGCGAAGATCAATATTCGGCTTGATCTTTTATGCCTGATTGGGCCCTGCCCACACACTCCCCTGTGATGATGTCACGTGGGCTGGTCTGCGCCCTTCATGTTTTTTTTTAAATCTCTTAATTTCTGTGATATCTCCTCGCTCGATGATCGCAGAAGTTAGCAAGTGAATCCATATTTTTTATTGTGATTTTACTTTTCCTTAGAGATCAAACATGACATGGCTGCTTTCAGTTATCTTTGCCCTGTTGCGTTACAGCTCAACGGCAGGGCTCGCAGATATGGAAAAATATGCATACTGTTCCCCACATAGCCCCGCTGCTAAAAATATAGGTCCCATCACAATCAGAATTATAGAAATTCCCCTATTCCACACTTACTTTCGGTACCTAAAAGTCTGGAGATTAAACGCATTTGCAACTGGAAATGACCCGGCTATTCTCAGGAGTGTGATAGATTCCCTTTGAAGCCTAAGGAGATGTTTCCTATCTCTCTCAGGTGTCATAATGGTTACCTTTACACAACTCATTCAGTCTCTAGTCCAGGGGTCCTCAAACTTTTTAAACACGGGGCCAGTTCACTGTCCCTCAGACTATTGGAGGGCTGGAATATAGTTTTTTTTAAAAAAAACTATGAACAAATTCCTATGCACACTGCACATATCTTATTTTGATGTAAAAAAACAATACAGGAACAAATACAATATTTAAAATGAAGAACAAGTAAAGTTAGATAAACCGGTATTTCAATAGGCAAGTAAATGTCCCCAATAGACACCATAGGCCCCAATAGGCAGGTAAATATCCCCAATAGGCAGCATAGGTCCCCAATAGGCAGGTAAATATCCCCAATAGGCAGCATAGGTCCCCAATAGGCAGGTAAATGTCCCCAATAGGCAGGTAAATGTCCCCAATAGGCAGCATAGGTCCTCAATGGGGAGGTAAAAGTCCCCAATAGGCAGCATAGGTCCTCAATGGGCAGGTAAATGACCCCAATAGGCAGCATAGGTCCTCAATAGGCAGGCTATTTCCCCCTTATAATGCCCCATGCAGGCTGTTCCCCCCTTATAATGCCCCATGCAGGATGTCACCCCCCATATAATGCCCCATGCATGATGTCCCTTTCTCCCACCATATAATGCCCCATGCAAGATATCACTCCCCTGTCTTTATAATGTCCCATGCAGGATGTCACCCCCCCATATAATGCCCCATGCAGGATGTCACTCCCCTGTCGTTATAATGCCCCATTCCGGGTGTCACCCCCATATAATGCCCCATGCAGGATGTCCCTTTCTCCCACCATATAATGCCCCATGCAAGATATCACTCCCCTGTCTTTATAATGCCCCATGCAGGATGTCACCCCCCCCATATAATGCCCCATGCAGGATGTCACTCCCCTGTCGTTATAATGCCCCATGCAGGATGTCACCCCCCCATATAATGCGCCACGCAGGATATCACTCCCCTGTCGTTATAATGCCCCTTTCAGGATGTCACCCCCCATATAATACCCCATGCAGCATGTCACTCCCCCATATAATACCCCATGCAGGATGTCACCCCCCCATATAATGCCCCATGCAGCATGTCACCCCCCCATATAATGCCCCATGCAGGATATCACTCCCTTGTTGTTATAATGCCCCATTCAGGATGTCACCCCCCCCATATAATGCCCCATGCAGGATGTCACTCCCCTGTTGTTATAATGCCCCATTCAGGATATCATCCCCCCATATAATGCCCCATGCAGGATGTCACTCCCCTGTCGTTATAATGCCCCATGCAGGATGTCACCCCCCCCCCATATAATGCCCCATGCAGGATGTCACTCCCCTGTCGTTATAATGCCCCATTCAGGATGTCACCCCCCCATATAATGCGCCACGCAGGATATCACTCCCCTGTCGTTATAATGCCCCTTTCAGGATGTCACCCCCCCCATATAATACCCCATGCAGCATGTCACTCCCCCATATAATGCCCCATGCAGCATGTCACCCCCCCATATAATGCCCCATGCAGCATGTCACTCCCCCATATAATGCCCCATGCAGCATGTCACCCCCCCATATAATGCCCCATGCAGGATATCACTCCCCTGTCGTTATAATGCCCCATTCAGGATGTCACCCCCCCCATATAATGCCTCATGCAGCATGTCACCCCTCCCCCATATAATGCCCCATGCAGGATGTCACCCTTAATATTATGTCCCATGCCTCCATACATTAAAAAAAAAATGCAATTCTCACCTCCCTCCTCCTCACCTGCTGCAGCTGCTCAATTCCGGACTCCAGCGTTGCCGGCCTCATCCTGCTCTGCGCTGCCTGTGATGGCTCAGGGGAGGGCACGGTGTAAAGACGTCACCGCACCCTCTGACCTGACACGTCACAGGGAGCATGCTCCAGGAAGACAGTGGATCTGCGGAGGCACGAGAGGTAAGTATCCGGCTGCCGGGGCCATGAGCAAGCGGGGGGAAGGGCGGGCGCTGGCACCGCTCTCCTCTGCCCCCAGCTCGGCGGGCCGGATAAAAATCCTCCGCGGGCCGTAGTTTGAGGACCCCTGCTCTAGTCCATATGTTTCAAGGTGTCTATTCATCGCATGTGTCTTTTACTAAGGGCTCCATTTCTTATGGTAATTAGCCTGAATAATTAAGTTTGGCACTTCTTGTGTGCACTGCCACTTTACATTGAAGCAGCTTTTTAGATTGTCAGCTTTACTCCTTACTATGGTATAGGGTTTGTGGGGATGAGGGGCTTGGAGAGAGAGATATTTTTTATATTTCCTGACAAATAGTATACAGTATGGAGCTATGTATACAATATGTAGTATATAGTGTGAACTCCCCACTATATATTATATGCACAGGCACAGCTTTACACAATGAGGTATATACTATGTGATAGTATGTGGTATAGCACTTTGTATACAAGATATAGTGTGAATGCCCCACTAAATATGATGTACACATGCAAAGCTTCACTCTGAGCTATATACTATACAATAATATATAGTATAGAGTATGTATACATTAGTATATAGTGTGAACTCCCCACTGCATATTATATACACAGGTACAGTTTTACACTACGAGGTGTCTACTAGATGATGGTATATAGCAATGTTTCCCAAACTCCAGTCCTCATGGCCCCCACAGGTCATGTTTTCAGGATCTTCTTAGTATTGCACAGGTGATGGAATTACTATCAAGGCATCATGAATTCTCTAACCTGTGCAATACTAAGGAGATCCTGAAAACATGACCTGTGGGGGCCATGAGGACTGGAGTTTGGGAAACACTGGTATATAGTATAGTGCTATGTATACATTATATGGTATGTAGTGTGAACTCCCCACAATAGTGATGGTCCGAGTCAAAATCAGGTCACTTTAACTTGTCTCAAGCATTAGAACTGGTATTTTTAGGGGTTAAATTACTTTGGTTCACTGATCTCACACCACTGTTACACATATAGGGATGCCCTTCATCAAACATAAATTCTCTAGCCCAGCTTAAACGGGTTCTGTGCATCAGGACTGACATCAAAGTCGGCAATTAGCTTATTTTTACAGATTTGCATAAGTTACTTTTTTTAATTGGTTAAAGGGGTACTCCGGGGAGATAAAAAAAAAAAAAGTTGTACTGTTCCTGCACTCATACACTATAAAGATGATATGCCCAGCGCGCTATAATAATCTTTATAACTCCTGCTCCCTGCTAGTAGCCCTGTGAATGAGACATTATCAAGGGGCTGCTATTAGAAGCTGTGAGCAGGCGATGCCCTCGACATGTCCCCTCACCTGGGACTGCAGACAGGGAGACATTATGGGGCTGGTGTGACAGGCGCTGCTTTTCACTGCACTGCTCACCCCTCTGTCTGGGACATTACAGCAGTGTGCAGCTCCTCGCTGTTATTACCCAGTCTAATAGTTGTTTCCCTGCCGACAACGGGAGTTGCCTCGCCTCCTCTCCTCAGGCTACCTGTTCCCTACATGCGGGAGCAGCACTTAGTGTATGATGTAATGACCCAGGCGGGAGGGGGTAGCAGTGAAAGAGCAGATCCTGTCACGGAATTAAAAGGGTTAAAAAGATTATGTATCTGCACTGGGCATCTCCTCTTTATAATTTGAGTGCAGGAACAGTCCAAAATAAATGTCTATCTCCCTGGGGTACCCCTTTTAAATAACTGTGGGCCAGTGATCTCACATCACTGTTATACAATAGTGATGCCCTGCATGAGATTCAGGTCACTCCAGCATGGCCCAAATGGGTTCTGGGCATGTGAACTGGCATCAAAGTGGGCAAATGGTTGTATGACTTAGTACTACTGGTTTTACTGCACCACCACACAGAAGAGGAAGACCCACATCACAGTTTCCTTCTGGATGGCCAAAGTGGTTATTAATCAGAAAAGCTGGCATCAAGGTGGGCAAATTTCAACTTTGTCGTGGGTTGAATAAGTTACTGATTTAGTTTTTTTTAGAGTTTAAGGGGTTGTCCGGCCTTAGGCTACTGTATGTACCTGCAGACTTGTGAATCCTCACATCGCAAATATTGCTCACTGTAAGATTTCTCCGATGGCGGCACAAGGAGTTGGCGGTCATGTGTAATTTGCATACTTCAGCCATATCCTGACTATATGAGCGTGACCTCCCTCAATGCAAGTGTATTAAGTGAGGCTGGATACAATCTAGTCAGAAAGTGGCTGGAAGTATGCAATTTGCATACTTGTGGTCACATGACTGCCCACTAATGGCGCTGGCACCGGAGGATCCTCACAGTGAGCAGTGTGTGCATTGTGAGGATTCACAAGTCTGCAATCACATGCAGTGACTTCAGACTTGTAACCTAAGGCCGGACAACCCCTCTAACTCTAAAAATAAACCAGTAACTTCTTCAAATCAGTACAAAGTTACAATTTTTGTCCACTTTGATGCCAGCTTTTCAGATCAGTAACCACTTTGACCATCCTGAAGGAAATTGATTATAATATGGGTGTTCCTCTTCTGTGTGCTGGTGATGTAAGACCAATATTCATTCAACCATTTAGCAACACCAGATACTTATTCAAATCTGTGAAAACTGGCTAATTGCCTACTTTGATGCCATTTTTGATACCCAGAACCCATTTGGACTAGGCTGGAATTACCTGAATTTGATGCAGGGCATCACTTTTTCTGTAATTATGGTGTGAGATCAGTGGCTCAGGGTTATATAACCCTTCAAAAACACAAGTTATTCGGCTGTGTGCCCACGATGCTTTTTTGGTGCGTTTTTTGTTGCGTATTTGCAGCGCATAAACGCTCCAGAAACGCATTGCATACCTTTTCCCATGACTTCCTATGACATTCTGCAAGTTCTGTGCACATGGTCAGGATTTTTTCTGCGCAGAAAATTTTCTAATAACTCAATTTGGTGACAGTTCTATTGCCCAGAACCTGTTTGGGCCAGGTTGGAGGAACGTGTTTGATGCGTAGTATCACTCTCTGTGTAAATCCTAAATACTTGACATTTTTTTTTCTTCAGCAGACAAAGCTTAAACGGCACAGAAGAGGGTAAGTCTGATTTCATTCTCTTATGTCCATTACTAGGACAATATCTTTATAAATACTGTGTTTTCCTGGATATAAAACCTACACCTAAAATAAGCCTTTGCATGATTTTACAGAGTTTTTGGCGTATGCTTGAAATATAATCCCCAAAAATAAGCCCTAGTTACAGTTAAGGCCAGCATTAAAGTGGGTGGAGAGCAAACTGGGCAATTGACCAAGACCCCAACTTTCGTCGGTTGTGTGCCCACGATGCGTTTTTTAAGTGTTTCCGCAGCGGCAAAAACGCTGCAGAAATGCTTAAAAAACGCATGGTAGAAGGCCTGCCATGTTCCCCAATGATAATCCGCACGTGCTGTGCACATGCTGCAGAAATTTCCGCTGTGGATTATCATTGCGGAAAAAAACGCAGCACTACCAATTATTTTGCGGAAGTGCTACGTTTTCGCCGCCATTGACTTGCATTAGAACAAATGGATTACGCATCACTGTATACAGTTATATGAAAAAGTTTGGGCACCCCTATTAATCTTAAGCTTAATGTTTTATAAAAATTGGTGTTTTTGCAACAGCTATTTCAGTTTGATATATGTAATAACTGTTGGACACAGTAATGTTTCTGCCTTGAAATGAGGTTTATTGTACTAACAGAAAATGTGCAATCTGCATTCAAACAAAATTTGACAGGTGCATAAGTATGGGCACCCTTATCATTTTCTTGTTTTAAATACTCCTACCTACTTTTTACTGACTTACTAAAGCACTTTTTTTGGTTTTGTAACCTCATTGAGCTTTGAACTTCATAGCCAGGTGTATGCAATCATGAGAAAAGCTACTTAAAGTCGCCACTTGCAAGTTGTTCTCCTGTTTGAATCTCCTCTGAAGAGTGGCATCATGGGCTCCTCAAAACAACTGCCAAATGATCTGAAAACAAAGATTATTCAACATAGTTGTTCAGGGGAAGGATACAAAAAGCTGTCTCAGAGATTTAACCTGTCAGTTTCCACTGTGAGGAACATAGTAAGGAAATGGAAGAACACAGGGACAGTTCTTGTTAAGGCCAGAAGTGGCAGGCCAAGAAAAACATCAGAAAGGCAGAGAAGAAGAATGGTGAGATCAGTCAAGGACAATCCTCAGACCACCTCCAGAGAGCTGCAGCATCAACTTGCTGCAGATGGTGTTACTGTGCATCGGTCAACTATACAACGCACTTTGCACAAGGAGAAGCTGTATGGGAGAGTGATGCGAAAGAAGCCGTTTCTGCAAGCACGCCACAAACAGAGTCGGCTGAGGTATGCAAAAGCACATTTGGAGAAGCCAATTTCTTTTTGGAAGAAGGTCCTGTGGACTGATGAAACCAAGATTGAGTTGTTTGGTCATACAAAAAGGCGTTATGCATGGCGGCAAAAAAACACAGCATTCCAAGAAAAACACTTGCTACCCACAGTAAAATTTGGTGGAGGTTCCATCATGCTTTGGGGCTGTGTGGCCAATGCCATCACCGGGAATCTTGTTAAAGTTGAGGGACGCATGGATTCCACTCAGTATCAGCAGATTCTTGACAATAATGTTCAAGAATCAGTGACAAAGTTGAAGTTACGCAGGGGATGGATCTTTCAGCAAGACAATGATCCAAAACACCGCTCCAAATCTACTCAGGCATTCATGCAGAGGAACAATTACAATGTTCTGGAATGGCCATCCCAGTCCCCAGACCTGAATATCATTGAACATCTGTGGGATCATTTGAAGAGGGCTGTCCATGCTCGGCGACCATCAAACTTAACTGAACTGGAATTGTTTTGTAAAGAGGAATGGTCAAAAATACCTTCATCCAGGATCCAGGAAATCATTAAAAGCTACAGGAAGCGACTAGAGGCTGTTATTTTTGCAAAAGGAGGATTTACTAAATATTAATGTCACTTTTCTGGTGAGGTGCCCATACTTATGCACCTGTCAAATTTTGTTTGAATGCAGATTGCACATTTTCTGTAAGTACAATAAACCTCATTTCAAGGCAGAAACATTACTGTGTCCAACAGTTATTACATATATCAAACTGAAATAGCTGTTGCAAAAACACCAATTTTTATAAAACATTAAGCTTAAGATTAATAGGGGTGCCCAAACTTTTTCATATAACTGTATGTAGATGCACATTCCATGCGTTCTAATGTACGGCTGGTACCCAGGTCTAGAGAAGAGGAGACTCTCCTCCGGACCCGGGTACCATAGAAACTGTGAAAAAAAGAATAAAATAAAAAATAAATATGATACTTACCTTCTGGCGGCCCGCGGCGCGCTCCTCCTTGCTTGGTGGCAGTTCGCGATGGAATGAAGGACCTGCGCTGACGTCACAGTCATGTGACGGGTCACGCGACGCTGACGTCGGCAAGTCCTTCAGTTTACCACTGCCAGCAGTCGGGACGGTGAAGCAAGCCAGCATGGGCCATCGGAGGGTAAGTATATATTTATTTGTTTATTTTTTGACATTCTCTCGGGTCACACTATATGCCGGTTGCATGGATTCATATAGTGTGACCAAGTTGACAAGCACTTTCCAAGTGATGCTAAAATCGCTTGGAAAGCGCTTGACAACCCGCATGTGGAAATGCCAGTGAAGAACACTTCACTTCCGCATGTACCTGGCAGGAAAACCGCATGTACAATCCGCATGTACAATCCGCATGTACAATCTGCATGTACAATCCGCATGTACAATCCGCATGTACAATCCGCATGTACATTCCGCATGTACAATCCGCATGTACAATCCGCATGTACAATCCGCATGTACAATCCACATGTACAATCCGCATGTACATTCCGCATGTACAATCCGCATGTACAATCCGCATGTACAATCCGCATGTACAATCCGCATGTACATTCCGCATGTACAATCCGCATGTACAATCCGCATGTACAATCCGCATGTACAATCCACATGTACAATCCGCATGTGTTTTTTTCTGCCAGGGAGATGCAGAAACGCTCGGGAAAAATCCTGAGCATTTCTGCATCGTGGGCACATAGCCTTAGAGGTCACCAGCGTTTTTATTCCGAGGTTAAGACTTCCTAAGGACGTTTGGTGACATCAAGGTCATTTGACCATGATCTCACCAAATTTTATTTAACCCCTTCACCCCCCAAGCTTGTTTTCATCTTTCTGCCAGCCCAATTTTTACAATTCTGACCACTTTATGAGGTAATTACTCTGGAACGCTTCAACGGATCCCACTGATTCTGAGATTGTTTTTTCATGACGTATTGTTCTTCACGTTAGTGGTAAAATTTGTTCAATATGACTTGCGTTTATTTGTGAAAAAAATGGAAATTTGGTGAAAATGTCGCAATTTTCAAACCTTTAATTTTTATACCCTTAACCCCTTTACAACCTTGGACGTATGAGTATGAATCCTGAACAATTTACCTCCCCCACTATTATGCCAAAACCAGAATGAGATTTTTTTTTTCACTGTACTTAATTTACATGCATAAAAGAGACAAAGCATGAACAAGAGATAATTCTGCAAAAAAAAAATCCAAAAACGCACCAAAACAACATAAATAATGCAGCAAAACCTCTGTTTTTGACCCAGCTGATTTCCTTCCAGAGATCAGTTTTGCTGCAGATTTTTGACATAAAAAAACAACATGTGTGAACAGGGCCTAAAAATTACACGCCTCAAAGTCCTCAAAACCACATTCAAGAAGTTTATCCCTTCGCAGGAATTAATGCATCACAAGAATTAATGTGGAAGGAAAAAAATTAACATTTTATTTTTTTTCTAAAATTTGTAACTTTAGCCCCAAATTTTTTATTTTCACAAATGGACTCCAAAATATTTTGTGCTATTTCTCCTGAGTGCGCCAATAACACATATGTGGGGGAAAGCTACTGTTTTGTCGCACAGCGGCTCGGAAGGGAAGGAGCACTGTTTGACTTTTTGAATGCAAAAAATGGATGGAATCGACTGCGGACGCCATGTCACTTTTGGAGACCCCCTGATGTGATTTAAAAATGGAAACCTCCATAAACTAGACCATTCAAGGCGGGGGCGAACACTGACATCTTGGGGACCCTGTGCAAGAAATGTGCCTAGAACCCCTCCTTTTATGGCATTTTATATATGTAATAAAAGAGGGCACTGTGACTAACAGAAATAACAAGAATACACTTGTTATACAGTACAGACCAAAAGTTTGGACACACCTCATTTATAGATTTTTCTGTATTTTCATGACTATGAAAATTGTACATTCACACTGAAGGCATCAAAACTATGAATTAACACATGTGGAATTATATACTTAGCAAAAAAGTGTGAAACACCTGAAAATATGTCTTATATTCTAGGTTCTTCAAAGTAGCCAGCTTTTGCTTTGATGACTGCTTTACACACTCTTGGCATTCTCTTGATGAGCTTCAAGAGGTAGTCACCGGAAATGGTCTTTCAACAATCTTGAAGGAGTTCCCAGAGATACTTAGCACTTGTTGGCCCTTTTACCTTCACTCTGCGGTCCAGCTCACCCCAAACCATCTTGATTGGGATTAGGTCTGGTGACTGTGGAGGCCAGGTCATCTGGCGTAGCGCCCCATCACTCTCCTTCTTGGTCAAATAGCCCTTACACAGCCTGGAGGTATGTTTGGGGTCATTGTCCTGTTGAAAAATAAATGATGGTCCAGCTAAACGTAAATCGGATGGAATAACTTGCCGCTGCAAGATGCTGTGGTAGCCATGCTGGTTCAGTATGCCTTCAATTTTGAATAAATCCCCAACAGTGTCACCAGCAAAGCACCCCCACACCATCACACCTTCTCCTCCATGCTTCACGGTGGGAACCAGGCATGTAGAGTCCATCCGTTCACCTTTTCTGCGTCGCACAAAGACACGGTGGTTGGAACCAAAGATTTCAAATTTGGACTCATCAGACCAAAGCACAGATTTCCACTGGTCTAATGTCCATTCCTTGTGTTCTTTAGCCCAAACAAGTCTCTTCTGCTCGTTGCCTGTCCTTAGCAGTGGTTTCCTAGCAGCTATTTTACCATGAAGGCCTGCTGCAAAAAGTCTCCTCTTAACAGTTGTTGTAGAGATGTTGCTGCTAGAACTCTGTGTGGCATTGACCTGGTCTCTAATCTGAGCTGCTGTTAACCTGCGATTTTTGAGGCTGGTGACTCGGATAAACTTCTCCTCAGAAGCAGAGGTGACTCTTGGTCTTCCTTTCCTGTGGTGGTCCTCATGTGAGCCATTTTCTTTGTAGCGCTTGATGGTTTTTGCAACTGCACTTGGGGACACTTTCAAAGTTTGCCCAATTTTTCGGACTGACTGACCTTCATTTCTTAAAGTAATGATGGCCACTCCTTTTTCTTTACTTAGCTGCTTTTTTCTTGCCATAATACAAATTCTAACAGTCCATTCAGTAGGACTATCAGCTGTATATCCACCTGACTTCTGCACAACACAACTGATGGTCCCAACCCCATTTATAAGGCAAGAAATCCCACTTATTAAACCTGACAGGGCACATCTGTGAAGTGAAAACCATTTTGGGCGACTACCTCTTGAAGCTCATCAAGAGAATGCCAAGAGTGTGCAAAGCAGCCATCAAAGCAAAAGGTTACTTTGAAGAACCTAGAATATAAGACATATTTTCAGTTGTTTCACACTATTTTGTTAGTATATAATTCCACGTGTGTTAATTCATAGTTTTGATGCCTTCAGTGTGAATATACAATTTTCAAAGTCATGAAAATGTGGAAAAATCTTTAAATGAGAAGGTGTGTCCAAACTTTTGGTCTGTACTGTATATATATATTCAGTCAGTCTGAAAAATTGGGAAAACTTTGAAAGTGTCCTCAAGTACAGTTGAGGCCTCTCCTCACTCCATTCATTGTTCTCTCCCCACCCCCATCATTGACCTCTCTGCACCCCCCCATTATAATCTCCCCCACTCCTCATTGTCCTCTCCCCACTCCATTCATTGTCCTCTACCACAGGCGCGCACTACATGCTGATGTCATCAAGCCGTGCGCGCCTGTATGAGAGAGAAAGCACTGGGCAGGAAGCAGAGGATGGATTCGTGCAGCTCCACAGCCATTATCTTATCTCCTGTTGGCAACGGAGATGCATCAATCGCTCCCTGCCCGCTGCTCATAATGAGGGCAATTGCCCTCATTATTAGCCACCCTGCAAGGGCCCCCCTGCACCTCCGAGCCCACGTGCAGCTGCACCGACGGTATGTCCGCCCCTGTTTCATGGAATGTATATAGATGTGTGTTGAACACGTTGAACTTCCAGATGCTTCACAGAAGTTTATAATGTAGAGCCGTGAAAATAAAAAGTCACATTTTTCCCACAAAAATGTTCATTAAGCCCCAAATGTAGATTTGATGAAAGCCGGCCGGTGGGTGCAGCTCTCTGGCTCCCCCTTACCTCTCAGGTGAGTCAAGGTACTGCACCTAGAGTAAGTGGTGCCAGGAAGCTGCTACCAGGGGGGGAAAGCACGGTGGTGTGTTGTCCCTTACACGTCACCAATCCGTGACGCCACGATACAGGCACAACTCTCTGGCGCCCCCTTGCCTCTCAGGTCAGTCAAGGTACTGCACCTAGAGTGAGTGGTCGCCGGAGAGGCCGTCCTGTAGCCCTCTGGGTATTTGAGGCCCTCTTCAGTGAGGGCGGTATATATATTCCCCTGGCTGCGCCAGTAATATATATCCACACCTCTGACCGTCACTGCTAGCCTTCCTCAAATCCCCCAGATGGTATGCTGCCACCAGTTCTCGTTTGATACAAGCCCGGTCCGTTAATAGACTTGTATCGGGTCAGGAACCAACCCAGTAGCGTTTCAGCCAAGCGTTTCCGGACCAATGGATTCGTATATGCAGAGTAAAGGATACAGCCCACGATTAATTTATGATTTAATCGATTATAAGAATACACTAGATTACAAGGCTATACCATTAACTATACAATGGTATTTTGGCCAGAATAAGAAATATAGCAATTAGAAGTACAAAACACAGGAATAACAACGATAAATCAGTTACCGTTCTTGTGGTGCAAGGGAGGATTGCGATCCCACAGGTTCAAGCTTAGTTGCAGTCGTCCAGGCCTCAGTAGCACATGGCAAAGGTGCTCCTCCCACTCAGATACCTGGACCCGACGGTAGGAGTTGTTCACATCATCTCCTGGGTCAAACTGAGGGGGTTTCTGACTGTCGGCTATACTAAAGTCCTGTCACGCCCACTCTTGGTGATGTCAGTTTACTAAAACCCGCCCCCCAACCAATGCTCATTTTAGCTTCATTTTAGAAAAGTACCCATAACTTTCCCTGGGGTGACCTCATCGTATCACCAGAGGTCTCATCGTGATCCTCCTCTTGTGGGGAAGCCATTGACTCTAAACATGCCTCCCCTGAGACCTTGTATATGGTTCTTCTAAATATCCAGCTTTCCAGGCCACTCAGGGATTTATGAGTCCCATGATTGTGTCCGCGGGCACCTTCCTCACATGATACATTTTATTTGGGTTCCCTAACTTGTATCGTGTGGTTAGAAATTGATACTGTATCTTGTAGCTTTTGGGTGGCCATTTTCCACAAAGAAAGCACATGGTTCCTGGACAATGGAAAGGTTTGCAGGCATGCACAAATGGTTTGCTTTTGGTTTCCAGTGACATCAAGGTGTTAATTACCCCCCTGGGGCCTAGCTGACTCTGTCCTTCTTGGACACAGAAAAAATGGCCCATCTATTTACCATATCAAAAACGTTTCTGGAGACTGATCTCCAGAGGTGGGGGCGAATTGCTCTGTTTACCAGGGGCTGCAGAAATCTGACATGGTAGAAGCTGTGTGACAATAGGGAATATCTTCAGGTATGACGTATCATACCTAAGATGGCGGCTAACTTTCATGACACAGTAGAATTTTCACAAGGGTAAGAAAATGCACAATACAATTTGCTGTGCAGTTTCTTCTGAGTACGCCAATACCCCATATGTGGAGGAAAAGTACTGTTGGTGCGAATATCAGGTCTCGGAACAGACGTGCCATTTGAGTTTTTGAATGCAATATTGGCTGGCATCATTAGCGGATGCCATGTGGTGTTTGGGGAGTTCCTGGTGTGTCTGAATAGTGGAAAGCCACCCCCCACAAGTCAACCCATTTGGGAAACTAAACCCCTGAAGGAATGTATCTAGATGTGTGTCGAGCACCTAGAATCCCCAATACTTCGCAGAAGTTTATAACATAACTTATGAAAAAAAAAAAATCACATTTTTCCCTACAAAATTTTTAGCCCCAAATTTTGCATTTTCACAAGGGTAACAGGAGGAAGTGCACTTTACAATTTGTTATGCAGTTTTTCCTGAGTACACCGATGACCAATATGTGATGGAAAACTACTGTTTGGGCGCATGGCAGGGTTCGGAAGGGAAATAACTATTTGACTTCTTGAATGCAAAATTTGCTGGGATCACTAGCGGACGCCATATCGCATTTGGAGAGTCCCTGATGTGCTTAAACAATAGAAACTAGACCCCTCAAGGAATGTATCCAGATGTGTGGTGAGCAACTTGAACCCCCGGGTTCTTCATAGAAGTTTATAAAGTTGAGCTGTGAAAATAAAAAAAATCAAATTTTTACAAAAAAAATGTTCTTTTAACCCCAATTTTTTTTTTTTTCACAAGGGCAACAGGAGAAATTGCACCATACAGTTTGATGTGCAATTTCTCCTAAGTTTGCCGATACCCCATATGTTGTGGAAATCTACTGTTCGGGTGCAAGGCTCAAATGGGAAGGAACGCCATTCAACTTTTTGAATGCAAAATTGTCTGGAATCGGTAGCGCATACCATGTTTTTTTTTTCATTATTTTGTGATTCTTTAACCCTTTCCTGACTAGCAGTATATGTACGGCGCCACGGGAGCTGCTATCCCGCAAACCGCCTACATATACTTCCTCGCATCGGGCAGGCTCACAGAGACCGCCACCGCGATCAAGTGCGAGTGTTAGCTCTATATGAGGACTGACACCCTGTAGCAGTGCCCATGATCAGTGCTAGCACTGATCGCGGGCTTTTAACCCCTATGATGCTACTATCAATAGTGACAGCGACATCGAGGAGTTTCACAGAGGGAGGGAGCTCCCTCTCTGCGCCAATCGGCGTTGTGCCGATGGTCTCCATGGTGACCCTGGGCCGAAAGATGGCCGCGGGGTCACCCAGGGGCGATGACCTGTAAGCTCCTGAATTTTATTTAAGAAAAATGTCCCGAAAAGCTAATTTATGAATCATAATAGGACCAGTTAAAACATAAATTTTTATTGACGAGGGTTTTTAAAATGTCAAAAATATGACCACGAACACACAGACACCATAAAGTGTTAGGGTGCATGCACACGGTCAGTGTTTGCTGCGGATTGGACGCAGCACACTTGGTCTGCTTCCAATCTGCAGCGGCCAGATGTTACAGCATAGTGGGTGGGATTTATATAAATCCCATGCCCACTATCCGTCTGTCTGCTCCTGCGGCTCACCCGCGGAGAAGGACATGCGACACGTCTTCACAGACCGCAGCATGTCAATTTCTCTTGCTGAAATGCTAGTCTCCGCAAGAGAAATTGACATGCTGCTGTCTGTGAAGACTATACATTACACTAGTAGAATTTCTCTTCCATACTGCAAAAGAAATTCTACTAGTGTAATGTATAGGCTGCGGTGACGCCGCATGTGTTCAATAAACACATGCGGATTTACCTGTGTGCAGCGCTTTGGACGCAGCATCAGTATGCTGCTTTCAAAGCGCTGCCATTCCTGACAGTGTGCACATACCCTTACCCAAAAGAAACTTTTCAAATACCTCAAAATTCTGTATATTGACTATCTAAATGACCCTAATTTAACACCTATCAATTTCCCTGCCTAACAGCGGAGGTTGGCACCCTATCGGGAAAGCGTTACGGCGCCCCCGCTCCACGGCGGCTAGCCCTCAGATGCCCTGGATGACCCGAGTCAAATGTCTATATCCAACAGGAGAATGGAAAAAATCTTCAGGCACCACTGTGTGATATTTATATAGCTGAACACCAGCAGTGATAAAGGACAATAATAGTGGTGCAAAGGCTAAAGGATGGCATCTATGCAACAAGTAGAAAAATGAATAGCAGTACTCACCTTAGTCCTTTGGCTAAAAAGTCCTTTATTTCGATGCAGCGGTCTATCGGAGGTGCAGCGCAGACAGCGGGGAGACGAGAGGACGACGGCCGTTTTGCGTCTTACAAGCGCTTCTACACATAGGAGGAGTTTAGTATACATAATTAAAAGTTAATTGATTAACATAAAAACATTCATTAAAAAAAACATACAGATGCTATACAATATTTTAGAAAGAGACTGCCATATCTAGGTTTTCATTTAGCCCTAGCGGGCCCTGGGCTTCTGCTTTTAATATCCATTTCCCTTCTCTTGCTAACAGGAACTGATTGTGATTTCCCCTTTGTATGGGGTATTTTAACTGTTCAATGCCTGGAAATTGCAGTACACGAGGGTTTGCATTGTGACACTCCCGAATGTGTTGAATCAATCTAGGTGAGCCTTTACCAGAGGAAATGGAATCATAGTGTTCTCTAAATCTGACAAATGGTTTTTCCAATATAATAGAATTTACATGGACAGTATAATATTATAATATAATATTTATTCCTTCTATATGAAAATAATGGTTTGTTCAAAGCTATATCACAGAGATCCGGATCACTTTCAAGTAAATGCCAATTGTTCCTTACTGCATTCTGTATTAGATCTGTGTTGGCACTTTGTTTAAAATTAAAAATACATTTTCTCTTTTGGTTAGAATCTACTTTTGCATTTTTATGTTGTTGTTTGATTAATTCATGTTGTTTTTTCTTGTGTGCTCTATCTTGTGCTTCTCTCGGTAGTGTAATTGGGTATCTATCCTCTCCTAGAGAACCTGTTAGTTCCTCTGCCTGTTTCAAAAAACCTTGATCAGTATTGTTAATTTTTCTTATGCTCAAGTATTGACTATATGGTACAGTTCTTTTAGTATGAGAAAGATGTGCACTGTCATAATGAAGTAGCATATTGGTAGCTGTTACTTTTTTTCATATAAAAGGAATAAAAATTTGGGAGATTTATTGATACATAATAGATTTAGACGCACTACCGAAAAAAAGACATAGTTAGAAGAAAATTCGTTGACTGGAAATTACAGGTGTGGTAATTGTTCTTTTTGCCAGGCACACATTACAGGGAAAAATCTAAAAATAGGAGCTATATGGCACGAAGTAAAATAATTTCTCATGCAGGACCAAACATGTGGTATATACACTGCTCAAAAAAATAAAGGGAACACTCAACACATGATCTGAATGAATGAAATCTTCTCATTGAATACTTTGTTCTGTACAAAGCTGAATGTGCTGACAACAAAATCACACATAAATCACCAATGGAAATCAAATTTATTAACCAATGGAGGCCTGGATTTGGAGTCACCCCCAAAATTAAAGTGGAAAAACACACTACAGGCTGATCCAACTTTGATGTAATGTCCTTAAAACAAGTCAAAATGAGGCTCAGTATTGTGTGTGGCCTGCACGTGCCTATATGACCTCCCTACAACACCTGGACATGCTCCTGATGAGGTTGCGGATGGTCTCCTGTGGGATCTCCTCCCAGACCTGGACTAAAGCATCCGCCAACTCCTGGACAGTCTGTGGTGCAAAGTCACGTTCGTGGATGGAGCGAGACATGATGTCCCAGATGTGCTCAATCAGATTCAAGTCTGGGGAACGGACGGGTCAGTCCATAGCTTAAATGCCTTCATCTTGCAGGAACTGCTGACACACTCCAGCCACATGAGGTCTGGCATTGTCCTGCATTAGGAGGAACCCAGGGCCAACTGCACCAACATATGGTCTCACAAGGGGTCTGAGGATCTCATCTCATTACCTAATGGCAGTCAGGCTACCTCTGGCGAGCACATGGAGGGCTGTGCTGCCCTCCAAAGAAATACCACCCCACACCATTACTGACCCACTGCCAAATCGGTCATGCTGAAGGATGTTGCAGGCAGCAGATCGCTCTCCACGGCTTCTCCAGACTCTGTCACATGTGCTCAATGTGAACCTGCTTACATCTGTGAAGAGCATAGGGTGCCAGTGGTGACTTTGCCAATCCTGGTGTTCTGTGGCAAATGCCAAGTGTCCTGCACGGTGTTGGGCTGTGAGCACAACCCTCATCTGTGGACTTCGGGCCCTCATACCATCCTCATGGAGTCGGTTTCTAACCGTTTGTGCAGACACATGCACATTTGTGACCTGCTGGAGGTCATTTTGCAGGGCTCTGGCAGTTCTCCTCCAGTTCCTCCTTGACCAAAGGCGGAGGTAGCGGTCCTGCTGCTGGGTTGTTGCCCTCCTAAGGCCCCCTCCACGTCTCCTGGTGTACTGGCCTGTCTCCTGGTAGCACCTCCAGACTCTGGACACTACGCTGACAGACACAGCAAACCTTCTTGCCACAGCTCGCATTGATATGTCATCCTGGATGAGCTGCACTACCTGAGCAACTTCTGTGGGTTGTAGAGTCCGTCTCATGCTACCACGAGTGTGAAAGCACAACTAACATTCAAAAGTGACCAAAACATCAGCCAGAAAGCATTGGTACTGAGATGTGGTCTGTGGTCCCCACCTGCAGAACCACTCCTTTATTGAGGGTGTCTTGATAATTGCCAATAATTTCCATCTATTGTCTATTCCATTTGCACAACAGCATGTGAAATTGATTGTTAATCAGTGTTGCTTCCTAAGTGGACAGTTTGATTTCACAGAAGCTTGATTTACTTGGAGTTACATTCTGTTGTTTAAGTGTTCCCTCTATTTTTTTGAGCAGTGTATATTATACTGTCCATGTAAATTCTATTATATCGGAAAAACCATCCGCCCTTTATTTGTCAGATTTAGAGAACACTATGATTCCATTTCCTCTGGTAAAGGCTCACCTAGATTGATTCAACTCATTCGGGAATGTCACAATGCAAACCCTCGTGTACTGCAATTTCCAGGCATTGAACAGTTAAAATACCCCATACAAGGGGGAAATCACAATCATTTCCTGTTAGCAAGAGAAGGGAAATGGATATTAAAAGAAGAAGCCCAGGGCCCGCTAGGGCTAAATGAAAAGCTAGATATGGCAGTCTTTTTATAGAATATTGTATAGCATCTGTATGTTTTTTTAATGAATGTTTTTATGTTAATTAGATTTTAATTATGTATACTAAACTCCTCCTATAAAGGAAGAATCTTTTGCACTTCCTTTAAAGTTTGGACCCGTAGAAGCGTTTGTAAGTCGCGAAACGGCCGTCGTCCTCTCGTCTCCCCGCTGTCTCCGCTGCACCTCCGATAGACCGCTGCATATGATTGTCCAGAATGCTATGACAAAAAGGACTTTTTAGCCAAAGGACTAAGGTGAGTGCTGCTATTCATTTTTCTATTTGTTGCATAAATGTCTATATCTCCTAACAGGAAGCTCTGTTTCTATACATAGATCACTCCTAGTGTGCTAAGGGTAAGTCATAATGCAACAAATGATAATCAATCAAATTATATGAAATTAAAGTAGTGTCATTATCACACACCTCTGTTTGAAATCACTATCTTACTGATAATAATGGAAAGAGAAGTGATTCAAAGTTCATAGTGCTATAACAATCAGGTCCATAGCAGATCAATATTTAGTTGATCAGACCTATACATTTTAAAAGATTATACCATAGTTTAAGTGCACTGTGCATGAGACAAAATTGACCATATAAATGTGATTTAACCAATTGCACCAGCAGCCCATATGGATCACACTTATATCGATTTATGAATACATATAAGGAGACTTTAATAATATCTTCCTTAGCAATGTGAGCAATTATACTTCAAGGATAATAAACCATGATAGAAACAAAGTACTTATCAATGTGTGATAAAGATCCTCTACATTGCCTCTACACGTTTCGCCCTGTTAGCTCTTCAGGAGGCCTGATGGCAGGTAAATGTGGTGGATATTTGCATGTCTGTCTGATTCAACACATGTCCTTTTATACATAAATAGGAGAACTATTGAGTATAATGGCATAAGAAGCTTTATTTCATAAATAATTCATTTAAAATTAGTACATCACATCAAAAATATGAAATATTATAAAGACAGAGACATGCAGACAAATAGTCCCAATTTTTATTGCTGACCTCTACGAAGGGTCCATCCAAGGGGTCATAAAGCATACTAGTGCAGGGATAGAGAGAGAAGCAAGTGATCAAACGGCTTACATGCAATTATACTAAGTTCATGGAGCCCACTCTACCACAAGAGCTAAATTGCACCTCACTCACCGAGTAAAGGAGAGCCCAAGTCTGAGAGGAACGGCACAGGGACTGGTCAATGGCAAAAGAGAGCCTCGACGCGCGTTTCGCCGGTGATTATCCTTGGCTTTCTCAAGAGACGTGTGTGGTTGCGCTTTCAGGACCTTTAAATATGCCCCCAAGAGATCATGTGTATTGTCACGTGACTCTCCAATATGGCCGCCGAACATCAGATGAAAGGCTGCGCATGTGCTGCTGCTACCACCGCCTCCATGTGCGCGCCCCAGCCGTCATGACTTCGGCACGTGACTGGAAGTGCGGGTAAGCGCTATTCCCGGCGACGCGCTGAAGGCTTATTGACAGCTGAGCGCTACCATAGGGCGGGAGAGACCGGGCGCATGAGCACAACATCTGCTCACAGACAGGCATAGGGGGAAATATGTATGTAATGGACAAATCTACTGCCAAGAATCAATGTGGTAGCAAATTAAAGTGCCATCCGATCATAATAATATTCATGCATTGAACCTAATATCACAAAGTATGAGGGATTATAGCACTCAATGATAATCATAAGTATGCTAGCAAACATCAAAATGCAAAGGGGAAACATACATTATACAAAATATATGTGCATATATTCTTCGCCATCTATCCAATCTATTACAGATATCAGGATGAGAGGGGTCCACAGACAAAGTTCGTCTCTACAAATGGTATAGAGTAGACGGTTTCTAAAGCGCAATCACTATATAAAAGAAGTGAGTACAAATAATAAGAACAAATAAAAACATAGAACCATGGTCCCTAAATTAGGGACCATGGTTCTATGTTTTTATTCTTAATTTTTTAAAATTTTATTTGTTCTTATTCTTTGTACTCACTTCTTTTATATAGTGATTGCACTTTAGGAACCGTCTACTCTATACCATCTGTAGAGACGTATTCTGTCTGTGGACCCCTTCCATCCTGACATCTGCAATATATTGGATAGATGGTGAAGAATTTGTGCATATATATTTTCGTATAATTGATGGCGCCTTAAGAACCGTCTATCCCATACCATTTGTAGAGACGAACTTTGTCTGTGGACCCCTCTCATCCTGATATCTGTAATAGATTGGATAGATGGCGAAGAATATATGCACATATATTTTTGTATAATGTATGTTTCCCCTTTGTATTTTGATGTTTGCTAGCATCCTTATGATTATCATTGAGTGCTATAATCCCTCATACTTTATGTGATATTAGGTTCAATGCATGAATATTATTATTTCCCCCTATGCCTGTCTGTGCACAGATGTTGTGCGCATGCGCCCGGTCTCCCCCGCCCTATGGCTGCGCTCAGCTGTCAATAAGCCTTCGGCGCGTCGCCGGGAATATCGCTTACCCGCACTTCCGGTCACGTGCTGACGTCATGACGGCTGGGACGCGCACATGGAGGCGGTGGTAGCCGCAGCACATACGCCGCCTTTCATCTGATGTTCGGCAGCCATATTGGAGAGTCACGTGACTATACACGTGATCTCTTGGGGGCATATTTAAAGGTCCTGAAAGCGCAACCACACATGCCTCTTGTGAAAGCCAAGGTTAATCACTGGCGAAACGTGCGTCGAGGCTCTCTTTTGCCATTGACCAGTCCCTGTGCCGTTCCTCTCAGACTTGGGCTCTCCTTTACTCGGTGAGTGAGGTGCAATTTAGCTCTTGTGGTAGAGTGGGCTCCATGAACTTAGTATAATTGCATGTAAGCCGTTTGATCACTTGCTTCTCTCTCTATCCCTGCACTAGTATGCTTTATGACCCCTTGGATGGACCCTTCTTAGAGGTCAGCAATAAAAATTGGGACTATTTGTCTGTATGTCTCTGTCTTTATAATATTTCATATTTTTGATGTGATGTACTAATTTTAAATGAATTATTTATGAAATAAAGCTTCTTATGCCATTATACTCAATAGTTCTCCTATTTATATATATATGGTTTTGAGTAGGCACTTGTGTGTGAAGATGGGGGTTGGCCCTCCTCTTTAGACCCCCTACCCACACTATCTATTATGTGGGCCGCAGTTTGTTTACATGTCCTTTTATATAGAGCTCCCTCTCAAACAGTCTCCTCCCCAATCATTTTGATAACTTCCTGTGTAACCGCCCCTTTGACCCTCTCTAGATATAACCCCCATTACTCAATAATCGCCGCTCAGTGTGCCCTGATATAAACCACATATGAAGCAGTCAGGCTAAGATCATTTAAAGCTCAGAAAGCGCAACCCATCCACCACCATACATTATCACGGAGTACGCGCCTATCAGCCACCGCAGGAAGTGACGCGTCCCACTGATGCGATGCGTTCCGACTCAGGATGCTCACCTTAATGCTATGGAACACACAGTACTACACATGACCGGAAACTTTACACCGGAAATAACGTGTGCAGATGAAGCAGTGCGATCCAGCCTCAGACATTCTCCTTGCTACTGTGGAGCGCACGGTACTGTGCATGACCAGAAACTCCGCTGGATAACAGCAACAACCAATTTAGGTGTGCCCAACCCTCTGATTCGCTCCAAACGGGAGCGCAACCACTGACCACCAATATACATAGCCAAAGATAAAACTGTGGATACCATATTTATCACAACTACTCTATTGGTTGATAAACGGGGAAATTGAGAGACAGATAAAATTGCAATTACTCTCTAAACCTCACCTTCAATACTTATACATATGATAGAGTATTTTATAATCACATATATTTACAGAGCGGCAAGGCAAAAAATTATACTAAAAATAAGGGGATGATGAAGACTGATGATACAATAACTTTTTTTAGGGAGGGGTAGAGGACAAGACAAGAAGAGGGGAGAGCAAGGAGGAGCTCCATTGACCATATAGGACAATCAAATGTGTATGTGTGTATATCTGTAAATATATATACACTACAGACCAAAAGTTTGGACACACCTTCTCATTTACATATTTTTCTGTATTTTCATGACTATGAAAATTGTACATTCACACTGAAGGCATCAAAACTATGAATTAACACATGTGGAATTATATACTTACCAAAAAAAGATTGAAACACCTGAAAATATGTCTTATATTCTAGGTTCTTCAAAGTAGCCACCTTTTGCTTTGATGGCTGCTTTGCACACTCTTGACGAGCTTCAAGAGGTAGTCAACGGAAATGGTTTTCACTTCACAGGTGTGCCCTGTCAGGTTTAATAAGTGGGATTTCTTGCCTTATAAATGGGGTTGGGACCATCGTTGTGTTGTGCAGAAGTCAGGTGAATACACAGCTGATAGTCCTACTGAATAGACTGCTAGAATTTGTATTATGGCAAGAAAAAAGCAGCTAAGTAAAGAAAAACGAGTGGCCATCATTACTTTAAGAAATGAAGGTCAGTCAGTGCGAAAAATTGGGAAAACTTTGAAAGTGTCCCCAAGTACAGTTGCAAAAACCATCAAGCGCTACAAAGAAACTGGCTCATATGAGGACCGCCCCAGAAAAGGAAGACCGAGAGTCACCTCTGCTTCTGAGGAGAAGTTTATCCGAGTCATCAGCCTCAGAAATCGCAGGTTAACAGCAGCTCAGATTAGAGACCAGGTCAATGCCACACAGAGTTCTAGCAGCAGACACATCTCTTCAACAACTGTTAAGAGGAGACTTTGTGCAGCAGGCCATCATGGTAAAATAGCTGCTAGGAAACCACTGCTAAAGACAGGCAACAAGCAGAAGAGACTTGTTTGGGCTAAAGAACACAAGGAATGGACATTAGACCAGTAGAAATCTGTGCTTTGGTCTGATGAGTCCAAATTTGAGATCTTTGTGCGACGCAGAAAAGGTGAACAGATAGGGTATGTGCACACGATGCAGAAATGAAGCAGAAAATTTCTGCATCATTTCTGCATCTCCCTGGCAGAAAAAACGCATGCAGATTGTGCATGCGTTTTTCCTGCGGAATACATGCGGATTCACATGCGTTTCCGCATGTGGATTGACAAGCGCTTTCCAGGCGATTTTAGCATCACCTGGAAAGTGCTTGACAACTAGGTCACACTATATAAATCCATGCAAACAGTATGGATTTATATAGTGTGACCCGAGAGAGTGGTAAAAATAAAAAATAAATGTATACTTTACCCTCCGATGGCCCGCGCTGTCCAGCTCACTCCGTTCTCCCTTCCGGCAACACTGAATTTAAAGACCTGCCGACGTCAGCGTCACGTGACCTGTCACATGACTCTGACGTCAGCGCAGGTCCTTCAACTCACTGCAAAGTGCCGGGAACCAAGCAGGAGCGGTACGCGGGCCGACAGTAGGTAAGTATACATTTATTTTTTATTTTATTCTTTTTTTTACAGATTTTTTAATGGTACCTGGGTGTGGATGAGACTCTCCTCTCATCTACACCCGGGTACCATCCGCACATTAGAACGCGTGGATTACGCATCTACATATACAGTGATGTGTAATCCATGCGGTCTAATGCAAGTCAGTGGCGACGAAAACGCCGCATTTCCGCAAAATTAATGGACATGCTGCGGAGTTTTGAGCGCAGCATAAACGCTGCGGAAAAATCCGCAGCATGGGCACAGCATATGCGGATTTCCATTGGGGAACATTGCTGCCCTTCTACCATGCTTTTTTAATGCGTTTCCGCAGCTTTTCCGCAGCTGCGGAAACGCATAAAAAACGTATCGTGTGCACACAGCCATAGACTCTACATGCCTAGTTCCCACCGTGAAGCATGGAGGAGGAGGTGTGATGGTGTGGGGGTGCTTTGCTGGTGACACTGTTGGGGATTTATTCAAAATTGAAGGCATACTGAACCAGCATGGCTACCACAGCATCTTGCAGCGGCATGCTATTCCATCCGGTTTGCGTTTAGCTGGACCATCATTTATTTTTCAACAGGACAATGACCCCAAACACACCTCCAGGCTGTGTAAGGGCTATTTGACCAAGAAGGAGAGTGATGGGGTGCTACGCCAGATGACCTGGCCTCCACAGTCACCAGACCTGAACCCAATCAAGATTTGTTTGGGGTGAGCTGGACCGCAGAGTGAAGGCAAAAGGGCCAACAAGTGCTAAGCATCTCTGGGAACTCCTTCAAGATTGTTGGAAGACCATTTCCGGTGACTACCTCTTGAAGCTCATCAAGGGAATGCCAAGAGTGTGCAAAGCAGTCATCAAAGCAAAAGGTGACTACTTTGAAGAACCTAGAATATAAGACATATTTTCAGTTGTTTCACACTTTTTTGTTAAGTATATAATTCCACATGTGTTAATTCATAGTTTTGATGCCTTCAGTGTGAATGTACAATTTTCATAGTCATGAAAATACAGAAAAATCTATAAATGAGAAGGTGTGTCCAAACTTTTGGTCTGTACTGTATATATATGTGTAAATGTGTAAAAAGAACTGACCAGCACATCCTAAATGTGAACAGGTGCAAGCTGCAGAAACTGAATAAGATATATGAAAAGAAAGCACAGCAGCACTCCATTATGGCCAAAATACATAAAGACAATAAAAACGTTTGATATAAACTGTGATATTACTCAATGGACTTTACTTACAATAAACGGAGGTTCTTAGCGCATAAATTGGCCAATTCATGTGTGCCCATCAACCGCTGCAAGGTGACCTCCCGTCTGATGGGTACTTCTCTGCCTACGTGCCTCTCTTGGGCTACAAGCCTATAACTCTGGACAGAACATGTCACTTCTGGGCTAAAACACCTACAATTCAAATGGGCTGGTAGAATAGAATATACATCACCTGCTGGTTAAATGGGGGGAATGCCAGGTCAGACAGGAGGCAGTTACAACCTCCTATAGTAATATATAATAAGAAAACTGACCAGCACATCCTAAGTGTGAACAGGTGCTAGCTGCAGAAACTATATATAATGATGAAGTCTAATCCAGATAAAAAAATAGACACAAGAATTTGTGCAGCCCACAATGAGGGGACAAAAAACTAGCTTATATGGTCAGCCAAAACAATCCAATCGATTCAAAGGTCCATCATAACGTCTCATGGTTATAAGAAACAGGCCTATGTAATTTGTTTGTTTATCCACTTAGGGGTAAGGGAATCCACTCTAAAGGTCCATTCACATTCATGTTTCAATAGGTCCTTATCCTGATCGCACCCTCTGGGGCTAGATTTCACAACCTCAATAACTGTAAAGAGAATTTCATCTACTTCACCCAGATGTGTTGTTCTCATATGTCTTGACAGTGGGGTATGTCGATCATTCCTGATGTCACCCAGATGTTCACTCACTCTCCTCCTCAGTTCTCTCTTAGTTTTGCCCACATAATTAAGTGGATATGGGCAGGTTGCCATATAGATCACACCTGAGCTCTTACTGTGGAAAAAGCACGGTGGCTCAATAGTTAGCACTGCAGCCTTGCAGCACTGGGGTCCTGGATTCAAATCCCACCAAGGACAACATCTGCAAGGAGTTTGTATGTTCTTCCCGTGTTTGCGTGGGTTTCTTCCGGGTTCTCTGGTTTCCTCCCACACTCCAAAGACATACTGATAGGGAATTTAGATTGTGAGCCCCAGTGGGGACAGCGATGATAATGTATGTAAAGTGCTGTGAAATATGTTAGCGCTATATAAAAATAAAGATTATTAATATTGTTAATATTTTACCCATGCGGAATCAAACACAAAATTTCAAAATGGATTTCCAAAAAATCAATCTAATATTAAATTTGCAAAAAAAATAACATGTACCTCCTATGCTCCTAGCCACATCTGTACCAAAATTCAAGTTGGCATCTCAATGGGATCATACTTAACCCCTTAACCCCCGAGGGTGGTTTGCACGTTAATGACCAGGCCAATTTTTACAATTCTGACCCCTGTCACTTTATGAGGTAATTACTCTGGAACGCTTCAACGGATCCCCCTGATTCTGAGATTGTTTTTTTCGTGACATATTGTACTTCATGATTGTGGTAACATTTCTTCGATATCACTTGCGTTTATTTGTGAAAAAAACGGAAATTTGGTGAAAATGTTGAAAATTTGGCAATTTTCACAATTTGAATTTTCCCACATGTCTACTTTACATCAGCACAATTTTGGAACCAAAATTTTTTTCTGTTAGGGAGCTATAAAGGTTAAAAGTTGACCAGCGATTTCTAATTTTTTCAACAAAATTTACAAAACCATTTTTTTAGGGACCACATCACATTTGAAGTCACTTTGAGAGGTCTTCATGGCAGAAAATACCCAAAAGTGACACCATTCTAAAAACTGCACCCCTCAAGGTGCTCCAAACCACATTCAATAAGTTTATTAACCCTTCAGGTGCTTCACAGGAATTTTTGGAATGTGGAAGAAAAAAATGAACATTTAACTCTTTTCACAAAAATGTTACTTTAGACCCAATTTTTTTTATTTTCACAGGGGTAATAAAAAATGGACCGCAAAATTTGTTGTGCAATTTCCCCTGGGCACGCAGATACCCCATATGTGGGAAAAAACACTGTTTGGGCACACGGCAGGGCTCGGAAGGGAAGGAGCGCCATTTGACTTTTTCATTGTAAAATTTGCTTGAATAATTAGCGGACGCCATGTTGCGTTTGGAGAGCCCCTTTGTGCCCAAACATTGGAGCTCCCCCACAAGTGACCCCATTTTGGAAACTAGACCCCCAAAGGCACCTATCTAGATTCATAGTGAGCACTTGGAACCCCCAGGTGCTTCACAAATTGATTCGTAAAAATGAAAAAGTGAAAAAAAAAACACTTTTTCATTTTTATGAATCAATTTGTGAAGCACCTGGGGGTTCCAAGTGCTCACTATGCATCTAGATAGGTGCCTTGGGGGGTCTAGTTTACAAAATGGGGTCACTTGTGGGGGAGCTCCAATGTTTGGGCACACAGGGGCTCTCCAAACGCAACATGGTGTCCGCTAACAATTTGAGCCGACAATTTGTTAGCGGACACCATGTTGCGTTTGGAGAGTCCTTGTGTGCCCAAACATTGGAGCTCCCCCACAAGTGACCTCATTTTGGAAACTAGACCCTCCAAGGCAGCTATCTAGATGCATAGTGAGCAGTTGGAACCCCCAGGTGCTTCACAAATTGATTTGTAAAAATGAAAAAGTGGAAAAAAAATCCTTTTCCATTTTTACGAATCAATTTGTGAAGCACCTAAGGGTTCCAAGTGCTGACTATGCATCTAGATAGGTGCCTTGGGTGGTCTAGTTTCCAAAATGGGGTCACTTGTGGGGGAGCTCCAAAGTTTAGGCACGCAGGGGATCTCCAAACGCAACATGGCGTCCTCTAACAATTTGAGCCGATTTTCCATTCAATTTGTTAGCGGACACCATGTCGCGTTTGGAGAGCCCCTGATTTGTTAGCGGACACCATGTCGCGTTTGGAGAGCCCCTGATGTGCCTAAACAGTGGAGCTCCCCCACAAGTGACCCCATTTTGGAAACTAAACCCCTCAAGGATTTTATTAAGGTGTATAGTGAACATTTTGAACCCAGAGGTACGACACAGAATTTGATAACATTAGGTCAATATATTGAATAAGTTGTCATTAGTCTTGAGCGCAAGTGCTCGCTACTTGAGTTTGCATCGGGTACTCAGGTATGCACCATGTACTGCGTGTGCTCGAGTGACATGCTTGAGTCCCCGCCCGGATGTTTCACGGTTATTAGACACCCAAAAAAAAACATGCGGGGATCGCTCATGCATGGCAGACAATCCCCGCAAAGTTTTTTGGGCCGTGAAGCTTATGGGGCGGAGACTCGAGCATGTCACTCAAATACCCACGATACTCAATGCATACCAGAGCACCCGATGCAAACTCAAGTAGCGAGCACTTGCGCTCAACACTAGTCGCCTTATTGTCATGTTTTTTTCTTTTGTAAAAAATCACAACCCCATCACAACCCTAACCCCAACCCAGCCCTAACCCTAGCACAACCCTAACCCTAGCACAACCCTAACCTGAGAGTTTATTTTTTACGTCGTTCCTCATGCGGTATAAGTGATTAGACGACCTTATTCTTCGGGTCGGTGAGACTACAGCGATACCAGAATCCTATGGGGTTTTTCTGACTGACAGCTGTCACACACTAAAAGACGCATTTTTTGTAAAATCTAGTTTTTGCATCGCCATATTTTGAGAGCTATAATTTTTCCAGATTTTGGCAGACAGTCATATGACGGCTCGTTTTTTGCGGGATGACTTGACGTTGTTATTGGTGCCATTTTCAGGCACGTGACATTTTTTGATCGCTTTCTATTCCGATTTTTGGGAGGCAGAATAAACAAAAACCAACAATTCAGGAATTGTTTTTTTTGTTTTTTTTATTCTGTTCCGCGTGTGGTAAAATTGATAAGGTAGCTTTATTCCTCGGGTCAGTGCGTTTACAGCGGTACCACATTTATATCGTATTTCTATGTTTTGCACTTTTACATAATGAAAGCAATTTTATAGAAAAAAATATTTTTTAGCATTGCTTTATTCTGAGAGCTATAACTTTTTTATTTTTCGGCTGATGGAGCTGTGTGGCAGCTTGTTTTTTGGGGGACGAGATGACGTTTTCAGCGGTACCATATTTATTTATATTCGTCTTTTTGACGCGTGTTATTCCATTTTTTGTTTGGCGGTATGATGATAAAGCATTGTTTTTTGCTTCGTTTTTTTTCATTTTTTTTACCGTGTTCACTGAAGGGGTTAACTAGTGGGACAGTTTTATAGGTCAGGTTGTTCCGGACGCGGCGATACCAAATATGTGTAATTTTATTGTTTGTTTTTTTTTTTTTTATAATAATATTTATTGATGGGTACATTATATTTTTATTTTTGGTGGATTATTTTTTTAATTTTTTTTTATATATTTTTACAATTCTTTTTTTTTTTTCACTTTCTGATAGTTTTTATACTTTATTACTTTGTCCCACTATGGGACTTTCACTTTTTTTTCTCTGATCGCCTGCATGGCACAGGAATGCAGCACCATCCCTGTGCCATGCAGGCTGTCAGTGCTGGACAGGGAGAAGATAGTTTGGAGATGCACTGAGCATGTCCAAACAATCTTCCTGCTGTCTGGTGACCCGGATGTTGTCATGGCAACATCCTGGAAGCCACGGCAGACAGCGCTGGAAGCCAGAAGAGGAGGTGAGTATCTGCGATCACCTCCCCTTGCCCCCGCAATGCTGCGGTCGACTTCGATCGCAGCATCGCGGGGGTTAATGTGCTGGGAGCGGTGCCTGAGCGCTCCCTGCACATAGTACCGGGTGTCAGCTGTGACAATCAGCTGACACCCGGCGGCGATCACGCCCGCACAGCCTGTGTGCGCTCGTGATCGCCATGATTTACTAATACGGGTCTGGCTCTAAAGTCCCAGGGCACAGACGCGTATTAGTACGTCAGATGTTGTTAAGTGGTTAAAAAACAAACTAAAACAAAACAGTATAAACACTGTCAATTCGAAAATCTTGAATTCAGATCTGTTCAGTCTGTGGTCTAAAAGTATAAGGTCTTTTTTTACAAATAAAAAACTCATGTTTTTATAAATGTCTGCCATCACAAGAAAGAATTTGGAGTGGAAGCTGAATGGCTCTTTTTTCTACAGCTCATGGCAAAGGTGTATGTGATGGTTAAGAAGGCAGCGTGCAACGTCTTGCAGCTCGGGCTAGCCTCCAGAGGCCATATTCAGACCACATCTTAACACACCGCCAACTATTCAGCTGCAGTGAGAAAATATTCCTAACATTCAGTTCATGTACTGTACAAACCAGGACTACAAAGAAGAGGAGATTTTGTTAAAACATTAGTTACAGGAAGTAGAACCCATCACAAGAACTTCACAATACCACACTTTCATTCCACTGAGTGACACAGAAATAAAAACATTCATTCAGCAACGACAGTGAAGTCCATGAAGTGATTGAAGATGGCACAAGATTGGCAATGGTGACATAACTGGTTATGTGACCTGTGAATATGATCAGCACTGGTGGCTGCCGGCTAATGTACTCTGCCAAGATTATGCTAATGAAGAAGTAGAAGGGATTTTTCTGCATCCTTCTGGTCCGTCCCCTTCCTTTGTGTATCCAAGAAAACCAAAGCTATTAAAAGTAACCAAAAATCAGATATTAACTCAGGTGGACTCTAACACCATAACAACCATACATACTGACACAAAAGGAAACGGCCATTGTTATAAGAGATTGTTGACAAGATTAAATCTTGCCCAGTAGAAGGGACAAATTGATGAAACAAAAGGACTTACTATTAATTCAATTGTTCAGACTAGTTAATTTTGTTTTATTTTAAAGCTTGGTGATTTAACTACTATACTCTGTTTAAAAACTTGAAAAAGTACATATCTAGTGTTGTAATATTAATAATAAAAAAATTGAAACACGTGTATTTAAATAACCCTTTCTGACATTGTACGTAATAATACTGTCCTGTGCCCTGGGTCTTATGGACCAGGTACTTATTATTACTTCTCATCTTTAATGAGGCACCGTGACCGGAGTCGTAGTGATCACATTTAAATTCTGGTGCATCTTACCTCAGGGTAGATGGCGTCGTCATCCTAGGAGGATGTCACCGCCCCCCTGCAACTATGACCGCTGTGATTGGCTGTAAGAGCACCGATCACAGGCTGGTGCCTGGCAACGCCAGGCCTCACCTGAGCCCGCTATGATTGGTGTTATCGACGATGACATCGATCACACCAGTCACAGCGCACAGATGCGCTGTGACCTGGCTGTGACTGTCCTGCACTTCCTCATAGTAGCTGAGGACTTGTACAGGGCGGTCACGCTGTCAGATTGTGTGCCGTGCTGGGCCTTGTGGTGCGACAAAAGCCTGTGACCCCACAATTGCTGCTCCTGCTGCTAGCAAATAAAGAAGATAGAAGAAAGAAGATCCCTGCCTGATCTCTCCTCATCCACCTCAATCCCCCTCTTCCTCCTTTCCCCCTCTTTTTATCAAACTCCCCACCTCCCCCTTTCTGCCACCGAGTGATGATCAGTACTTGATTTTTGGCAGATTTTTTTTTTCGTGCGTCCTGCAGCGGCTGAGCATGGATCAATGACGCAAATCACTGATCAACGTCTGTGCTCGCTGTTTTCCAGGACTTTTTTTTGTCTCTGTCCATTCCCCCCCTCCTTTGCACTACCTCTGTGCGCACATCCAGCAGCTGCCGAGCATTACACTTTTTTTCTCCCCTCCCTTTGCACCACCTCCTTGTGCACATCCATCAGCCATCGAGCGTTAGTCAGTGATGCAGATCACTGATTCACACTCGTGTTTGCTGTTTTGCACTCCCCCTCCCTTTGCACCACCTCCGTGCGCACATCCAGCAGCCGCCAAGTGTTGATCAGTGGCGCACATCTCTGATCCGCACTCATGCTTGCTGTTTTCCACTGTTTTGTTTCATAGACTTTTTTTTCTCCCCCCCCCTTTGCACCACCTCCTGTTATTGCTTTTTTTCTTTAAAAAAAAAAAAGTTTACACCAAGCACTCTCACACACACAACTGAATAAAGTACTGATACAAACACCACATACATGAAAAAAAAAATGTTGTCCCGCTTGTCCCACACACGGTATTCAGTGAAGGAGCCATACACTACTTTCCTTGCCTTCAACACTGACAGTAAGGGAGAGGATCCCACCTTTCTTTATTTTTCCTCATCCTCGTCCCCCTCTTCCTCCTCGGGTGATTCTGAACCGCCAAAAAGACGCCCTAGGACAAAAGCTGAACCAGCGCCAGCCATTATTGACCCCATGTGGACCTAGACCCTCGAAAATTATGAGCCACAGATTCCGCATATTCTGGTGCAATAAGGAATCAAGTTTGACACCACCCGCCTCACAGAAATAGACTTTTTCAAAGTCTTTTTCTCTGAGGATTTTTTAAACCTGATGGTGGGCGAAACTAATTTGTACGCTCAACAATTTTTGTCACAAACCACTCATCATTTTCTAACTTGAAGTTAGAAGTTTTGGGGCCTGGTCCTTCACATGGGGATACTGAAGAAGCTAGAAGTTCATTGGAGTGTTAACGTTTTGTATAACACTCCATTGTTCCAAATGGTCATGATCCAGACACGTTTTGAGACCATCCACAAATTCTTGCATTAAATGATAATGTACGTTGTTCTCACCGAGATGATCCCAATCATCTTTTCAAAGTTCGGCCGGTCATCGAAGAACTTCAACAACAAGTCTACTGAAATGTACATGCCTCAAAATGACATCTACGTGGATGAGTCCCAAATTCATCTTAAGGGGAGGCTTAAATTCTGGCAGTACCTGCGCACTAAGAGGGCCAGGTACGAAATGAAGCTGTACAAACTGTGTGAGAGTACCTCAGGGTACACCCACAAGTTTAGGGTTTATGAAGGAAAGGACTCCTGCATTGAGCCCACTGAATGCCCCCCTGTCCTGAGAGTGAGTGGTAAAATTGTGTTGGATTTGGTGCGCCCACTGCTGGATCAAGTTTATCACCTCTACGTGGATAACTTTTATACCAACATCCCACTCTTTAAGTCCCTCTTTGTGTGAGGTACCGCAGCCTTGAAATACTGTCCGCAAAAATCAGATGCCTCTCGAAGATGCTAATTGGGCAGCTGCTCAGAAGGGGTGAGAGCAGAGCCCAATGCAGCAACCACATGCTGGTGGTCAAGTACTAGGACAAGAGGGATGTCCTTCTCTTGACCACCATACATGGTGATGGCAGCACTCCCAGCACTGTACGAGGTACCTCTACACAGGTCGTCAAACCAGATTGTGTACTGGGGGGGGGAGTTGATCTCTCTGATCAAGTCCACCAGCCGTACAGTGCTTTGAGAAAGGCCAAGGTGTGGTACAAGAAGGTGGCCGTGCACATCGTACAGATGGCAATGCATAACACTTTTCTTTTATCACGATGTGCAGGCCAGACCGCTACATCGTATTTTCGGTTCCAGGAGGTAGTGATCAAGGCCCTGTTATTTGGCAGTGAGGAAGGAGCAGGCCCCAGTAATTCCGGAACTGAAGGTGCTCGTATAGTACAATGCCAACATTTCCCGGGGGAAGTCCCTCAAAGCAGAAAAAAAGGTAAGTCACAAAAGAGGTGCTGAGTGTGCTACGGAATGCGACACCTGCACTGACAAACCTGTCCTGTGTATGAAAGAATGCTTCAGCCTGTACCACACATCCATGGGCTACTAAATTCATTTCTGACTTACACAACTGATATATGACAACTAGTGTTGAGCGATACCTTCCGATATCGCGAAATATCGGATTGGATCGGACCGATACCCAAAAAATATTGGATATCGCCGATTCCGATACTGGAAACCAATGCAAGTCAATGGGACACAAATATCGAAATGAAAATAAACCCTTTCTTTCCTTGTAGGTTAATTCTACATGAAGGAAAACAACTAAGAATAATGTAGAATGTATTACATGAAAAGCCGGCAATTCAGCAGCGGCATACAACGGTACCTGACAATTTAGAACAGAAAGAATAGAGCATCACACATAGATTAGATAGATAGAAACATGTCAGTCACATATATAAGAAGTACAGTGACAGTGTTGCTTACTGTACTTGTCATTTAGTGTTAAAGGATTTATTAAAAAAAATAATAGTGTTTTCATGCACAGTCTCTTTAAAAAAGTCGGCCGGCAATTCAGCATCGGTACCCGACAATTTAGAATAGAAAGAATAGAGCATCACACATAGATTAGATAGATAGAAACATGTCAGTCACATATATAAGAAGTACAGTGATAGTGTTGGTTACTGTGCTTGTCATTTAGTGTTAAAATAAAGGATTTATTAAAAAAAAAATTGGCGTGGGGTTCCCTGTAATTTTAGTCTTTAGCGGAGGTTAAGCGGATGGCTGGGGCAGATGTTTGAAGCCTGGGAAGGGGGTAATACCCACGGAGCTTCCCAGGCTACTAATATCAGCCCCCAGCTGAATACCTAGCCTTTACTAGCTATTAAAATGGGGGACCCCCCAAAAAATGATGTGGGGAATCCCCTATTTTAATAGCTAGCAAAGGCTAGGCAGACAGCTGGGGGCTGATATTAGTAGCCCAGGAAGGGTGCCATGAATATTGGCCCCCTCCCAGGCTAGAAACACCAGCCGTCAGCTGCCCCAGAAATGGCGCATCCATAGGATGCGCCAATTCTGGCACTTAGCCTCGCTCTTCCCACTGCCCTGTAGCGGTGGCAGTGGGGTAATAGGGCTGGGGTTGATGTCAGCTTATAATGCCAGCTGACATCAAGCCCAGGTTAGTAATGGAAAGGCGTCTGTAAGACACCCCCATTACTAACCCCATAGTCAAAGTTAAAAAAAAAAACACAAACACCCAGAATAAAGTCCTTTAATTGAAATAAACACACAATTCTTTATTGTTCTAAATTAAACCATACTTACCATCACGCCCATTCCAGCTAAAGCCAACGATCTCCTGCAATAAAAGTAAAATAATAAAGCAACTTCATCCTTACCTTTCGATGGTTCCCAGGATGGCTCCAGCTCTGCTACATTCACATGACAGGCTGGATCGCAGCCGAAAGCTGCCATCCAGCTTGCCATGCCGCAGACACTGAGAAGCGCAGGCATGCTTGCGCTCCTCAGTGTCTGGCTGTGACGGCATAAAGATGAGCCGAGGTCATGTCCAATGAACTCAGCTCACCTCATGCACGTCACTGACAGCGTCGGAGAATTCTACTGCGCATGCGGTGAGCGTGAGAGAATTCTCCCAAGGTGTCAGTGACGTGCATGAGGTGAGCTCATGTCCAATGAACTCAGCTCACCTCATGCACGTCATTGACAGCGTGGGAGAATTCTCCTGCACTCAGCGCTTGAGCAGGAGAATTCTCCCATGCTGGGATGGCATTGAGATGACAGGCTGGATCGCTGCTGAGCGCTGCCATCCAGCATGCCATCCTTCATAGACACTGCAGAGCGCAGGCATGCTTGCACTCTGCAGTGTCTCTGAAGGATGAAAAGCTGGATGGCAGCGTTCAGCTGCGATCCAGCCTGTCATCTCAATGCCATCCCAGCGTGGGAGAATTCTCCTGCTCAAGAGCTGAGTGCAGGAGAATTCTCCCACGCTGTCAATGACGTGCATGAGGTGAGCTGAGTTCATTGGACATGAGCTCACCTCATGCACGTCACTGACAGCATGGGAGAATTCTCTCACGCTCACCGCATGCGCAGTAGAATTCTCCCACGCTGTCAGTGACGTGCATGAGGTGAGCTGAGTTCATTGGACATGACCTCGGCTCATCTTTATGCCGTCACAGCCAGACACTTTCTCAGAATCAGTGGGATCCGTTAAAGCGTTCCAGAGTTATTACCTCGTAAAGTGACACTGGTCAGAATTGTAAAAATTAGCCTGGTCATTAACGTGCAAACAGCCTTTAAAGGGGTTAATATTGCTTCTTTTACTTTAGTATTAAACATATAAAAGTATTGTCCCAAGGAGAGATCCCAACTTGAGTCCTTGTACAAATGTAACCAAAAACACAGGTAACACTTATACCTATTTAAAATTTTTTATAACATAGTAGCTATTGAACCTGTTCTACGCCCGGGTGGCGAGCATTTTTATTGGTATATGGTCCCCCATCCTGTTATGTGCTGCCCCTATTCTGCGCCCCCATCCTGTTATGTGCTGTCCCCATCCTGATATTTGTGCTGTCCCCATCCTGGTATTTGTGCAGCCCCCATCCTGGTATTTGTGGCTCCCCATTTTGGTATTTGTGCTACCCAATCCTGTTCCCCCATCCTGTTATGTGCTGCCCCATCTTATCCTGGTATGCATGATACCCCTCATCCCTATCCTGGTATGCATGGTACCCCCTCATCCCTATCCTGGTATGCATGGTACCCCTCATCCCTATCCTGGTATGAATGGCACCCCTCATCCCCAATCCTGGTATGCATGGCAGCCCTTATACCAATCCTGGTATGCATGGCACCCCTCATCCCAATCCTGGTATACATGGCACCCCATCCCTCATCTTGGTATGCATGGCTCCCTCATCCCCAATGCTGGTATGTATGGCCTCCTTAGCCTTATCCTGGCATGCATGGGCCCCTTACCCCCATCCTGGTATGCATGGCACTCCTCATCCCCAATCTTGGTATTCATGGCACACCATCCCTCATCCTGGTGTGCTTGGTACCCCTCATCCCTATCCTGGTATGCATGGTACCCCATCCCTCATCCCTATCTTGGTATGTATGGTACCCCCTCATCCCCATCCTGGTATGCATGGCCCCTCATTCGTATCCTGGTATGCATGGCCCCTCATCCCTATCCTGGTATGCATGGTACCCCTTCATCCCTATCCTGGTATGCATGGCCCCTCATTCGTATCCTGGTATGCATGGCCCCTCATCCCTATCCTGGTATGCATGGTACCCCTTCATCCCTATCCTTGTATGCATGGTATCCCCTCATCCCTATCCTGGTATGCGTGCCACCCCTCATCTTCAATCCTGGTATACTTGGGACCCCTCATCCCCAATCCTGGTATGCATGGCCCCCCTCATCCCCAATCCTGGTATGTATGTTCCCCTCATCCTCAGTCCTGGTAAGCATGGCACCCCTCATCTCCAATCCTGGTATGCTTGGCACCCCTCATATCAATTCTGGTATGCATGGCTCCCTCATCCCCAATCCTTGTATGTATGGCCCCTCAGCCTTATGCTGGTATGCATGGTACCCCTCATCCCCATCCTGGAATGCATGGCATCCCATCCCTCATCCTGGTATGCATGATACCCCTCATTCCCAATCCTGGTATTCATGGCACCCCTCATCACCAATCCTGGTATGTATGGTATCCCTCATCCTCAATCCTGGTATGTATGGTACCCCTCATCCGTATCCTGGTATGTATGGTACCCCTCATCCCCAGTCCTGGTATGCATGGCAAATGTGTCTTCAGTAAAATGGCGCCGGATAGCGCGCTATGTGCATGCGCCGGTTCCGACCCCGCATTCCTGACCCAGTCTCCGGCCAGAACAGAGGCGCCGGGGCAACACACCTCCCGGTTAGGTAAGTATGAAAGTATGGCGCCCTAGATCGCGGTATGCGTTCAGTGCTTACGCTTACCGCGATCTCCGGCGCCATACACTCCTCTTACCTGTAATGGCTCCTTTTTAATTTGACTCCTCAAAAACAAAATATTAGCAAACATAATCTTGTGACATGTCAAATTAAAGCTTGTACCTTTCTAAACAGAACGGTGGGAGATCTCTTTATCTTATTTCTAACCCGAGATATGACATATCAAAAATTTATCATTATGCAAGCCCAAAATTCTAACTTTTTCAAAACTTTAGAAATCTATATAAAATTAACTACCTTATTTTGAAATTCACTAAATTAGCACTGAAAAAAAAACAAAGAAAAAAAAAATCCGAAGACATTAGGTAAAAAAAATATTCAGATTTGGATCACTTGACAGAAAATGACCCATATGGGGTATTTCTACATTCAGCTAAAATTGTGGGACAATTTTTTTTGTGCCATTTTTGCCCAGTGTGAAAGTGTAAAATCTGGGGCTAAAACAAAATTTTGGTGGTAAAAATTTAATTATTTTTCTTCACTGCCCAATGGTATGTGGAGTCGGTAAGCCAAACCTTCGACTCCTCAATTTCCATGACACCGACTCCACCTTCGACTCCACGACTCCGGCTCTGACACCCTCATACATGGCTCATGTTTAAGTGATAAATTTACGGTATAAATTTCCCTTCAGAGCTTTGCACTGTGCCTCAAAAGTAGTTTTGGACCACATATAGGGTATCTGCGTACTCAGGAGAAATTGCACAACACATTTTGGGGTCCATTCTCTCCTGCTATCCTTGTAAAAATGAAAAAACTTGCGGTTAAAGCAATATTTTTGTGAGAAAAATATATATATTTTTTTTAATTTTCACAGATCAGTGTTGAAAAATTCAGTGAAGTACCTGGGGGTTCAAGGTGCTCAACACACATCTAGATAAATTCCTTAAGGGGTCTAGTTAACAAAATGGGGTCTCTTGTGGTGGGTTTCCACTCTGTAGGCACATCAGGGGCTCTCCAAATGTGACATGATGTCCTCCAATGATTTCAGCACATTTTGCATTTCAAAAGTTAAATAGCACTCCTTCCGTTCTGAGCCCTGCTGTGCGCCCACACAGTAGTTTTCCCCCATCTATGTTGTACTCTTGGGAAATTTTACAGTGTTTGGGGTCCATTTTCTCCTGTTACCCTTGTGAAAATAAAAACATTTGGGTCTAAAGTAAATTTTTTGTGAAAATAGTTAAATGTTAATTTTTTCCTTCCACATTCCTTTAGTTCCTGTGAAACAACTGAAGGAAGGGTTAATATACTTGAATGTGGTTTTGAGCACCTTGAGGGGTGCAGTTTTTAGAATGGTGTCACTTTTAGGTATTTTCTGTCATATAGACCTCTCAAAGTCACTTCAAATCTGATGTGGTCCCTAAAAATGAGAAATCGCTGGTCAACTTTTAACTTTTCTAACTTTCAAACAGAAAAAAAATATGTTTTAAAAATGATGCAGATGTAAAGTAGACATGTGGGAAATGTTATTTATTAAATGTTTTGTGTGACATATCGCTCTGATTTAAAGGTATAAAAATTACAATTTTAAAAATTGCAAAATTTTCGCCAGTTTTCAGATTTTTTTCTCTCAAATAAATACAAGTCATATCGAAGAAATTTTAACATTATTATAAAGCAGAATATGTCATGAAAAAAAGAATCTGAGAATCAGTGGGATCCGTTGAAGCGTTCCAAGGTTATTACCTCATAAAGTGACAATGGTCAGAATTGAAAAAAATGGCCTGGTTAGGAAGGTGAAAACAGGTTCTGGGTGAAGGGAATAAAAAATAATTTACAATATTTTTTTAAACCTTTTTACTTAATCTCTCTATGGGACTTTCGCAGCTCTGATCACCATAATAAAGATTCTAAAGCATAGCAATGCACAAGCATTGCAGTGATTTATAAACTGTCAGTGCTAGTTAGATCATGCACTGCTCTTGATCTAATTGGCTTGCTAGCACTCGTGACCCAGATGTCATCATGACAACGTCGAGTCACCATGGCAATGATCGGCCCCTGCCTTGTAAATGCCGCGATCGATATTGATCGCAGTGTGTAGGGGGTTAAACTGCCCTTCAGTGAGAGCTGGGTGTCAGCTGTCAGAATCGCTGAACACCCGGCGGTGTTCGTGCTCCCACAGAGTCTGTGCGTGACAAATCTGGAAGTACTTACCAACCTGGACTTATGGATACATCGAAGGTCGTGAAGGGGTTAAAGTAAAGTCTGTTAAATGGAAGCTGTGACATAAGTGCTCAGCGCAGAGCATGGGATAATTGTGAACTTAGCCTTAAAAGCAAAATGTTATCTACTGCAAAATGGTACCAAGAAAAGCTGCCACTCAACTCACAAAAAACAAGTTTTCACTCAGTTTCATCATCATGCAGTTGAAATATACAGATTTCACTCTGCAACACCAATTGCATTCTGATTTCTGGAGAACACCTGTGCAGTCCAACCGCAACTGAGAGGGTGTAATTTCCAAAATGGCTTCACTTGCAGCAGGTTTCTGCTGTTTTGGCAACCTCGAGGCTTCTCAAATGTTACATGGCAGTCTCAAAGCATTTTTGCCAAAATTCTGCATCAGAAGTCAAGTAGCCCTCCTTTTCTTCCGAGCCCTATGGTTATGGTGTGCCCAAACAGTAGTTTCCGGCCACACATCGGGTGCCGGCATATGCAGGAGAAATTGCACAACAAATTTTGGGCTCCAATTTCTATACTTGAAAGGTTAACAAACTTTTGAATGTGGTTTTTAATACCTTGAAGGGTGCCGTTATTAAAATGTGGTCTTGATTGTGGGGTTTCAGAAATATAGGCCCCTCAGTCACTTCAGAACCGAAGTGATCCATTCTAAAAAAAAAAAAAAAAAAGATTTGGAAATGTTATTGAAAAAATGCTGCTGAACATTTAAACATGTTAAGAAAAGGGATGTCAGAAATGTTGCTGACGTAAAGTAGACATGTAGTAAATGTTAGTAACTATATTTCGCATTTTGCTTGCTGGCAGGTATGAGCTTGTAAGGAGAGTCAGCGAGAGGCTGAAAGGGAAGCCTAAACCCATCTACGTGTTTGAGGAGAAGTACCCCGACTACTATTTTACTGATGGTAAGGTGTATATTTGTGTGTGTTTTGTTGTACACGTTTGTACGTATGTTTTCCTATGAAGTGCTGCATCGGGGAGTAATGTTTAGGGCTCACTCACACTGGCGTAAAACACGGCCTTGAGCTATCCAATATTTTATCGAATAGCACTCAACCCAATATTATACTAAGGGGCAGTACATAGCACCGACTATTTTCTCATGCCAATTCAGTATGAAAAAACAATTGCAGCCTGCACAGGTATGCAGCGATTGGGTTTATGAAAATGTTTTCAAATTCAATGACTGTTTTAATAAATTTAACCATCACATATGGATAATGCACAAAATGCGCATGAAATTACCTACAAGTGAGATGAACAAGGAAAATTTTTACTGTAGGCAAAAATGCAAACAATATTATAATTTAAATTTATTGAACATTCATTCTGCAACTTTATTGCAAATTAATTCTTATTCCTTTTCTTTTTCTCTTCAGTTCTCCTCTCCATGTTAATGTGGAGTGGTGGCAGGAGAACTTTAGTGGAATTAACTAAACATTCCGCAACTATGTTCTTGAATCCCAGATTGCAAAGATGTTCTTATTGACCCACTGTTTTGGCTCCAGTAATGAGTCCTATCCCGGCTGTGCCATTCTCACAAAAGCATTGGTACTTCACGCATCCTTCTTGCTGCTTAAGGAGCAATGAGAGAACTTTCAGATCACCACATATTGACCTTCCTTGATCCTTGTAATTAAAGCGGTTGTCCACTACTTTCACATTGATACCCTATCTTTAGGATAGGGCATGAATGTATGATCGGCTGGGGTCCTGAACGCGGCACCCCCGTCGATCAGCTGATATCGGTGCCTTTCGGAAGTCCTTACCTGCGGTGCTTGGCAGTCAAGTTGTAGTGGCTGGCGCTTGTTACTGCTCATCCACCTCCCATTCAATTGAATGTGCAGTACCCCCCGGCGGCCACTACAGATGGACAGCCAAGCACTGCAGGTAAGGACTTTCGGCTGGGACCGATAACAGCTGGTCGGCGAGGGTTCCCCGGCCGATCATACATGGATGCCCTTTCCTACGGGCATCAATGTGAAAGTAGTGGACAACTTCTTTAAGTTTCTTTAGAATAAAGTCAAAATTCTCATAGCATTTCTTCAAGTGCATAGAATGCTCTACAGGCACTAAAGCATACTTGCTGCCATTGTGCAGTAGCACAGCTTTCATACTTTTTCATGAATCAATAAAGAATCTCCACTTGCTCACATTGTACTCAATGTTACATTTTTCCATCAGCCTAGGAATATCACTGCAATACACTAGAGCACCGTCTTGAGTAAAGTATGGAAGGAATTCCTTTTCTCTGCTTCTGTACCAAGAATTAACAGTTAACAGGAATAGTGGGTTCTTTTCCTTTAGTCTAGAGCCTAAAAGTTGTGCAGAATATTTAGGAAGTCCTTGACTAAATCATTTTATTCAAAGTGTGAAGAAAAAGCTGTGGCTCATTGGGACTAGTATGAAACCTTCGTCAGAATCCTGCTCTTCATGTTCTGAATCAGGTGTATCTGCAAGTGTATCCAGAGATGAAAGGACAGGTATTCCTGGACCGTGAATCACAGGGCAAATCACTATGATTTCACTATGATTTCGCTACGAGTCAATGGGTGTGTGTGAAATATCGGACTGCACTCGGACTTAATCTGAGTGCAGTGTGATGTATGCGCACAGAGACAATGGAGAAGATTGAGAAATTAAGTTCTCCGTCTTCTCCACACCTGTGCTGAGATTCTCTCATGTGAGAGAATGGGATCACACTAACATGACACCCAGATCAAAATGACAGAGTGTGAGCCGAGTGTCCTTAGCATAATCAGCCCGATTCTCTCGCATGAGAGAACTTACAACAGTACAATAAACCTCATTTCAAGGCAGAAACATTACTGTGTCCAACAGTTATTACATATATCAAACTGAAATAGCTGTTGCAAAAACACCAATTTTTATAAAACATTAAGCTTAAGATTAATAGGGGTGCCCAAACTTTTTCATATAACTGTAAGAGGGATTTAGAGCCCCTTTAACTTAATGTGGGTCACTTTTGGAGAAAAACTCCATAAAATGTTTTTAAAAAAGTATGTTGCTGCATCTGTAATGACTTGATAGATAATAATGTCATTATTTATCCCACACAATGAAAACAACAAAAAAGACAGTGTAAATTGAGTGTCTCCGTAATCATATTGAACCAAAATAATAGCATGAACATTATACTGCATGGTGAACACAATAAACATTAAGAACAATTGCACATTTATTCTTTGTTTTGTTCATCCTTGCTAACAAAATTGATTAAAAATGAGAAAATACCCCAAAATACTAGTAAAAAATACATACAGCACACTGGCTCGGTGTTTAGTACTGCAGCCTTGCAGCGCTGGGGTCCTGGGTTCAGATCCCACCAAGGAGTTTGTATGTTCTCCCCGTGTTTGCGTGGGTTTCCTCCGGGTTCTCCAGTTTCCTCCTATGCTCTAAAGACATACTGATAGGGAATGTAGATTGTGAACCCTGATGGGCACAGTGATGATAATGTATGTAAAACACTGTGGAATATGTTAGCGCTATATAAAAATAAAGATTATTATTATCCTATTCGGCAAATACACTGTGTTCCAAATTATTGTGCAAATAATATTTTCTCAGATTTTCCCAAATTACCTATATGAATTGCAGTCATTGTAATTTTCCAGTCAAATAACTATTAGGGTATGTGCACACGATGCAGAAATGCTCAGGATTTTTTCCTGAGCGTTTCTGCATCTCTCTGGCAGGAAAAAACGCATGCGGATTGTACATGCGGTTTCCTGCCAGGGACATGCGGAAATGAAGCGTTCTTCACATGCATTTCCGCATGCGGGTTGACAAGCGCTTCCCAAGAGATTTTAGCATCACTTGGAAAGTGCTTGTCAACTTCACACTATATAAATCCATGCAACCGGCATGGATTTATATAGTGTGTGAATGTCAAAAAATAAAAAATAAATCTATACTTTACCCTCTGATGGCCCCCGGTGTCCTGCTTCATCGGTCCCGGCTGCCGGCAGTGAAGACTTTAGGACCTTCCGACGTCAGCGTCACGTGAACCGTCACATGACACTGACGTCAGCGAAGGTCCTTCATTCAACCGCGAAGTGCCCGGGAAGCCAGCAGGACGCAGCGCGGGCCGTCAGAAGGTGAGAATATATATATTTTTTATTTTATTCTTTTTTTTTTAATGGTACCTGGGTCTGGATGAGAGTCCTCTCATCCACACCCGGGTACCATCCGCACATTAGACCGCATGAAAAGCGCATCAACATATACAGTGATGCGGATTCCATGCGGTCTAATGCAAGTCAATGGCGGCAAAAGAGCAGCGTTTCCGCAAAATTAATTGACAGCACATGCGGATTTCCATTGGGGAACATTGCTGCCCTTCTACCATGCGTTTTTCATGCGTTTCCGCGGCGTTTACGCAACTGCAAAAACGCCGCGGAAACGCATGAAAAATGCATCGTGTGAACTCAGCCTTAGAGTACAATTGAAAGGTTTTTGTACAAACTGCCTATGATAACAGTATAGTTTTAAAAAATAAAAAACTCAACTGCACTCAAAATGCATGTTCCAAATTATTATGCACAGCAGAGTTTTCAAACTTTTCATTTTAATAAAGAACAAAAAAATGGTCATTTTTGAAATTATAAGCATTAGCAGGTTATTACAAACTGAAATAAAACAGTTTTCAACTCAAAACTTTATTCTAGGTGATGTTACATTTGCTCATAGGACCCCTTGTTCGCAAGGAGCTTCTGAACTCTCTCGTCCATTGAATTTGTCAGGTTTTGGATGGTTTCTGCTTCCAATTGTTTTGCATGAGGACAGAATACCCTCCCAGAGCTGTTACTTAGATGTGAACTGCCTCCCGCCATCATAGACACTCCTTTTGATGATGCTCCAGAGGCTCTCAATGGGGTTGAGGTCTGGGGAGCATGGGTGCCACACCATAAGTTTGTCCCCTTTTATGCCCATAGCAGCCAGAGATGCAGATGTGTTATGTGCAGCATGAGACGGGGCATTATCATGCATGAAAATGATGTTCCTGCGGAATGCACGGTTCTTCTTCTTGAACCATGGAAGGAAGTGCTGTTTGAGAAACTCAACATACATTATGGAGTTTATCTTTACCCCTTCAGGGATCCTAAAAGGGGCCGACAATCTCTCTCCCCATGATTCCAGCCCAAAACATTACTCCACCTCCTCCTTGTTAGCGCCGTAGCCGTGTTTGCATGGGGTGTCCATCAACCAGCCATCCTCCACTCCATCCATCTGGACCATCGAGATCATTCAATGCATGATAATGCCCCGTCTCATGCTGCACATAACACATCTGCATCTCTGGCTGCTATAAGCTTTGAGTGCAGTTTGAGTTTTTTATTTTTTTAAAACTATACTGTTATCATAGGCAGTTTGTACAAAAACCTTTCAATTGTACTCTAATAGTTATTTGACTGGAAAATTACAATGACTGCAATTCATATAGGTAATTTGGGAAAATCTGAGAAAATATTATTTGCATAATAATTTGGAACACAGTGTATTAAGCCGGTGACCAAATAAAGATAATAAAAAAATGACATTGTCCAGCAGAATAGATATAACATGTCTGCTATACGGAACAATACACAATGGTGTCAATTAAATCTACAGTTCATTATGCTAAAAAATCCCTTAGGCTATGTTCACGCATTTTTGCAGCGTTTTTTATGCTTTTTTTAGTGCAAATTTTCAGCTTTTTTTTTACAGTACCAGCAAAGTCTATGAGATTTCAGAAATCCCATGCACACACCTTGTTTTTTTTCCTGACTGTTTTGTCAAAGAAATGCGTTTTTGCAAAATGTAGCATGTCACTTCTTTCAGCGTTTTTGCCGCGTTTTTTACTTAGTTGAAAGAAATGGGTAGAGCAAAAAACGCAAGTATCAGGTTTTGCTTCGTTTTTTGGTGCCAAAACCTCATGACTTTGAGTCAATTATTTTTTTATGCACTAAACTTTATCAGCATGCAGAAGAAACAAATGTACACTGACAAAAACGCCACAGAAAATGCTGTCAAAAACTCAGCAAAACCTGCTTTTTTTTACTTGCTTCTTTACTGCCAATAGAGCAGGTTTTTCCTGCAGAAAGAAACACATCAAAACGCATCTAGTGAACATAGCCTTGCACAGCTCTGTAGACTAAAATATATATAAGATATGACTCTCAGAATATGAAGGCACAGAAAATATTTTTTTTATCTAATTGTATGTTTCTCTATGTTAGCATTGGGGACACAGGATCATGATTGTACCTCCTTCCACTAGGAGGCTTGACCACAGGTGAAAAAATTAAGTGCGATATCTGCCTGGTGGCGTATACCCTATCTTAGGCATCATTCCCACGTTGGTATCTCCAGTACGTGTGGTGCCAGTTTTCACACGTACTGGAGGTACTTACACATCTAGAACCATTCAAATGAATGGGTCTTTGCACATGTCAGTGTGTTTTCACGGACCATGTGTCCGTGGGCAAAACACACTGACATGTCCGTTTTTTACATGCAGCACGGGCCGCAAAATGTCCCACACCTGTGCACATTGATGACACACTGATGGCATCCTTGTGTCATCAGTGTGACACTTACCCGCGCCTAGGAATCAGTGGTACAGTTCCCGCTGTTCCCAAGCGCTGGGTGTTGAAGGCACGTCTCATCATAGTCCCCTGGTTGGGGAGCGATCAGCGCTAGCAACAGACAATGTTGAGAGTAATATTCTGCTCCCGCTGACTCCAAGTGTAAAAATAAGAATAAAATAAAAAAATCCTTATACTCACCTGTCTGAAGATTAAATAAGTGTGCCACCCTGTAATCCATCTGACTGACATTTCTTCATCAGTGTGATCGGCGCCGTGAGGCGGCCGCACACGCTGAGGAGCTGAGTAGAATGATTCGCTACAGCGAGCGGGCCCCTGAACTGCGCTGAGCTCACTGAGCTGTGTCCTGTCACTCAATGATCTGCATGTATAGCTTCATGTGTAATTGTGAGCAGCGACTGTTTAAGTAGGCACAGAAGCGGGATTGTTGCACTGACTATGGCGTCATCGCTGCTCACCATCTTTGTGGAGTCCTCAAAGTCTTGGAGAACTGCACATCTGTCAGACATCCATGCCTACTCTTCAGTTATTATGTGTGGAGGCTAACCAGAATAACGATGGGAGTGTTGGAGCTGGTACTCAACCACTAGTCTCTGCTGCTCACAAAGCCTTGCCAGCAAGTGCAGTACGGAGTTCCAGCAAGTGGGCACATTGCAAACCAGTCAATGAGCTGGCACTTCCATGCACTGCTGCAGAACTGCCAGAGAGGTGGCAGCTATATATGACTTGCATAAACGGGCGCTGACGCGGTTTACCTTGACCAGAAGCTCTGGCAAATCTGGGTATGTTTTCAGAAACCGCTGAACTACCACGTTGAGCATGTGTGCCAAGCATGGTACATGTGTGAGCTTGCCAAGCTTCACACCTGCCACCAAGTTGTGCACATTATCACATACGACCGTGCCTGTTTGACGGTTCAGCTTCAAAAACCACAGATCTGTCTGGTCTGTTATTCCTTTAAGTAACTCTGCCGCAGTGTGCGGTTTGTTTCCTAGACAAACTAGCTTCAGCAGAGGCTGTTGCTGTTTTGCAGAGGCAGTGCTACAGAGCTTCCTGCTGATATGTGGATGATGTGCTCTGAGATAGCACATCAGAGGTGGAGGATGAGAAGGAGTAGGAGGGGATGCAGGAACTGGTGTAGAAGGTGGAGGAAACCCTGAGAGAAGTAGGGCCAGCAATCCTCGGGATTGGGAGCACATGCGCCGTGCCAAGGTGTGACTTGGCCCCAGCCTTCACAATGTTCACCCAGTAGGCTGTTACGAAAATATAGCATCCCTGGCCACAAGCGCATGTCCACATGTCGGTCATTAAGTGGACAATGTTAGTAAGTACGTTGGTAAGGGCGCAGTTGATGTTCCTGTACACATGCTGATGCAAGGCGGGGACGCCAAATTGAAAGAAAAATTGGCGGCTGGGAACCAAGGAACGACCACCGCCATAAATTGGCGTAAATCCTCCGTGTCTGCCAGCCGAAATGGCAACACTAGAAACTTTCATTTTCGTTCCAAGCACTGAGGTAGGGACAGCTAAACGCTAGGCTGGGAGAAAGATTTGGAAGTGCCTGTTTATTATAAGTCACAAAGTGCAAAGATAGGTCAGTGTTTTGGACAGGGGATTGGGAATCGCCTAGCATAAGGGAAGAGGCAGAGGTGTCACCCAGGTGTCGGCCCACCGAGTCAGGTGCTTAGATGACATGTGCCTGATCATGCTGGTGGTGGTTACATTTTTAGTGGTTAGGCCCCTGCTGATCTTTGCATGTCATAGGTTGCAAATGGCCATTTTGTTTGTCTTAGAACTCTTTAAAAAGAGTCCCAGACTGGGGAACACCTAAGTCTTTGACGGAGAAATTCAGAAGTGTCGGTGTTCTGCGGAACAGTTGCCCGCCTTCTCCCTCTGGTCACCCCACTGCCTCTTCCTGTCTGTTTCAATGTTGCCAATCTCTCTCCCTCAGCGTTGCTGGCCTCGCTGTGCATGCCAGCTTCCTAGGTAAGGATGATGACTTTGTCATCCACCACCTCGACTTCCAGCATTGCACCTTGGTTCTCTTAATATCGTGACTTAACAACAAGACTTAACAGCTACTGTGTCTCATCATCATCTTCCTACTTATCCCAAATCCAGGGTCATTTTTTGTGGCCATGACTGCTGTAAGGTAAGTGCATCACTAAACAGCATGTCCCTCTTGGAACATGCAGGTTGAGAGGCCACAATCAAGAAATCATGTTGTAAAGAGCTTCTCAGTGTGTCTGTGCAATGGTGTCAGTGTGCCGGGCACCGCCTGTCCTTTTATAATGCCTAATGGTGTTAGATGGCTAGCCAATCACAGTAATGCCACAACCAAGATCGCTACAGCATTACAGTGACTCACAGGCAATCCCCGCATGCTTATTGGCTGTGCAACAGGCGGAGGTAACGGTCCTGCTGCTGGGTTGTTGCCCTCCTATGGCTCCCTCCACATCTCCTGGTATCTGCTCCATGCTCTGGACACTGTGCTGACACACACAGCTACCCTTCTTGCCACAGCTCACACTGATGTGCCATCCTGGATGAACTTCACTACCTGAGCAACTTCTGTGGGTTGTACTGTAGACACCACCTAATGCTACTGTACATCTAGGGGTGAGAAAAATGAAAAAAGTGACCAAAACAACAGCCAAAAAGGATGAGAACAGAGAAATGGTCTGTGGTCACCACCTGCAGAACCACTCCTTTATAGGGGGTATCTTGCTAATTGCTTATCATTTCCACCAGTTGTCTGCTCCATTTGCACAACAGCAGGAAAAATTGATTCACAATCGGTGTGGCTTCATAACTGGACAGGTAGATTTCACAGAAGTGTTATTGACTTGGAGTTACATTGTGTTGTTTAAGTGTTCCCTTTATTTTTTTGAGCAGTGTATATAGGAGGCTATGTGGGGGCTCATACTGTATATAGGAGGCTATGTGGGGGCTCATACTGTATATAGGAGGCTATGCAGGGCTCATGCTGTATATAGGGGACTATGTAGGGATCATACTAAATATAGAGGGTTGTGTGGGTGCTTATGTGGTATATAGAGGGGCTATGTAGATGCTTATACTTTATATAGTGGGGCTATGTGGGGGTTCATATTGTTTATGAGGCTGTGTGGGGCTCATACTGAATAAAGTGGGTTATGTTTGTGCTTGTACTGTATATAAAGGGGCTATGTGAGTGCTCATACTGTATACAGAGGGGCTATATGGGGGCTCATACTGTATTCAAGAGGCCGTGTGGAGGCTCATGTGGGATGTAGGGGGTTTTCCGCATACTTAATTCTGCTCAATATTAAGGGAGAATATTAATATAATTATAATTAATATGTTAATATTAATATTGAGCATAATTAATTCCAGCCTATTGGTTTGGCCATCAAGATCAGTCACAGTCTCTCATGTGGACCCTCAGGAAAATTAAATGCCCACCCCTGATATATGCCATCACATCTTATCCTGTATATGCCGTCTGATGTCGGTAGCCACAGTATATGATATACCAGTGACATATTGTTCCATATACTGGACGTGCACAGACATCCTGTTATATAGAGGATAAAATGTGGCTGGTGTAATATATGATGTCTGTAATCATAGGATAATATGTGACTATTGTATATTATACCGTGTGATGGCTGTAGCCACATTATGACATATACCAGTCACATATTATTCTCCTGTATGTAATATATTATGTGTAGCTAAATGGAGAATGAGCCTGCACCACCTTCTAAGCGCATAATGACCGCACCTGAATCTTAACGGCAAATTCACATCGCATAAACCTGCGGTGCCAGCTTTAAAATGCAGAAACAATAGTCCAATAGAGAGAAGATGATGAAAAGCTACACTCACCGTTTATGTAAAAATAAGAGTCCTTTATTTCATATTCAAATAAAATGAATGGAAAGCAGGGAGTGCGGGGAGGAGGTGGAGGACAGCTGTTTCACGCTCTGACTAGCGCTTCTGCGGGTCCATGTGACACAGCTGTCCTCCACCTCCTCCCCGCACTCCCTGCTTTCCATTCATTTTATCGGAATATGAAATAAAGGACTCTTATTTTTACATAAACGGCGAGTGCAGCTTTTCATCATCTTCTCTCTATTGGAATATATTATGTGTACTGACATCAGGTTGCATATACTAAATAAGATGTGGCTGGTATAATATCTGATGTTCTGTACTCTTAGTATAATATATACCATCAGATACTATACTCTATCACATCTGATATTTGTATATCATCATATTAGTACACCATCATATTATATCATATACCAGTCACATATTATCCTGTGCACTGTATGTGGTATATTGTGGCTGGTGCATGATATACGGACTACAGAGGTTATATTCAGGATAAAATGCAGCTGGTAGAATATCTCATATTCTATGCCTTTATATACAATCACATATTATCCTGTATGTGACATGGGGTGTCAGTATATCATACACCAGACACATATTCTCCTGTATACTGGATGAGCATCAGATGTTACATACAGCATAAGGGTTCATGCAGACGTCTGTGGATATCAGTCCGATCACGGACCACAATGCACGGACTGGCCACGGGTCTACCAACCAGAACAGAAATATATGAAGCTGGAACTTTGACCAGTCCGTGCATTGTGGTTCGTGATCCACATTTGTCTGCATGAGCCCTAATATGTGATATTTCACTCTATGACCATTTTTCATGTTCTAGAGTTCAGGCGTGCATTGATATCTTGTCCAAGTGAGTAAGTTTGAAAAAAACACAAAAAGCTATTCAGAGTTACCGCTTTGCAGAATCATGGATTACAATGGTCAGGTGTAACACTACTATACTTATGACCACCTTTAGGGCTCATGCACACAACTGTTTAAATGAAACGAGCGCTGTCTGTGGTTTTGAAGGCTAGCACTCATTCCCATGTTGGCAGCACGCATGATTTGCCACAGAAAATCGGATGGCGGTTGACCATTCTAGTCTATGCGTCTGTGAAAAAAATGGGACCGGACTCAGATTATCCAGACTAACATACTGGTGAAGGTGTAGAAACTTTAGTTTTCTCTCCACCTCTGAGAAAATCAGATCCCACTCTGATTAGCAAAATTGGAGCATTTTTCTCCCCAGCCTCACACTGAGTACATGCTGATGTTTAACAGCTAAGATAACTAGTTATATTGATCCTTTATCACTGACCTCTGTTCACCTACATGATTGCACTGGTACAGACAGCAACATTTATCTGTAATTGCATAGCTGAATCCCAATAACCTTGTTACCTCTAATTTATGAAGAAGTCATGTAAATATGATACCGATGGGCTGCGACTCATGGGCCACTGTTGTGTGCTGGTTGTGTTGTATGCTTTACATTGTGAAAATCGATAGCACAATTTTACCAGAGATGCCTACATATTTACATAGAACTGTAATTCAAGTGACACACAATAGAAGTTCAACCGAACAAAATGTGGGATGAAGTAGATGTCTATGATGTCTATAATACATGAGTAATATTATGTGGCATACAGTGTGCAAAGTACAAAGCTGTCTTACCTATAAGCAGGTTACATTGTCGGTGATGAACACACTACTCCATAGCTGAGCCGTGCAGACAGATACAGTGATAACCGAGGTACGGGAGTACCCCGGTATGGAGGAAGGACCTGCTGAAGAATATACTAAACAATCCTCTCACTGAGAAGAGACAAACATAAGTGACATGAGCACCAATGGGAAATCTGGAACTGTGTGCTTCACTTGTGGTACCTATAAGGCTATGTTCACACATGGCATTTTTTAAGAGTTTTTTTATGCTGTATTTTACAGTACCAGCAAAGTCTGTAAGATTCCAGAAATCTCGTGCACACACCTTGTTTTTTGTTTGATCAGTATATTGTGCTTTGCATGTTTTTTTTTTTGAGAACAGAGCATGTCACTACTTTCAGCGTTTTTTCAGCATTTTTCATCCATTGGAACTAATGGGTGCTGAAAAAACACCTAGTGTGAACATAGCTATCAGGTTTTTCTGCGTTTTTAGTGAAAAAAGCAAGTAGAGCAGTATGTGAAACTCATTTATTTTTGTGGTTTTACCATCTTGTCTTGGTCACCTGAGATGGCAGTTTGGATTGTACAGTTTAATTAAATTAGTGATGCGTAAACATTGGCTCAGCTAGGTGTAAGATTGAACTATTCCTGTGGCCCATGTAAATTTTCACAGTATACGTGTGAAATTGAATAATGCCTGAGCAATTCATTGACAGATCATAATGTGAAAATAAATAGTATCATACAAACTCAATGCACTGCCAGTGTTTTAGTTAAACTATTCTTAAACAATTCACCTCCCCCACTTTTACATTTGAAATTATGGTTAACCCCTTAAGGACCAAGCCACTTTGTAGGTTAATGACCAGGCCTTATTTTTTTAAATCTGACCACTGTCACTTTATGAGTTAATGACTCTAGAACTCTTCAACGGATCCCACTTATTCTGAGATTGTTTTTTCGTGACATATTGTACTTCATGATAGTTGTAAAATTTATTAGATATGACTTGCGTTCATTTGTGAAAAAATGGAAATTTTCAAATTTAGAATTGTTATACCGTTAAATCAGAGCGATATGTCACACAAAATAGTTAATAAATAACATTTCCCACATGTCTACTTTACATCAGCACAATTTTGGAACCAAAATTTTTTTCGTTATAAAGTTATAAGGGTTAAAAGTTGACCAGCGATTTCTCATTTTTCCAACAAAATTTATAAAACCAATTTTTAGGGACCACATCACATTTGAAGTGATTTTGAGGGGCGTTTATGACAGAAAATACCCAAAAGTGACACCATTCTAAAAACTGCACCCCTCATGGAGCTCAAAACCACAATCAAGAAGTTTATTAACCCTTCAGGTGCTTCACAGGAACTAAAGCAATGAGGAAGAAAAAAATTAACACTTAACTTTTTCTCACAAAAAATTGAATTTAGACCCAATTTTTTTTATTTTCACAAGGGTAACAGATAAAAATGGACCCCAAAATGTATTGTGTCATTTCTCCTGAGCACACTGATACCCCATATGTGAGGGAAAACCTCTGTTTGGGCACACGGCAGGGCTTGGAGGGGACGAAGTGCCATTTGACTTTTTGAATTCAAAATTTGCTGGAATAATTAGTCGACACCATGTCGCATTTGGAGAGGTCCTGATGTGCCAAAACCGTGGAAAACCCCCACATGTGACCCCATTTTGGAAACTAGACCCCTCAATAAACTTATCTAGATGTGTGGTGAGCACTTTGAACTCCCAGGTGCTTCACAGAAGTTTGTAACGTAAAGCCGTGAAAATAAAAAATCTAATTTTTTCCATCAACAAAAATGTTTAGCCCCAAATTTTTTATTTTCACAAGGGTAACAGAAGAAAATGGACCTCTCATTTTGTTGTGCAATTTCTTCTGAGTTTGCCAATACCCTACATGTAATTAGGTCCAATATTTTTATTTTCACAAGCATACCAGGAGAAAATTGACTGAAAAAGTTGTGCAATTTCTCCCGAGTACGCTGATACCCCATATGTGGGGGAAAATCACTGTTTGGGCACACCACAAGGCTCGGAATGGAAGGAGCACCGTTTGACTTTTTGATCGCAAAATTGGCTGGAATTGAGAGCAGACCCCATGTCACATTTTGGAGAGCCCCTAATGCGCCTAAACAGTGGAAACCCCCCACAAGTGACCCCATTTTGGAGACTACACCGCTCAAGGAACTTATCTAAATGTGTGGTGAGCACTTTGAACCCCCAGGTGCTTCACAGAACTTTATGACATAGAGCCATGAAAATGAAAAGATCATTTTTTTTCCACCAACAAAAATGTTTAGCCCCAAATTTTTTATTTTCACAAGGGTAACAGAAGAAAATGGACCTCTCATTTTGTTGTGCAATTTCTTCTGAGTTTGCCAATACCCTACATGTAATTAGGAACTAATTTTGAGGCATAGTGCAAAGGTCAGAATGGAAGGAGCATTATATTGTAGTGCAGATTTTACTGTTATGGTTTGCAGGTGCCATCACCCACTGGGAGATTCCTTGAGGTGCCATAACAGCAGAATTACCCGTAAGTGACCCCATTTTACAAACTATGATCATATTGACACCACAGATGTCACAGAATTTTATACCATTGGGCAGTGATCAAAAAATAATTACATTTTTATCGCAAAAGTTTTGCTTTAGCCCCAGATTTTACATTTTAATGGATAAAACTGGCACCAAAGTGTGTACCACAATTTCTTCTGAACTTGGCAATACCCCCCCATATGTGGCTGTACAGTACTGCTTAGCCACACGGCGACACTCGGGAGGGACGGAACGCTATCTGCCTGCTGGAGTGTAGATTTTCCTAGAATAGTTTGCGGACTCAATATACAGAGCCCCTAAATGCTAGAAGAGCAGAATCCCCCCCTCAGGTGACCCTATTTTGGAAATTATACCCCTGCCAAACATGTGGATGCTAACTGTGGTTTAGGCACACACTGGAGCTCAGAAGTGGGGGGGGGGATTAGAATTTCAGAGTGCAGAATTTGCTGAATTTCTTTTGGGGGCAATTTCACTTTTCCAGATCCTTTGTGCTACCAGTGACGTGGAAGCCCCCTGTGTTTCCATTTATAGATGGATTTTTTGTGGATTGAGTTGAAGCTTTTATTGGGAACATTTTACATAACATTTGGGATCACATTTATCCTGCGCTCTATGCTGGGCAATTGCTTTGGGGCTTCCATCCTAATCTCTGAGTGACGTGATTCAAATAACACCCCTGCAGGGATCCATTCACTCTAACGAGGTAGCAGAGTTACTCTGGACTCTGTCTGGCCTCTGTTCAGCGTTGTCCTTCTTTTCAGAGGTGCCCAAAACTGTGGCCGACCGCGTTTTCATGCACGCATAAAGACAGACGCCGCCGGATCACAGGTCAGACGGAGTACACAGTGCCTCCATCTGCCTCATTATAGGGAATCTTCCTTGGGGACAGTCGTGTGAAGGCTTGTTTTTTGCGGAATGAGTTGATGTTTTTATTTGTACCATTTTCGGGCACATGACATTTTTTGATCGCTTCCTATTCCAAATTTTAAGGAGGGAGAATGAACAAAAACCGGCAATTCAGGAATTGTTTTTTTTTTATGCTGTTCTGCGTGTGGTAAAATTGATCAGGCAGCTTCATTTTTCAGGTTGGTGCGATTACATGGGTACCACATTTATAGCTTTTTTTATGTTTTGGCGCTTTTACACAATAAAACCTTTTATAAAAAATTTTTTTTTTTTTGCATCGCTTTATTCTGAGAGCTATAACTTTTTCATTTTTCAGATGATGGAGCTGTATGGCAGCTTGTTATTTGCGGGACAAGATGACATTTTCACCAACATTGTATTATATTCGTTTTTTTATCTCGTTTTATTCCACTTTTTTTCCAATGGTATGATGATAAAGCATTGTTTGCCTCTTTGTTTTTTTTTTTTTTTTTTTTCGGCGTTCACTGAAGGGGTTAACTAGTGTGACACTTTTATAGGTTGGGTCGTTCTGGAAGTGGCGATACCAAATATTTGTATTTCATTTATTTATTTATTTTTTACTTAAAAATGTGTATTTATTAGTGTAATATTTTTATTATTATTATTTTGTAATATTTTTTTTACTTTTTTACTTTGTATCTTTATGGGACTTTCACTTTTTTTCCTTTGATCACAGGTACAATGTATTGCAGTGCACTAGATTGTAATGCATTATACCTATAGTGAAAGCTACTGAGACCATACTGTGGGCATGGTCTCAGCAGCTTTCTGTAGCAAAATCCTGAACAAACCTTCCTGACAAGAGATCAGGCTTTGCTGCAGAAAAAAAAACGCACTGTGTGAGCATAGCCTAATGTTGATGTCTTCTTATATGGTAGGAGGGCCTGACAGCAACTTCTAACTTTGCAAACCCCCCTCTCTCCCCCCAAAAGCTACACCAACTACGGGTTATCCCTCCAATAGCTATGAGGACCCTCATTGAATTCTAATCCAATCAGCCAAGCTAGAAACAGAGATTTCACTTTTTTTGGCCTTTTTTTAGTACAAAAATGTCAAAGTGTTATTGCTTAATAAACTAGATATATTGGGTCAGCCTTATATTGGGAACACAGGTATTCTTGTTGTACCATCAGCTGTAATATCTCCTTACAGAAAATGTAGTAACAGTTTTTGGCCTGAACCTCTATGTGTGGTGAAGGGATGTTACCCACTTGGGAGCGTCGAAGGCAAACAGGAAGCGTTTTCATTTAAATGTCCATAGCGGTTTATTTACTTCATAAACCGGTCAAAAGCAAAATGCAAACAAAAAGCCTTTAGTGTAGGCAAAAACAAAGAAAACAGTACTTTAAGAAAAGTCTCTAGTAAACCGGTCCTGTGGTCACACAGGCTGGATAGCATCCAGTACACAGCTCAGTCGGGAAACAACCACACACAGGAGGCCTTCTCCCTCCAGATACACAGACAATGTGCCAAACAACAGCCTCCATTATATAGGCTGTTGACCACACCTAGAGGTGAGGTATGTCGGTAGCTAGACCCGTCCAACTCTCATAGCTACCAATAACCCGGTCCCAGGTGCACCAAATAATCTTCTTAGTGCTTACGTGCACTAGAGAAACACTCCGGGCTGCATCACGTAGGGCAGCCATCTCTATGACACATACCTCCCATCGACTATGCGACCATTAGCCACCTTTCAGTGGATAGTAAATTTTGTCCAGTGTAACAACATCATGAAAAGTGACAAAATGTGCCATCCACACACACGGGAGGGCATCCCAATAAAAGAATGCTTCACATGTGAATCATCCTTTTTGTTATATGCCATAAAATATCTATGTGGACTGATTTATAAATGATAACAGATTTATTAAGTACCTAACACATAAGGGACTGCATATCCTGCAAAAGTTGCAAAAAAAAAGAATAGATGCAATTTTCATATAGTCCGTCGCCAGCACGTTTTCCCATACTGTGCTGCCTATAGACTCCCGGTAAAAAGGTCTTTCAGCTCTATGCCATTTCCATCAAGCTAATTACACCATTGCTCAATTTAGATTTCAGGTATTGGAACACATTCACAACACAACGCTTAGACGAGTTGGTAATTATCAACAGGATTTAAAGCGAAAGGAAGCATTATAGATCCATCGGTTACAAACTCTTCACCCTAAGGGTCTTATGGGGAGTATCACATTTCCAGTTTTATACACAAATTTTTTCCCATCGCTTATAAATTGATTACTATATGGGTTTACTCACATCCCTCTTTCTACAGAATGGCTAGGACACAGATCATCCATATTATTGGTATATTCCTTTCCTTATAACAGTTTCTATTCCTCATTATCTTTTTTCCTTATTTCCCCTTTCTTTACAATATGGGCCTTTTTATCTTTCAACTTATAATCTTTCTCCTCTATCCTCTCTTTTTTTATTTCTCTGTTTAATGCATCCATATATTCCTCTCCCTTCCTCTTCTACCTCTAAAAGTCATATTCTCGATACGAACACCACTTTCCAATCTGTGACATACTCCTTATGCATGCACCACCCAAATACTTGGCAGAGGAATACTATCTATATGTAAGACACCTTAGGACTCCCATACACCCTGTACCCATGTGTATTTTACAAATAATCTCAGTATACATAATGCACATGTGCAGTTACTACCTCTCGTCATCCAAAACACGTCCCTTTATATCCGCCCAATATCACACGCTGATGTTAATCACATCCTATACAGGTGTATACAAATAGACCACAGAGGACATAGTAGAACTCCATAAATAGTAACTATGGCCACCTTTATCCAGCATTAACTTCACAATTTCTTGCCTGTGTTCTACTGTAAAAAGAAAGCCATTTTTGAAAGCAAACCATAAGAAATCCCATTTACAGTTTGCAAAAAGTCATGTAGGTGCCACAGCTAGCATATGTAAGAAGGTGCTCTGGGCAGATGAGATCAAAGTAGAAAATGTTGGGCTAAATTCAAATCACTGCGAGGTGGAAAACTAACACTACACATCACCCTGTAAACACCATCCCCACAATCAAACATGATGGTGGCAGCATTATGATGTGGAGTGGAAAGAGGCTTTTTTTCAGCAGGGAGAGAAGATGGATGGAGTTAAATACAGAACAATCCTGGAGGAAAACCTGTTTCAAGGTGAAAAACACTTGATACTGAGGCGTAGGTTCACTTTCCAGCAGGACAACGATCCTAAACATACTGCCAGACTTACAATGGTATGGTTTAGATCTAAGCATATTCTTGTGTGTGAATGGCCCAGTCAAAGTCCAGACCTACATCCCATTGAGAATCTAAGGCAAGATGTGAAAATTTCTGTTCACAAACACTCTCCATCCAATCTCACTGAGCTAGAGCTAGTAAGGAAGGAAAGAGGGGGAAGAGCTCACCACTCTGTGTAGTCACTATATCCCGGTTGTAGACTGTGTGGAGGGTGCCTGATACTGCTAGTAGAGCACAGCCAATGGCAGGAGAATTGAAAGAGTGCGGCACTTCCAACTAACGATTTAGTAAAATGGAAATTTTATTGAAATAACATTAAAACTTTGGAATCCAAATCACATGTTAAATTCCTGATGCGTTTCCAGACTACGGCCACTGTGCACCAGAAACGCATCGGACTTTTAACATGTGATTTGGGTTGCAAAGTTTTTCAATAAAGTTCCCATTTTAGTAAATCGCTGGATGGAAGTGCCGCACACCTTTTTGTTCTCCTTCCATGAGCTAGAGCTAGTTTGCAAAGAATGGGCAAACATAGTCTCTAAATGTTCAATGCTGGTAGAGAACTACCCCAAACGACTTGTAACAGTAATTGCATCCTACAAAGTATTGACTCAGGGGGGCTGAATACAAATGTCATTTCTGGGGCAGCTGCGAGCTGCTATTTTTAACCTAGGAAGGCAAACATGTTCAGCCACTATCCCCATGATTAGCAACCAGCAGCACTTTGGATGCAGCATATTTTTGCTGCATCCAAAAAGCTGTGTTATTATGCTGCATATTGTTTTGTCAATACATGCGGATCCACCGCATGTAATGACATTTCAATCAGTCATAATCTGCAGTGGAGAGTAACGTCTCCGCTACAGAAATTGATCTGCTGTGAGTGAGTTTGGGTATGTGCCCATGATCAGGAAATGCTGCAAGTTTGAAGATGCAGCATCAGTTCTGCAGCGGCCAGATGTTACAACATAGTGGATGGAATTTCTGTAAATTCCATGTCCACTATGCATGCATCTGAGGCTGCGGAGCACCCGTGGAAACTGACGTGCTCGTGTCTCTCAGGACCACAGCATGTAAAATTTACTTGCCGAGTCGCTAATCTCTGCAACAGAAATTTAGCAACTTTAATGTATTGAATGCTGTAAATCTGCATCCGTGAACACATGCAGATTTATCTGTGTTCACTAGAACGCAGCATTTTGGACACAAAAAAATATGCTGCGTCCAAAGCGCTGCCATGTCTGGATCGTGGGCACATAGCCTAAAATTAAAAGAAATGACTTGTGCTCCCACATTTTCATAGCCAGTAGAGGGAAAGCCGACTGCTGGGAGCTGATATTAGTAGCCGGGAAAGGGGCCATTAGCCAAAAATGTTCCCTGGCTATTAATAACAGCCCACAGCTATTTGCTTAGCCTTTCAGCAGCAGAAGGGAAGAAAGGGAGACACAGATCCATTACTAGTGGGTAGGCGGAGCCCCACAGGATAGTTCCCCTCAGATTAGAAAAAGTGACGACCGGCCCCTCCAGCTTAGGCTCCTCCTACTCCCATGTTCTTCAGTCTAAAATTTGAGGTCGCAGAGGATAGTCGCTGCCTTTGCAGCTCCTCAGAAGAATTTTTTATTTTACTCCGGAGACCTGGACTCCCCGTGGTCTAGAGGTCTCAGGGGGTCTCGGTGCTGCTGGGACCCCTGACCCTCCCCTGGCAGATCTGTGTACCCCCTAAGGAGGTCCCCGCAGAAGCCTGCCGGCCCCGGGGGATACAGGGCGCTCCCTGGCGGAGACGCACACCGCTTCTGTGGGGTCCCTGCGCGCTCCGCCGTGGGGGGGAGCAAAGGGCCACGGATCCACACATCCCTGGGGGTCCCTGTGGCGCTCAGCTGGGTAAGTGCTCTCTGTGGTCTGAGGGCTTTAGCGGCTGCTGCGGCAGCCGCTGTTACTGTTTCATGTGGTGACTGCTTTTTTTGTCCCTGCAGGAGGATATCTCCGCTGCAGGCGTTTGTGTTATCGGCAGGGGAGCGGGGACAGAGGAGCGCGGGCTCCGTTAGTAGCGGCAGCAGGGGGCGTGGCTTCGCGCCTCTCTGCTGCCTGTCATCATAGCCTCAGACAGGAAGTGCCAGGAAAGCGCGCGCTGGAGCTGACCCAGCTGTGGTAGCAGAATCACACATCCTCGGTTCCTGTACCCATTGTAAGGGGTTATTACCGCCTTATCCGCGACGCTCGCAACTGTGTGGCGGCATGTCGGATCAGGGGGCGCGGACCTCTCTCCCGGCCCGCTTCAGGATCGGTCACGCGTAACTGATACGCCGGGGTCTTCGGCGTCAGGTTCGACACTGGTCGGGGGTCTCAGTGATGTTAAAGTGGAGGCGCTCACTCGCTCCATTGACAGTCTGACCTCCTGGGTCATTGGGTATCAGCTAAGTCCCAACCGACGTCACGAGGCAAGAAGCGCCACAGGCCTGTGGTGGCGCTGTCTCCTCCGCGCAGTGCGTCGGAGGCTACGGAATCACTGACAGACTTTGCTGGTGAGATCTCCGATTCTGATGAAGAGGATCGGCAGGGTCGCTCTGCTTCGCTTTCGGGCCGCGTGGACGCCTTTATTGGAGCTATGCGGGAAGCGTTACAGCTGTCTGAAGAGGCGCCCTGGCAAGTCGGCCCGGCTGTATCAGGAGTCGTGTCGGGCTCGCTCGATGCTGCCAGCGCACGACGAACTTAACGAGGTGGTGGAGAAGGAACGCCTGTGTCCGGATAAACGCTTCCAGGGGATGCGGTGTTTTGATGCCGTGTATCCCTGCTCCACGGAGACGATCGCTAATTGGGTCCCCTCTCCGGAAGTGGACGTGCCATTGTCTCAGCTGAGAAAATCCTCTTTGCTTCCTGTTAAAGGGAAGGCGAGTCTACAGGAACCGCTGGACAGAAGGACGGAGTTAGCGGCGAAGTCCATCTACGAGGCCGCGGGTCATGGATTTCGAGCGGCCTTGGGGGCCATGTGGGCTAGTGAGGCTTCTCTGCGGTGGTTGGCTCAGCTGCGGACGGCGTGGCAAGATGGGACTCCGCTGTCTGAGGTGGAAAGGCTTTTCCAGCTGTTGGAAGAGGCGGCCTGATATGGCAGGGACGCAGTGCTGGATACTACTTCGGTTCTGTCCAGGACTCAATCCTCGGCCGTCACAGTCAGGAGAGCACTGTGGCTTAAACAGTGGACTGGAGATGCAGTATCCAAACAAGGTCTGCTGAGTCTGGCGTACAAGGGCGGTCAGCTTTTTGGTTCGGACCTCATGGAGCTGATTGCTAAGGCCAAGGCCAAGGATTCGGCTTTGCCGCAGCGGAAGGCAGCGGTTTCTACGTCTGGCAAGTCAAGTTCCGGTAGTGGTCATTGGTCCTTTCGGCCCAGGGGACGGTTCGGTCAGCCCTCTTGGAGATCGGGTCGTCCCTCGTCTTCCGGGAAAAAGACCACCCAGAAATCCCGTACTCCCTGGAAACAACATTTCCGTCAGGACAAACGGGAGGTTGACAAAAAGCCCGCTAAGGCGGACTGACGCCAGGAACCCTCTCGAAGGCTCTCGGGTGGGAGGTCGTCTGCTACAATTCGGGTCGATTTGGGCGTCCCACGTATCGGACGCCTGGGTGACGCGGGTTATGTTGGCAGGCTATTTCATAGAGTTTCATTCTCGACCCCCGGACAGGTTTCGTCAGTCATGTATCCCGTCCGAGCCCAAGCTAGCTGCCGCACTGCTGCGGGAGGTCGACTCTCTTCTGCAGCAGGGTGTGGTGGTTCCGGTTCCACCGGAGGACCAGGGAAGGGGGTTTTACTCCAACCTTTTTGTGGTTCCCAAAAAGGAGTACAAGTTTCGCCCCATTCTGGACCTAAAAGAATTGAATGTTCATGTATGGACCCGGAAATTCCGTATGGAGTCTCTTCGCTCTGTTCGTGGCGGCCCTGTCACAGTACGATTTCTTGGTGTCGATCGACATCCTCGACGCCTATTTGCATGTCCCTATCGGCAGGGCTCACCAGCGCTTCCTACGTTTCGCCATAGTTCAGGCCCATTACCAATTTGTGGCCCTACCATTCGGGTTGGCCTCGGTTCCCAGGGTTTTTACAAAGATTCTGGCGCCGCTCATGGCGCTCCTTCGAAGGCAAGGAGTTACGATTCTCCCCTACCTGGACGACCTGTTAATTGTGTCGCCCACAGCGGAGGAGGCGGTGACAGCTCGCGATCTCTCCCTTCAGCACCTGGAGGACTTCGGGTGGCTGGTCAATTGGAAGAAGTCGTCATTGGAGCCGTCGCAGTCAATCCTGTTCTTGGGGATGCATTTCGACACTTTAGGGGCAGTGGTGTCCCTGCCTCCGGACAAACAAGCGAACCTGCGTCACCATGTCCAGGCTATGAGGTCGGCGATGGCGATGTCCCTTCGGAAGTGTATGCGCCTTCTGGGTCTGATGGTGGCGGCAATGAAAGCGGTACCGTTTGCACAATTTCATTCCCGGGGTCTCCAAGATCTTATTCTGACCCGTTGGGATTGATCGCTGGATCGCTGTATCGGTATCTCCCGCAGGGTGCGAGAATCTCTTGGATGGTGTTTACGTCCGGAGGCTTTATCCCTGGGGAAATCCTTCCTCCTCCCACGGATGTCGGTCATTACCACCGATGCCAGCCTGACTGGCTGGGGGGGGTTTGGAACGATCTCTGGGTTCAGGGGGTCTGGTCGTCAGAGGAGTCTTCTCTGCCGATCAACATCCTGGAGTTGAAAGCGATATTTCTCTGCCTCCGACATTGGACGGTCCCTTTGAGCGGTCTGCCGGTCCGGATTCAGACAGACAATGCGACAGCTGTCGCGTATATCAACCATCAGGGCGGGACGAGGAGTTCCAGACTCATGATGGAGGTCTCTCGGATCCTGGTTTGGGCTGAGTCCAGGGTTCCAGCCATTTCCGCGATTCAAATCCCAGGAGTGCTGAATACCATGACGGACTTCCTCAGTCGCGAGCAGGTGGATCCCGGAAAATGGAGTCTTCATCCGGATGTTTTTGCACTGCTGTGCTCCCGTTGGGGGACTTGATGGCATCCAGGCTGAACGCCAGGATTCCGACGTTCATGTCCAGGTACAGGGACCCGGAGGCTGTGGCGGTAGATGCTCTAGTGGCCCCGTGGGACCAGTTCGAACTGATTCCGCCGGTATCCTTACTTCCTCTGGTCATCCGGCGGATCAAACTCGAACGAATTCCGTCAATTTTGGTGGCGCCGGATTGTCCACGGAGGGCGTGGTATTCAACGCTGGTGTCTCTCCTGGCGGCGCCTCTGTTTCCACTGCCTCTTCGCCCGGACCTGTTAACCCAAGGGCCCATTTGTCATCCGGACCTGAAGTCGCTTTGTTTGACGGCGTGGCACTTGAGACCGAGATCTTGACCCGTCGTGGGTTTTTGGCCGAGGTCATTGCCACCTTGCGGGCAGCCAGAGGTCCAGCTACGACTAGGATTTATCACAGAACTTGGGAGGCCTTCTATTCATGGTGTTCTGGATTGTCAAGGAACCCGAGGGTTTTTTCCATTCCCAACTTCTTGGCTTTTCTGCAATGCGGTTTGGCCAAGGGTCTGGCGGTTGGTACCTTGCGGGGTCAGGTATCTTGCTTTTTCGGAAGGCGATTGCCTCGCGCAGGGATGTGCGCTCTTTTTTTCGTGGGGTAGCACGTCAGTTTCCGCCTCGGAGGGCGTTTGTGGCTCCTTGGCAGCTCAATCTAGTCTTGGAGGCTCTTCAGCATGGGCTGTTTGAGCCTATGGATTCAACTACGCTTTTCTTGCTTTCTTGGAAGGTGGCCTTCCTGATGGCGGTCACCTCTTTTCAGAAGGGTTTCTGAGTTGGCGGCACTGTCTTGCTCGCCCCCTTTTCTCGAGTTCCACTCGGATTGCGTGGTGCTTCGTACCCGTGGCGATTTTCTGCCTAAAGTGGTGTCGCGTTTCCACGTCAATCAGGACATCGTGTTGCCCTCCCTCTGTCCGAATCCGAAAAGTCCAAAGGAGCGAGCCTTGCACTCGTTGGATTTGGTGCGGGCTTTGAAGTTCTATCTTTCAATCACACAACGGTTTCGGAAGTCGGACTCTCTTTTTGTGATTTCTGCTGGTCGTCGGCGTGGTCAGCGGGCCTCCAAGGACACTATAGCTTAGTGGATACATTCGGCTATCCTGGAAGCGTACCGGCTCAAGGGCAAGCCTTGTCCGGTTAAGGTTCGAGCTCATTCCACGAGAGCTGTTGGTTCGTCGTGGGCTTTTCATCAGGGGGCCTCGGCAGCGCAGCTCTGCCGGGCGGCTACCTGGCGCTCCATTCACACCTTTACTAAATTTTATAAAGTGGACGTGAGTGCTTCCGCCGATGCGGCCTTGGGACGCAGGGTCCTGCAGGCGGCGGTGGTTTAGGTTATCTCTTTATCTAGTTTTGGCGCTTGTTGCTCGCTTTACTAAGTTGTTGGGGTGTTGGCGATTCTGCCACTGTTTCCCACCCTTGAGTTCTGGACTGCTTTGGGACGTCCCACTAGTAATGAATCTGTGTCTCCCTTCCTTCCCTTCTGCTGCTGAAAGACGGATTTTGGTAAGACCTTACCTGTAAAATCCTTTTCAGCGAAGGAAGGAAGGGAGACACAGCACCCTCCCATGGCAGAAGTGCATTATTGTTTTCCAGATGCGGCGCGACTCCTCTCTGATGGCGGTCATCTGGGCTGGGGTCGGCGCGCTAGGGCTCTGTTCCAGTATTGCCAGCTCATCGCAGTTGTCAGGTCCAGTGAGTAGTGCCTGGGACTGTGTGTTTTTTTTCTGTTATATGCATAACCTGTTCTCTTGCATTTCTGAATTTTCGGAAGGGGTGGTGTTGTTCCGCTGGTGTTGTCTGCTCTTCCTTAGCTTGTGTACGGACTGAAGAACATGGGAGTAGGAGGAGCCTAAGCTGGAGGGGCCGGTCGTCACTTTTTATAAATCTGAGGTGAACTATCCTGTGGGGCTCCGCCTATCCACTAGTAATGGATCTGTGTCTCCCTTCCTTCCTTCGCTGAAAAGGATTTTACAGGTAAGGTCTTACCAAAATCCGTCTTTACTGGCTAGATTACAGAGGACCCCAGAATAAAATTGACATAGGGTACCCCTATAGAATCTAACCAGCAGACAGCTGTGAGCTGATTTTAATAGCGAGAGAAGGGGCCATGTATACTAGTCCCCGCTGAGGCTAATAATATCAGCTCTCAGCAGCCCCACTACTGACACGTCCATGAGATGCACCAAATCTGGCGCTTAGTCTATGCTCGCCAACTTGCCCTGGTGCGGTGGCAAGTGTAGTAATATGGTTGAGGTTCATGTAGGCCGTGTATTGGCAGCTGACATGAAGCCCAGGTTAATAATGGATGGTGTCTATAAGACACCCCCTTAATAACCCCGTAGTACAGTTTTTGACATTTTTTAAATAGACACGGCCAGAATGAAGTCTTTTATTTTAAATAAAATTCCACACGGTTTTTAATCTTTTATTTAAAAATAAAAAAACACTGTATACTCACTTAACTCCTAATTGCTGATGCCCTCATCTCCTGTAAGAAAGCAAAAATAAAAAAACACCCTAACCCGCCATGATGATGTAATCAACAGTGTCCCACAATGATCCGGGTCACTTCTACAGCAGCCACATGAGCAATCACCAATGTGGCTGTTGTAGAAGACAGCGCTGCAATACACTGACAGGAGTGTATTCACAGTGTACATTGCTGTGCTGCAGGATAGAGGTCGCTGGAGTTCAATCAGCCGATGATTAGCTGAGAGCTCCAGTGACCTCACTTACTGCATCAGTGTTGCGTGACAAAATTCACACGCAGCATCGGTGCCACAAGTGAGGTCTCCGGAGCTCGTCAGCTGGTTTTCAGCTGATGAACTCCGGTGAACTCAGTTCCAGCAGCGCTGTACACTGCCGGGAGCGATCACGCTCCCGTCAGTGTATCGCCGGATGATCAGATTGCCGTAGTACACCCTGGGTATAGCAGACAGGTGTTTTTATTTTAATATTGATTTATTTTATTTTTTTACACAGACTACTCATCCCCTCAGCCGCACCTGATCACGCTATTGTCAACGGGAGCGGCCGTCGGATCATGGGAGGAGTAGCCTCCCCCAGGCAATTCTTTGTGCTTTTATGCCACAGTTTTGACTCATTGACTTAAATTGAGTCAGTCAAATATGAAGCAAACCTCCGCAGCAAATCCACAAATATTTTTATACCTGCATTTTTGCTGCGGACTTGACTGACTCAATTCAAGTCTATGGGTGAACAATGCCGCAAAAACGCACAAAGAATTGACAAGCTGCCAATCTATACGCAGTGATAATTCTGACAGGATTGTCGTTGCATTAGCTGGCACACCGATTACCTAGCACTTTTGGTGCATTTCCGCATGGAAAAAACGCTGCAAAAACACATAAAAAATGTACAGTGTGCACATAGCCTAAGAGTGAACGCAGACAAGGAAAGAAGTCAGGACACCCTCTGGTCAAGGTGATCTGCAGCGGTGAGTGTATGTGTGGAAGAGGAAAACAGAGAAGCAGACAGACAGAGAAGGAAAGCGACTAAGAAGAGCTTGAGTGGTGACTGTGGAATACTCCTTGTAGGCGAGTTGGGGAAGTGAACTCTGATTCAGCAACTTAGGAGAGATCCTATGGGACTCCGTGAATGCTAAGGGTCAGCCAAAGCTTGAGAGCTGTGGGTCTAAGAAGAGACTAGTTAGCGAGATTGGGGGCACATACAGTTAAGAAGTTAGCCACAGACTCTTTCTTTACGTGGTTCTTGAATGTGGCTTAAGCTTGAGAAAGTAGGAAGAAGCAGCCAAAGAGGCTGTCTAGGAAGCTTGAAAGCTACTAATTCCAATAGTTTGTCTCTGTACTGCAACCTAAAGAAAGATGTCTCCTGCTGTACTTTGTGTAAAGTTTAAAATGTTCCTGTACACTGTGGTGGTCTCCCATTTGTGGGGTCGCGGGAAATCACAGCCACGCTAAGGCAGACCAGAGTGGGCAAGAAGTGTCCACAGCCACAACAGCAACAGACACACTGGAAACAGACCACTGTTTTCAGTAGCATGCCGGAGTGTCAAAGTCATGACACGTGCCTACAACTACCACCTGGTGCAATGTTACACAGTCAAGAGTAGGAGATTAAATGGAGAGAGCAGTATTTGGAGGTCTGAGGGCACGAGGAACACGGGTTGTTTAGCAGCAAGAGAACGTCAGCCATAAATTTAGAGCGGACATTCCTGGAACATCCGGGGGCCTGCAATCGAACTGAGGCACTGAGAAGTGTGTCTGAATATCTTCCTATGAGAGGCAGTCGTAGGGGTAAATGCCTAGGGGACTTGGGACTGGACTCATGAAAGATGCAGAACCGGTCAGAGATTCCCAGAGGTCAGAGATGCCAGACAGGAAAGGGTTAGCTCAGGGCAAGCGAACAGTGGACATCAGAACGTGCTGTGCTATGGACTTTGAAAACAGAAAAGTTTGTGCCCAATACTGTTTCAATATGATGAAAATGGAGAGTTAAGGAAACTTCTTTATTATAATATGAATTTGATGTCCCCTAATGTGTGTGCGAAGGTTTCTGAAGTTGAAGAACCGGAGACAGCAGAGGCCTGTGACCAAAATGTGAGTGTTACGCACCACACGCATAGCACAGGTGAATCAGGACACTGTTTATTTGTAGGGTGCCAGGGTGTGTGAACACAGCAGCCCCTCACCCATGACTACTGCCCTGTGCACCATACACCAATGGTACGAGGAACAGTTCACGGTTAGAGGGAAAAATGGATTCAATGAAATTTCAACAAATTCATGATGCAAACATAACACCATTTGTAATAAAGCTAAAGTTGAAAAGAGGATTTCTTCTACAAATGGATAATGATTCTAAACACAGGGTAAAATCCATAATAGACTACCTCAAAAGGCGCAAGCTGAAGGTATCACAATCCCCTGATCTGAACATCATTGAAAATATGTGGTTAGACCTTAAAATAGCAGTGCAGGCAAGACAACCCAGGAATCTCACAGAACTGGAAGAATTTTCCAAGGAAGAATTGATGAAAATCCCTCAAACAAGAATTGAAAGACTCTTAACTGGCTACAAAAAGCGTTTTCAAGCTGTGATACTTGCAAAAGGGGGTGCTACTAGGTACTAACCATTCAGAGTGCCCTAACTTTTACATTGGACCATTTACCTTTTTGTAATTTTTAAAATGTAAAATATGATAATATATATTTTGCCTAAAAAACAAAGGAAATCCATCATCTTTAACTTTAGGCATTTTAGAGATCATTTCATCTTCAACTTGCTTAACTGTTCACAAAAACAGTAATTTTGACCAGTGGTGCCCAAACTTTTACATGCCACCGTATTTGTGACTTGCAGAGATCGGGGCAGATTTAAATCTGCAGCATGTCAATTCTTTCAGCTTTTTGCTGCAGATTTCACTCATTCTACTGAGTTTGGAAAAAATCTGCACCAAAAAATTCATGTAAAAAACACCGCAAAAAAGCAAGTCTTTGATGACGTGTCTTTCCTGCCAAGAGGTGCAGAAATTTCTGCTCCAAATACTTAACGTGTGCACATTCCCTTGCACTTCACAAATACTTTCTACTTTGTGTTGGTATAGCATATAAAATGCAAATAAAATATATTTAATTTTGTGGGGGAGATGTGAAAAAAATGTGGAAAAGTTCACGGGATATGAATCTTGTTTCCCGACCTTCCTGTCCCAATTACTAGGGTACTGCAGCACTCCACTATTGAACCCAGAGCAGTGTCAAAAGGTTGTTGGTTGGATAGCAGATAATGCTTTCAGTGACTTTGCCACCACCACCATCCTCTCTTCCACATGGTCAAGTCTCAGTAGTGAGACCGCAAATTCCTCACCCTGATCCTCCTTCCTCCCACCATGCCGAGTGACCGAAGACAAATGATCTCACACTTGGACACTCTGAAGAGCTGTTCACTTTTCCATTTATAGATTCGGGCCTCTCTTCCGGCCAGCTTCAAGCGGGCAAGAGGAGATCGCATGTAGCGATGCCCACATATTTAAGCAGCCACGGTCACACGAAGGCGACGGTGGGAGAGTGCAATTACTGTCACAAGAGGAGGATGATGATGAGACACAATTGCCAGAAAGTCAGCAGGAGGACCAGAGTGCGGAAATCGAAGACGAGGTGGTGGATGATGAAGAACCCTTGTGAGACCATATGCTGGTGAGGTTGGCCCTGGGTTCCTCCTAATGCAGGACAATGCCAGACCTCATGTGGCTGGAGTGTGTCAGCAGTTCCTGCAAGATGAAGGTATTGAAGCTATGGACTGGCCCGCCTGTTCCCCAGACCTGAATCCGATTGAGTACATCTGGTACATAATGTCTCGCTCCATGCACCAATGTCACGTTGCACCACAGACTGTCCAGGAGTTGGCGGATGCTTTAGTCCAGGTCTGGGGGGAGATCCCACAGGAGACCAACCGCAACCTCATCAGGAGCATGCCCAGGTGTTGTAGGGAGGTCACACAGGCAAGTGGAGGCCACACACAATACTGAGCCTCATTTTGACTTGTTTTAAGGACATTACATCAAAGTCGGATAAGCCTATAGTGTGTTTTTCCACTTTAATTTTGGGGGTGACTCGAAATCCATGCCGCCATTGGTTAATAAATTTGATTTCCATTGGTGATTTTTGTGTGATTTTGTTGTTAGCACATTCAACTTTGTACAGAACAAAGTATTCAATGAGAATATTTCATTCATTCGGATCTAGGATGTGTTATTTGAGTGTTCCCTTTATTTTTTTGAGCAGTGTATTTTACTTTATATACAAGTCATTATAATGGAAAGGATGATCTTTAACATTTTTCCCATGAAAATCCACTTTGGTTTAGTTTTTGTATGTTTTATTGTGACCCTGTAAAAGTGGCAAAATACTCTGACAACATTGTTCACAGCAGTAACCTGGGAGTCAGAGATGCTTCCAGGGGTCTTCCCCATGCTGTTCCCATAGATTTGGGGAATTTTTAGGCTCCCTGCAGACCTCTGGAAAAATGCTTCAGTTTCCCATAGACATACATTGGACCCATTGCCCGGGTCAAGCTCCTGAGCATTACAATTTGCTGAACCCGAGCAATGAGCATTTTAGTGCTCGCTCATCCCTACTGGTGACAGATTCCCTTTAACCCCTTAAGGACCGGGGCCTGCTCACTGGAGCGAGTCATTTACCTTGACTCCTTGGCATGAGCGGACACATGAATTACAGTGGGGGACATCTCTGTGAGTATAAGGATTTTTTATTTTATTTTTTACACCAGGACACAGAGGGAACAGAATACTACACTCATCATTGTCCCCTGCTGGCGTATCTCGCAGCACAAGCAGGGAACTATGATGAGGACAGCATTCAGCATCCGGTGCTTGAGAATAGCACTAACTGTACACTGATTCCCAGGCGCCAGTACTGATGTCATCCTTATCAGTGTGGGACGTTTTGTGGTCTGTGCAGCGCGAAAAAAAACGGACATGTCAATGTGTTTTGACCACGGTCACGGTCTGTGGAAACACTGACATGTGCGCAGACCCATTCATTTGGTCATCTGCTTGTGTATGTGTCTCCGATGCGTGTGAAAGCTGTCACTACACACACTGGAGACACTGACGTGTGAAAGAGCCCTTGTGTCATGCAAAATAGTTAATAAATAGCATTTCCCATATGTCTACTTTACATCAGCACAATTTTTGAAATAGAATTTTTTTTTTGTTAGGAAGTTATAAGGGTTAAAAGTTGATGAGCGATTTCTAATTTTTCCAACAAAATTTATAAAACTATTTTTTTAGGGACCGCATCTCATTTAAAGTGAGTTTGAGAGGTTTGTATGACAGAAATACCCAAAAGTGACAGCATTCTAAAAACTGCACCCCTCAAGGTGCTCAAAACCACATTCAAGAAGTTTATTAACCCTTCAGGTGCTTCACAGGAACTGAAGCAATGTGGAAGGAAAAAATTAACTTTTTACTCTTTCACAAAAAAAATACATTAGACCCAATCTTTTTATTTTAACATTGTAACAAGAGATAATGTACCCCAAAAATTGTTGTGCAATTTTTCCTGAGTACGCTGCAGGGATCGGAAAGGAAGGAGCAACATTTGACTTTTTGAATGCAAAATTTGCTGGAATTGAGAGTGGACGCCATGGTGCACTTGGATTGCCCCTTATGTGCTTAAACAGTGCATAGCCCCCACAGTTGACCCCATTTTGGAAACTAAACCCCACAAGGAACTTATGAAGATGTGTGGTGAGCACCTTGAACCCCCAGATGCTTCACAGAAGTTTATGACGTAGAACAGAGAAAATAAATAAAATCAAATTTTTTCCACAAAAATTATCTTTTAGCCCCAATTTTTTTATTCACAAGGGTAGCAGGAGAAAATGGACCCTAAATTTGCTGTGCAATTTCTCATGCATTTGCCAATACCCCATGTGCGGGGCAAAACTACTTTTGAGGCAAGGTGCAAAGCTCAGAAGGGAAGGAGCGCCATATTGGCACATGCATGAGAAATTGCACAACAGATTTTGCTGGAATAGTTTGAGGGTGCCATGTCACATTGGCAGAGCCCCTGAGGTGTCAGAACAGTAGAACAACCCTATAAGTGATGTCATTTTACATGCTACACTTTTCAATTATTTCATCTAGGGGTGCACTGATCATATTGACGCCATATGAGCCTCACAAAAATTTATACCGTTCGGTGGTGAAGAAAGAATAATAACATTTTTAACACAAAAATTTTGTTTCAACCCCAGATTTTACATTTTAAAAAGAGGAAATGGGTAAAATTGGCACCAAAATTTGTCACACTATTTCTGCTGAATGTGGCAATACCCCAGATGTGGCTGTACAGTACTGCATAGCCACACGGTGAGAATCGGAAGAGAAGGAGCGCTATTTGCCTCTTCGAGCGCTGATATTCTTTGAATTGTTTGCTTACTTCATGTACAAAGCCCCTAAGTATTAGAAGAGAAGAATTCCAACTCCAGTGACCCAATTTTGTAAATTATACCCCTGCCAAAAACATGGATGCTATATGTGGTTTAGTCACACTGTGGGGCTCAGAAGGGATTGGGTCATTTGGATTTGAGAGCACATAATTTGCTGTATCTTTTTGGGGTTACAATAACAATGAGCTGGACAGTATGCTTAGTTGACAAGCACACACCTCTGCAGAGTTGTTGAAAGCTGTAACAGCAGGATGATCTGTGGTTCTCACCACTGAACCTACAGCCAGGCATGGTCGTGTGTAACAATGGCCGGAACCTGGTGGCTGCTCTGAGGCTTGGCAACCTCGCACACATACCATGCCTGGCCCATATGCTCAACATAGTAGTTCAGCAGTTTTGCAAAACCTACCTGGATCTGCCTGAGCTGCTTGTGAAAGTACGCACATGTGTGCCCATTTCAGAAAGTCAGCAACAGTTTCCGCAGCCCTTGCCGTACTTAAGCAGCGTTTGCAGCTTCCAGCTCACCAACTGGTAAGTGATGTCACCACACATTGGTTGCATATGTTGGGAATGATTTGTGGGCAGCAGAGGGCAGTTGTTGAGTACCAGCTTCAACACGCCCATTGATATTCAGGTCAGCCTCCACTCATAAGACCTGATGAGTGAGCATGTGTTATGTTCTGCTACCAGAGCTAAGGAAAGAGAGGAGATCTGTCCCTACGATAGAACTCAGCTTAATCCCTACGATGTAACAGGGGACCTGATCCTGCGATCAGACCTGCTAAAGTCCTAAGCTAGTCTGTACGGAGACCTATAGATGTGGGGAAGGAATCCCTACAAGTACTAAGGACTGGGAGGAATATGGGACACCTCCTAACAGAAATAGTAGCAGACAGACGAACAAACAAAATATATAGAACATAGAGGTCAGTAGACCAAGCAAACTAACAGAGCAAGACACAGAGCACAGGCTAGCTAGAAAGTAGATATACAATGAAGTCCAGCAAAGCCAGAAGGGCGGAGCAGGCTTAAATAGGCCAACAAGGTCATGTGACCAGCAAAGGAAAAAAAACTAAGAGCAAGGTTCTAACAGTACCCCCCCTTCTAAGAGGATCCTCCGGATCCCCTAGGACCAGGCTTATCAGGAAATCTCCTGTGAAACGCTCTGATAAGTCTGGACGCGGAAACATCATCCGACCTCACCCAAGAGTTATCCTCGGGTCCGAAACCTTTCCAGGCCACTAGATACTGCAAACTACCTCTATACAGTCTAGAGTTAAGGATGCGAGAAATTTCATATTCCCCGTCCTCCACCACCGGAGGAACAGAGGCAGAGGTGTCACAATCCGAAACAACAGCTTTTTTCAACAGAGAGACATGAAATACCGGATTAATTCTCCAGGAGGTAGGAACCTCCAACCTAACAGTAGATTGGTTGACAACCTGAAGCACCTTAAAGGGCCCTACAAACTTGGGACCCAATTTCTTAGAAGGAATCCTCAACCGCAGATTCCTAGAGGACAACCAAACCATGTCACCAACAGCGAACAAAACCTCCTGTCGTTTCCTATCAAAGTAGTCCTTCGATTTTCTGTTGGCCTCCTGAAGATTACCACGCACATCCGTCCAAACTCTCTCCAAATCACCGGAAAAATTCTCCTCCTCAGGCACGGCAGATCCCAACTTGGAGAACGACCCAAACGACGGATGTCTCCCAGAACAACAAAAAAAAGGCGAACAACCAGCAGAAGAAGATGTATGATTGTTCAGAGCAAATTCAGCAAGTGGCAGAAACTCAGACCACCCCTCTTGATTGTCTGTCACAAAACAACGCAAGAACTGCTCAACATCCTGGTTTTTCCTTTCTGTCTGGCCATTAGATTCAGGATGATATCCGGACGAGAACGATAAATGAACTCCCAACCTGTCACAAAAGGCACGCCAAAAACGAGCCACGAACTGAGGACCCCTATCAGAAACAATGTCAGTAGGAACGCCATGAAGTCTGACAATTTCCTTGACAAAGGCCTTAGCGAGAGTTTTAGCGCAGGGCAGTTTGACAAAGGGAACCAAGTGACACATCTTGCTAAAACGGTCCACGACCACCCAGATGACAGTAAAACCCTCAGAGGGGGGAAGGTCAGTTATAAAGTCCATAGCCAAATGTGTCCAAGGAGCACTGGGAACCTCCAAAGGACAAAGCAACCCCGCAGCAGGAGTATGTGAGGACTTAGATCTAGCACATATAGTACATTGACGCACCCACTTAATGACTTCCTTCTGCCATCCAGGCCACCAAAAACTGCGACCCACAAGTCTCTTGGTCTCAGAGATTCCGGGATGACCTGCCAACCGAGATTCGTGACACTCAACAAACAAATCTCTCCTAAAGGTCCCAGGCACAAACAACCTCCCATGAGGAGTGTTAGAAGGGGCATTCTCCTGTGCTTTAAGAATCTCATTTTCCAAAACGGAGTCCAAAGCAGCTATCACAACACCTTCTTGTAAAATGTTCTCCTCTTTCTCAGCACCGACTATGGGAGAAAAACTGCGAGACAAGGCATCCGCCTTAACATTCTTAGTACCAGGGATGTACAGTTATATGAAAAAGTTTGGGCACCCCTATTAATCTTAAGCTTAATGTTTTTTAAAAATTGGTGTTTTTGCAAGAGCTATTTCAGTTTGATATATGTAATAACTGTTGGACACAGTAATGTTTCTGCCTTGAAATGAGGTTTATTGTACTAACAGAAAATGTGCAATCTGCATTCAAACAAAATTTGACAGGTGCATAAGTATGGGCACCTCACCAGAAAAGTGACATTAATATTTAGTAGATCCTCTTTTTGCAAAAATAACAGCCTCTAGTCGCTTCCTGTAGCTTTTAATGAGTTCCTGGATCCTGGATGAAGGTATTTTTGACCATTCCTCTTTACAAAACAATTCCAGTTCAGTTAAGTTTGATGGTCGCCGAGCATCGACAGCCTTCTTCAAATGATCCCACAGATGTTCAATGATATTCAGGTCTGGGGACTGGGATGGCCATTCCAGAACATTGTAATTGTTCCTCTGCATGAATGCCTGAGTAGATTTGGAGCGGTGTTTTGGATCATTGTCTTGCTGAAAGATCCATCCCCTGCGTAACTTCAACTTTATCACTGATTCTTGAACATTATTGTCAAGAATCTGCTGATACTGAGTGGAATCCATGCGTCCCTCAACTTTAACAAGATTCCCGGTGCCGGCATTGGCCACACAGCCCCAAAGCATGATGGAACCTCCACCAAATTTTACTGTGGGTAGCAAGTATTTTTCTTGGAATGCTGTGGTTTTTTGCCGCCATGCATAACGCCTTTTTGTATGACCAAACAACTCAATCTTGGTTTCATCAGTCCACAGGACCTTCTTCCAAAAAGAAATTGGCTTCTCCAAATGTGCTTTTGCATACCTCAGCCGACTCTGTTTGTGGCGTGCTTGTAGAAACGGCTTCTTTCGCATCACTCTCCCATACAGCTTCTCCTTGTGCAAAGTGCGTTGTATAGTTGACCGATGCACAGTGACACCATCTGCAGCAATTTGATGCTGCAGCTCTCTGGAGGTGGTCTGAGGATTGTCCTTGACTGATATCACCATTCTTCTCCTCTGCTTTTCTGATGTTTTTCTTGGCCTGCCACTTCTGGCCTTAACAAGAACTGTCCCTGTGTTCTTCCATTTCCTTACTATGTTCCTCACAGTGGAAACTGACAGGTTAAATCTCTGAGACAGCTTTTTGTATCCTTCCCCTGAATAACTATGTTGAATAATCTTTGTTTTCAGATCATTTGACAGTTGTTTTGAGGAGCCCATGATGCCACTCTTCAGAGGAGATTCAAACAGGAGAACAACTTGCAAGTGGCCACTTTAAGTAGCTTTTCTCATGATTGCATACACCTGGCTATGAAGTTCAAAGCTCAATGAGGTTACAAAACCAAAAAAAGTGCTTTAGTAAGTCAGTAAAAAGTAGGTAGGAGTGTTTAAAACAAGAAAATGATAAGGGTGCCCATACTTATGCACCTGTCAAATTTTGTTTGAATGCAGATTGCACATTTTCTGTTAGTACAATAAACCTCATTTCAAGGCAGAAACATTACTGTGTCCAACAGTTATTACATATATCAAACTGAAATAGCTGTTTCAAAAACACCAATTTTTAAAAAACATTAAGCTTAAGATTAATAGGGGTGCCCAAACTTTTTCATATAACTGTAAGTAACGGAGAAATTAAACCGCGAGAAAAACAGTGCCCACCTAGCCTGACGGGCATTCAGGCGCTTGGCAGCATCAAGATATATCAGATTTTTATGATCCGTAAGAACCTGAACGGGAAATTCCGCACCTTCCAAGAAGTGGCGCCAGTGTTCAAATGCGAGTTTAATAGCCAATAATTCCCGATTACCAATATCGTAATTCAGTTCAGTATCCGAAAATTTTTTTGAAAAAAAGGCACAGGGATGTAATCCATCCCCGTTATCCTGAGACAATACTGCGCCAACCCCCACAGAGGAAGCATCAACCTCAACCAAAAACGGCCTAGTAACATCAGGCTGCATAAGGATGGGAGCAGAGGTGAACCTCTCCTTGAGATACACAAAAGCTTCAATGGCCTCAGAAGACCACTGAACAGCATCAGCACCTTTCCTGGTGAGATCAGTCAGAGGTTTGACAATACTAGAAAAATTTTTTATGAATTTTCTGTAGTAATTGGCGAAACCCAAAAACCTCTGTATCGATTTCAAACCAATAGGCCTAGGCCATTCCTGCACAGCCTGAACCTTAACCGGATCCATCTCAAAACCTTTGCTGGAGATAATGTAGCCCAAAAAACTAATTCTCTGTACAGCGAACTCACATTTCTCCAGCTTAGCAAAAAGCGAATTGTCCATTAATAACTGTAATACCTCACGCACGCTCCGCCAATGAGACTCCAGATCCGGCGAATAAAGCAAAATGTCATCCAAATACACAACCACATTTTTGCCGATCAAAGGTCTAAGGATGTCATTAATCAGATTCTGAAAAAATGCAGGAGCATTAGTAAGACCAAAAGGCATAACCAGATTCTCAAAATGACCCACAGGAGTGTTAAAAGCAGTCTTCCATTCGTCACCCTCCTTCATGCGCAACAGATTGTATGCCCCCTTAAGGTCAATTTTAGAGAACCACTTGGCCCCCATTAACTGGTTAAACAGATCAGGAATCAATGGCAGTGGGTAAGGATTGCGTACAGTAATTTTGTTAATCTCACGAAAATCCAGACAAGGACGTAAACCGCCGTCCTTTTTTTTCACAAAAAAAAATCCAACCGCCACAGGAGACTTAGAGGGCCTAATGTGACCGGCGGCCAAACTTGTCTGTATGTATTCCTCCAAAGCCTTCCTCTCAGGAATAGTAAGGTTAAATAAACGACTTTTAGGAAGAGTCGCTCCAGGGACAAATTCAATAGAACAATCATAGTCTCTATGGGGAGGCAAAACCTGCGATTCCTTCTCAGAAAAAACTCTCCAAAAATCCTGAATAGGAACAGGCAATTCTCCCCTATCCAAAGCTGCAATACGCCTGTTACAACACTTGTCATAACATTTATGGCTCCAGGATTTAATTTCACTGGTAGACCAATCCAGTACAGGATTGTGAAATTTTAACCAGGGCAATCCCAATATTACTGGAGAAGGCAAGTTATTCAAAACTACCAAATCCAATTTCTCATGGTGAACACCATTAATAGTGAGAGGAAATTCACAGACCTTGAGAGTAATATTCTTCAAAGGGGAACCATCCACAGAAACCACAGCAATGGGGGATGATAAAGGTTCAGGTTTTAAATTGAGTCTTTCCACGAATCCCCCATCAATTACATTCAGAGTAGACCCGCAATCAACAAATACCCGAAATTCCATTAATTTTTTCTGAGCAATCGTGGAAGCAGCTAAAAATATACCCTTGGAATTTAAACAGGCAATACGGGCGTGACTGACCATTTTTTTTTCTTTCTTCATACGAAGCTCACAGCCTTTAATCAAATGACCAGATTTTCCGCAATAGAAACACAAGCCTTCAGAAAATCGACGGTCTTTTTCTTGAGAGCGAGGTGTCACCGATCCAATCTCCATCGGTTCACCACTGTTAGTACACACATTCTCATAACCAGAAACTGACATAGCAGAGGATTTGCTCTCATTAACCCTTGCACGCAGTCTTCTATCCACCCGTATAGCTAATTGCATAGCCTGTTGCAAATCTTCAGGTGTAGGATAAGCAATTAGCAGGTCTTTAACCCTTTCACTGAGCCCAGCAAGAAAAAGACTTTTCAGAGCAGAATCGTTCCACCCTGTTTGAGTAGACCAACGACGGAAATGAGTACAATATTTTTCCACATTACCTGATCCTTGTTTTAAACGTCTCAACTCAGTCTCAGCTGATGCGACACGGTCAGGATCATCATATAATAGTCCCAAAGCAGAAAAAAAACTATCCACTGATCTGAAGCATGTATCACTAGGTTGCAAAGAAAAGGCCCACTCCTGAGGCTTTTTGCGCAAAAGTGACATTATGAACCCTACGCGCTGGGATTCATCCCCAGAGGACTTAGGTCTCAAACGAAAATACAATAAGCAAGCATTTTTAAATGAAAAAAAATTCTCGGTGTTCACCAAAAAATAAATCCGGCAAACATACCTTAGGCTCCAAGAAATGTGCTCCAGGACAGTTACTCACGTGCTGACGGAGCTCGGCCACCTCCAGAGAGAGTCCCTGCAGGCGATGAACCAAATCCTGAACCGACACCATGATGGAACAGAAAAATCTTTCCTTAGAGAATTTGCAGGCTGGACTTACTGTTATGTTCTGCTACCACAGCTAAGGAAAGAGAGGAGATCTGTCCCTACGATAGAACTCAGCTTAATCCCTACGATGTAACAGGGGACCTGATCTTGCGATCAGACCTGCTAAAGTCCTAAGCTAGTCTGTACGGAGACCTATAGATGTGGGGAAGGAATCCCTACAAGTACTAAGGACTGGGAGGAATATGGGACACCTCCTAACAGAAATAGTAGCAGACAGACGAACAAACAAAATATATAGAACATAGAGGTCAGTAGACCAAGCAAACTAACAGAGCAAGACACAGAGCACAGGCTAGCTAGAAAGTAGATATACAATGAAGTCCAGCAAAGCCAGAAGGGCGGAGCAGGCTTAAATAGGCCAACAAGGTCATGTGACCAGCAAAGGAAAAAAAAACTAAGAGCAAGGTTCTAACAGCATGGATGTCTGACATCTGTGCCATCCTCCAAAACTTTGAGGAATCCACCAAGATGGTGAGTGGCGATAACGCCATAATTAGCGCCACCATCCTGCTTCTCTGTCTACTGTAATGCCCGCTGCTCACAATTAAAGTGGTGTCATTACAGGCAGAGCACAGTGAGATGGAGCAAGGCACTATACTGAGTGATCCAACACACCTCAGCCTCATCTCATCTCAATGCGGATTGGGTGTAACAGCAGCTGGTTTCCTGCGCTACAGATGGTACTACCCACACCACATTCATACCGTCTGTTCAGCGTGGATGGCCTGAGGAGGAGGGTGAGGAGGAGAGCATGGACCGTCATCCTCTTGGTCGTGATAGAAAAGTCTTGGCTTTTGGCAGTCTGGCAAACATGGCTGACTCTATGTTCCGCTGCCTTTACCGTGATTCTCGCGTTGTACGCATTTTGGGCAACAATAATTACTAGCTGGTCACACTTAATAAAAATTTTTTTTATTTATATAGTGCCAACATATTCCACAGCACTTTACAAGTAGGGACATGTACAGACAATGAAAACAATATAATGTATCACAATTCAACAGTTATAGGAGGAGTGAGGGGCCCTGCTCGCAAGCTTACAATCTATATGGAAATAGGGGGACACAAAAGGTAGAACATGGTCATCAGCCAGTATCTATCTAAGTGCAGTTACTGTGTGCTATTGGGTACCGAGTATGTGGAGTTGCGGTGATAGGCTTGTCAGATGTGTTTTTAAAGCATCTTTAAAAACATGGGGACTAGATATTAGTCACATCGTTTGGGGTAGTGCAGCAAACTGGTGCGGCACGAGTGAAGTCTTGGAGACGGAGGTGTGAGGTTCAGATTAAGGAGTATATTAGTCTTAGATCAGTTGCAGAACGGAGGGCACAGGAAGGGTGATAGACAGAAATGAGGGATGAGATATAGGGCAGTGCAGAACTGTGTAGAGCTTTGTGGGTGAGAGAGATGAATTTGTTTTGTATTCTCTAGTGAATGGGTAAGGAGTACAAAGACTGGCACAGGGTAGAGGCATCGGTGAAGCGGCCTGATAGAAATACAACCCTATCAGCTGGATTCCGAATGGATTGGAGAGGAGAAAGTTTGTTTAGAGGGAGACCGATTAGAAGAGAGTTGCAGTAGTCCAAACGAGAGTGAATAAGAGCGACAGTATGTGTTTTTGTAGTATCAAAGGTGAGAAAAGGTCGGATTCTGGAGATGTTTTTAAGGTGAAGGTGACATGAGCGAGTGGGTGATTGTATATGGGGAATAAAGGAAAGTTGTGTGTCAAATATGACTCCAAGACAGCGGGCGTGCTGCTTGGGAGTTATGTTGGCACCACCTCAGGAAATTGCAAAGTCAGGTATTGGTAGGTTAGTAGAGGGAGGAAACACAAGGAGTTCAGTTTTGGAGAGATACAGATTCACATAGAGAGAGGACATGATGTTAGAGACAGCAGAAAGACAAGCACTGGTATTTTGTATTAGAGAGAGGGTGATGTCAGGTGAAGAGGTGTATAATTGGGTGTCATCAGCAGAGATGAAGAGATGATGCTGGAAACCAAATCTGCTGATGGTTTGTCCAATAGGGGCATTATACAAAGAGAAGAGGAGGGGGCATAGGACTGAGCCTTGATGAATCCAGATGGTAAGGGGAAGGTTAGAAGAAGAGCCGGCAAAAGATACTGTAAAGGAGCAGTCAGAGATAGAAGGAGAACCAAGAAAGAGCTGTTTCCTTGAGGCCTATAGAGCGGGACATAGTGAGGAGATGCTGGTGATCCACAGTGTCAAATGCGGCAGAGAGATCCAGGAGAAACAGCAGGGAGTAGTGACCATTGGATTTTGTTGTTAGTAGATCATTAGAGATTTTAGTAAGGGCAGTTTCAGTAGTGTGAAGAGCGGAAACTAGATTGTAAAGCGTCGAGAAGATTGCTATCTGAGAGATAGCAGATGAAATGGGAGTGAACCAAGCGTTCCAGGAGTTTAGAGATGAAAGGAAGATTAGAGACCAGTCTGTAATTAGCAGCGCAGTTCAAGTCCAGGGATGGCTCTTTAAGTAAAGGGATTATGATTGCATGTTTGAATGAAGAGGGAAAGATACCCAAAGAAAGAGCGAGGTTAAATATTTTAGGTGGGTATTGACAACTGGGGAAAGGGACTGAAGGAGATATGAGGGAATAGGGTCACTGTTGCAGGTTGTAGGACGAGAAGAAGAGAGGAGTCTGGTCACTTTTTTTTCTGTGACAGGCTCGAAGATAGAAAGTGAACTTGAGGTGCGAGAGAGAAAGAAATCCCGATTCTGAGGGCATTGTGCAAAATTGTCTTGACGGATATGATTGATTTTTTTGTAGGAAATAAGTAGCCAGACTGTCAGCACTTAGGTTGGTGACCGGGGCCTGTACTTTAGAGCTCAGGAGGGAGTAGAAGGTTTCAAAAAGTCGTTTAGGATTGTTGGCTAGAGATATGATGAAGATGGTAAAGTAAACATGTTTAGCTAGATGGAGAGCAGAGTTGTAAGTTTTGAGCATGAACTTATAGTGGATGAAGTCTTCTGCTGAAAATGATATTCTCCACAGACTCTCAGCGCACCTTGAGCAGCGCTGGAGAAAACATGTTTGCATATTGTGCCAGGGCTGCCTTCTATGCCGGGTCATTCTGCATGTAGCAGGTGCTGCTTCATCCAGGGGACTCTGCAATGTGTTGTTATAGTGTGACAATGCTGAGTCTGGACAGGAGAGGGAGAGGATGGGAGAAAAGATGACGGTAGATTGTTCATAAGCTGCTGGGTATTGATGGCACATAGATTTCTGTGTGTATGGATCTAGACCCACACAACAAGGAGAACTTCTAGACCCACACTTTCTATCTCTCCTTCCCTTGGTGGAGAGGTCTAATAAAATGTTGCAGTACAAAAAGGATTTAGAATATTCCCATCTGATAACGCTGGCGGCAGAGGTCACAGTTCATTGGACAACCAAGGAGTATAGGTGACGGAGACACAAACCAGATGCGGGGAACAAAGGTCTGGGACAGTGCCCAGGCCCTGATACGCGGGTTACTCTGACAAGGAGGGAAAAGTTTTGGAATATGCTCAAGGGCTACCTTAGTGACCACATCAGCATCCTTTGTGACTCCTCTTTGCCTTACAACTATTGGGTGTCCAAGCTGGACTCGTGTCAAGAACTGACTCTCTATACCTTGGAGGTCCTGGCCAGCCCTGCCGCTAGCGTTTTGTCAGAGAGGGTTTTTAGTGCCGCCGGGGGCAGTATATTGAAAATGCTGACCGGCTGAGTCTTATCAAAATTAGCAAGGGCTGGATTGTGCCAGACTTCTCAACACCAACGGATAATAGCAGTGGAACATAAAGTTAAATCCAGTGTTTATTTTTTGGGGGTCTATTCCAATGCAACCCTTCACACCCAAACATGGGTATACGCTTCAGGATTTCTTCTATTTTAGGTCGCTCGCTTCCTTCTCCTCATCTTCCACCACCATATCACCAGGGTGACCATTATGCCACACCCGCATCATTTTTTTAAGGGTGTTTATGATGCCTGTGGGAACTATTTTTAGAGGCATACCTCTAACTTTACATATTGTATATGTGCACCCCCCAGGGGTCAATGTTTTTCAGACCATGCACTTAGTGCATGGCCATTACCAGTCTGGGAGACCCACTCCTTAATAATAGAAATTACATTTTTAACTGAGACCCTCCACTATGTCTCTTCAAATTGGTATTGGAGTGCGTCCTACTTTTTGGCTGCTCTTGAACTTTCTGCATATGGAATAACAGGATAGGAGACGCACTCCTTAATAATACAAAATACATGTAAACTGAGGCCCTCCGCTACGTCTCTTCAAATTGGTATTGGAGTGCGTCATAATTTTTGGCAGCCCTTAAACTTGCTGCATATGCAATAACAGTAAAGGAGACCCAATCCTATGTTGTATGTTGTAGTACCAGATTGACCTTGTTGAAGAATTATTATAAAAATTCCCATCTGACAACGCTGGTGGCAGAGGTCACAGCTTCTTGGACAACCAAGGAGTACAGGCGAAGGATGAAAGAAAGATGCAGCAGGGGCAGGGGAATGCTGTCAAAGGTCTGGGACAGTTTTCTCAAACCCTTAGAGTGCCCAGGCCCTGACGCTCAAGTTACTCTGTCAAGGAGGGAAAAGTTTTGGAAGATGCTGAAGGACTACCCTTGCCACCGTACCAGCGTCCTCTGTGATTCCTCTGTGCCTTTACAACTATTGTGGTATGCACGCTGGACACGTGGCATGAACTGTCTCTACACCATGGAGGTCCTGGCTGCTGGCGTTTTGTCATTGAAGGCCGCTGGGGGTAATATAACATATATGCAATAGCAGTATAGGAGACCTACTCCTAAACCCCTTAAGCCCCGAGGGTGGTTTGCACGTTAATGACCAGGCCAATTTTTACAATTCTGACCACTGTCACTTTATGAGGTAATTACTCTGGAACGCTTCAACGGATCCCCCTGATTCTGAGATTATTTTTTCGTGACATATTGTACTTCATGATTGTGGAAAAATTTCTTCGATATCACTTGCGTTTATTTGTGAAAAAAACGGAAATTTGGCGAAAATTTTGAAAATTTTGCAATTTTCAAAATTTGAATTTTTAAGCCCTGAAATCAGAGAGATATGTCACACAAAAGAGTTAATAAATAACATTTCCCACATGCCTACTTTACATCAGCACAATTTTGGAACCAAAATTTTTTTTTGTTAGGGAGCTATAAGGGTTAAAAGTTGAGCAGCGATTTCTCATTTTTCCAACAAAATTTACAAAACCATTTTTTTAGGGACCACGTCACATTTGAAGTCACTTTGAGAGGTCTTTATGACAGAAAATACCCAAAAGTGACACCATTCTAAAAACTGCACCCCTCAAGGTGCTCAAAACCACATTCAAGAACTTTATTAACCCTTCAGGTGCTTCACAGGAATTTTTTGAATGTGGAAGAAAAAAATGAACATTTCACTTATTTCACAAAAATGTTACTTTAGACCCAATTTTTTTTATTTTCACAAGGGATAACAAGAAAAAATTGACCCCAAAATTTGTTGTGCAATTTCCCCTGGGCACACAGATACCCAATATGTGGGGAAAAAACACTGTTTGGGCGCACGGCAGGGCTCGGAAGGGAAGGAGCGCCATTTGACTTTTTGATTGTAAAATTTGCTTGAATAATTAGCGGACACCATGTTGTGTTTGGACAGCCCTTGTGTGCCCAAACTTTGGAGCTCCCCCACAAGTGACCCCATTTTAGAAACTAGACCCCCAAGGCACCTATCTAGATGCATAGTGAGCACTTGGAACCCCCAGGTGCTTCACAAATTGATTTGTAAAAATGAAAAAAAAAAACACTTTTTCATTTTTATGAATCAATTTGTGAAGCGCCTGGGGGTTCCAAGTGCTCACTGTGCATCTAGCTAGGTGCCTTGGGGGGTCTAGTTTCCAAAATGGGGTCACTTGTGGGGGAGCTCCAATGTTTGGGCACACAGGGACTCTCCAAATGCAACATGGTATCCGCTAACAAATTGAATGGAAAATAGGCTCAAATTGTTAGCGGACACCATGTTGCGTTTGGAGAGCCCCTCTGTGCCCAAACTTTGGAGCTCCCCCACAAGTGACCCCATTTTGGAAACTAGACCCCCCAAGGCACCTTTCTAGATGCATAGTGAGCACTTGGAACCCCCAGGTGCTTTACAAATTGATTCGTAAAAATGAAAAAGTGAAAAAAAAAACACTTTTTCATTTTTATGAATCAACTTGTGAAGCACCTGGGGGTTCCAAGTGCTCACTATGCATCTAGATAGGTGCATTGGGGCGGTCTAGTTTCCAAAATGGGGTCACTTGTGGGGGAGCTCCAATGTTTGGGCACACAGGGGCTCTCCAAATGCAACATGGCGTGCGCTAACAATTTGAGCCGATTTTCCATTCAATTTGTTAGTGGACACCATGTCGCGTTTGGCGAACCCGTGATGTGCCTAAACAGTGGAGCTCCCCCACAAGTGACCCCATTTTGGAAACTATACCCCTCAAGGATTTTATTAAGGTGTATAGTGAACATTTTGAACCCAGAGGTACGACACAGAATTTGTTTACATTAGGTCATCATATTGAATAAGTTGTCATTAGTCTTGAGCGCAAGTGCTCGCTACTTGAGTTTGCATCGGGTGCTCAGGTATGCACCATGTACAGCGTGTGCTCGAGTGACATGCTCGAGTCCCTGCTCCGCATGTTTCACGGTTATTAGACACCCAAAAAAAAACATGCGGGGATCGCTCGTGCATGGCAGGCAATCCCCGTAAAGTTTTTTTGGCTGCGAAGCATATAGGGCAGAGACTCGAGCATGTCACTCAAATACCCACAATACTCAATGCATACCAGAGCACCCGATGCAAACTCAAGTAGCGAGCACTTGCGCTCAACACTAGTCGCCATATCGTCATCTTTTTTTCTTACTTTTGAAAAAAATCCCAACCCCATCACAACCCTAACCCCAACCCCAACCCTAACCCCAACCCCAGCCCTAACCCCAGCACAACCCTAGCCCCAGCACAACCCTAGCCCCAGCACAACCCTAGCCCCAGCACAACCCTAGCCCCAAACCCAGCCCTAACCCTAGCCCAATCCTAACCCAAGAGTTTATTTTTGACGCCGTTCCTTGTGCGGTATAAGTGATTAGACGACTTTATTCTTCGGGTCGGTGTGATTACAGCAATGCCAGAATCATATGGGGTTTTTATGACTGACAGCTGTCACACACTAAAAGACGCATTTTTTGTAAAATCTAGTTTTTGCATCGCCATATTTTGAGAGCTATAATTTTCCAGATTTTGGCAGACAGTCATGTGACGGCTCGTTTTTTGCGGGATGACTTGACGTTGTTATTGGTGCCATTTTCAGGCACGTGACATTTTTTGATCGCTTTCTATTCCGATTTTTGGGAGGCAGAATAAACAAAAACCAACAATTCAGGAATTGTTTTTTTTTTTTTTTTTTTTAATTCTGTTCCGCGTGTAGTAAAATTAATGAGGTAGCTTTATTCTTCGGGTCAGTACGTTTACAGCGGTACCACATTTGTATCATTTTTCTATGTTTTGGCGCTTATACACAATAAAAGCTATTTTATAGAAAAAAATATTTTTTTGTATCGCTTTATTCTGAGAGCTATAACTTTTTTATTTTTCGGCTGATGGAGCTGTATGGCGGCTTGTTTTTTGCGGGACGAGATGACGTTTTCAGCGGTATCATTTTTATTTATATGCGTCTTTTTGATCGCGTGTTATTCCACTTTTTGTTTGGCGGTATGGTGATAAAGCATTGTTTTTTGCTTCGTTTTTTTTTTTTTTTTTTTTACCGTGTTCACTGAAGGGGTTAACTAGTGGGACAGTTTTATAGGTCAGGTTGTTCCGGACGCGGTGATACCAAATATGTGTACTTTTATTGTTTTTTTTTTATTTTTTTTATAATAATATTTATTGATGGGTACATTATATTTTTATTTTTGGTGTATTATTTTTTTTATTTTTTTATAATATTTTTGCACATTTTTTTTTTTTTTTTTCCACTTTCACACAGTTTATACACTTTATTACTTTGTCCCACTCTGGGACTTTCACTTTTTTTTTTCTGATCGCCTGCATGGCACAGGAATGGAGCACCATCCCTATGCCATGAAGGCTGTCAGAAGTGCACAGTGTGAAGATTGCTTGGAGATGCACTGCGCATGTCCAAGCAATCTTCCTGCTCTCTGGTGACCCGGATGTTGTCATGACGACATCGGGTCGTCATGGCAACACCCGGGAAGCCTTTGCAGACTGAGCTGGAAGCCGGAAGAGGAGGTGAGTATCGCCGATCACCTCCCCTTGCCCCCGCAATGCCGCGATCGACTTCGATCGCAGCATCGCGGGGGTTAATGTGCTGGGAACGGTGCAGGACCGCTCCCTGCACATAGTACCGGGTGTCAGCTGTGACAATCAGCTGACACCCGGCGGCGATCGCGCCCGCACAGCCTGTGTGCGCGCGCGATCGCGATGACGTACTAATACGGGTCTGGCTCTTAAGTCCCAGGGCACAGACGCGTATTAGTACGTCAGATGTTATTAAGGGGTTAAAAGGACTGTTAGTGTAGATTTGTAATGCTGTGAAATACCTCACACAGAAACAAGCACCAATTCTCTTTGTCGCTAAGCAGCACCTCTCCCTACTCTGCCTGTGTCCAGAGTAGACTGTGGTGAGCATACGGCCTTTTTTTTAAATGTTTTTATCATGTCTTGTTCAATAAACTTTTTTTCATACTTTTCTATACTGGAGGTGTGCTCGTCTACTATGTAGTGTCTTTTCCTCCCATAAACTACTGTGGTGAGCATACGGTCTCAGATCTTAAATCGACCCGATGACGCTGTGCGGCTAGCCAATCACTGCAATGCCACAATCAACATGGCTACTGCATTACAGTGACTGGCAAGCAATCCATGCAAGTTAATTGGCTGTCTAAACAGCGCCAAAAGTGCGGGACGGGGATCTGCGCTCCCGCCCGAGGATTCCAAAAATACTCGTCGAGCACCGAACTTCTCGAGCACTGTGAGGCTTAGGTGAGTACCAAATAGTGGCGAGCATGCTCGCTCAGCACTTATAGTCACATGACAACTAGCTTCTCTTCCTGCTTCTCTAAGTTTTTACCTGAACATTGAGAGAATTAGGGAGAGCAGCTTGTTGGCACGAGACTAAGTTTGCAAATCAAATATGTGCTTGGTGGGAGGCATCAAACTGAATTTTTGCCCCTGGTGCCAGAAAACCTAACTACACATCTGGATCAGACAGTGTTCCTGTAAGATCAGACAAAGCCATTACTCAGAACACAGCAGGTGCATATTTATAATCTCAGCACAGGAACATTTTTTTTTTTTTTAAAACATCCAGTTGTGGAAATTATTAATTAAATTAATTATTGATTAAAATGAACTATTATTTGTGGGATATCCCCTTTAACTTGGCTTTGTTAGAACTCTCCTGTTAGGTTTTTTTTAGTTTGCTGGTCACATGACCATTTTTGCCTATTTAATCCGGCTCCGCCCTCCTGGCCTTGCTGGACTTCATTGTATTTACTACTCTTGAGCTAGCTTAGTGCTCTGTTGCCATTCTCTGTTAGTTTTGCTAGGTCTTCTGACCTCTATGCTTTTTGTTGTGTGTTTGTCTTTGACTGCTACTATTTCTGCTAGGAGGTGTCCAACTTATCCCAGTCCCTAGTTCTTGTAGGGATCCCTCCCTCACATCTATAGGTCTTCGTACAGACTAGCCGAGGACTTTAGCGGGTCTGATCGCAGGATCAGGTTCCCCTTACATCGTAGGGGTCTAGTTTAGTTCTGTTGTAGGGACAGATCTCCTGTCTTTCCTTAGTCCCTGTAGCAGATCATAACAGTAAGTCCAGCCCTAAAAGAAAAAAAAAAAAAATTTCTCTAAGGAAAGACCTCCAGTTTTCCATCATGGTCTCGGTTCAAGATTTGGCTCAATGCTTGCAGGGACTCTCTCTGGAGGTGGCCAAGCTCCAACAACACGTGAGTAGCTGTTCTGGAGCACATTTTGTGGAACCAAAGGTATGTCTGCCTGATTTATTTTTTGGCGAACAACAAGATTTTTTTTCTTTTAAAAATGCTTGTTTATTGTATTTTCGTTTGAGACCCGGATCCTCTGGTGATGAATCACAGCGCATAGGGTTCATAATGTCACTTTTGCGCAAAGATCCTCAGGGATGGGCCTTCTCTCTCCAACCTAGTGATCCGTGCTTTAGATCAGTGGATAGCTTTTTTTCTGCTTTGGGTTTGTTGTACGATGATCCTGATCGTGTCTCATCTGCTGAGTCTGAATTGAGACGTTTGAGGCAGGGATCAGGTAATGTGGAAAAATATTGTTCTCACTTCCGTCGGTGGTCTGTCCAGGTGGGGTGGAACGATTCAGCTTTGAAAAGCTTGTTTCTTGCATGGCTAGGTGAAAGGGTTAAGGATTTACTGATTGCTTATCCCACACCTGAAAACTTGCAGGAGGCAATGCAATTAGCTATACGGGTGGACAGGAGACTGCATGCAAGGGTTAATGAGAGCAAATCCTCTGCTATGTCAGCTCCGAGTCCTGAGAGGGTCTGTGCTGACAATGGAGAGCCGATGGAGATTGGGGCGATGGCACCCCGCTCTCAGGAAAAAGACCGCAGGCTTTCTGAAGGCTTGTGCTTCTATTGCGGAAATTCTGGTCATTTTATTAAGAACTGTGTGCTTCGTATGAAGAAAGAAAAAAAAAATGGTCAGTCATGCACGTATTGCCTGTTTAAATTCTAAGGGAGTATTCCTATCTGCCACTACTGCTGCTCAGGATGAATTAATTGAATTTCGGGTATTTGTGGATTGTGGTTCTACTCTGAATGTGATTGATGGGGGATTCTTGGAAAAACTTAGATTAGAACCTAAAACTTTGTCATCCCCTATTGCTGTCGTTTCTGTCGATGGCTCTCCCTTGAAGAGTGTTACTCATTAGGTCTGTGATTTTCCCCTCACTATTAATGGTATTCATCAAGAGAATTTGGATTTGGTGGTATTGGATAATTTGCCTTCTCCAGTAATATTGGGGTTACCCTGGTTAAAATTGCACAATCCTGTACTGGATTGGTCTACCAATGAAATTAAGTCTTGGAGCCCTAAGTGTTATGACAAGTGTTGTAACGGACGTATTGCTGCGGTGGAAAAAGGGGAATTACCTGTACCTATTCAGGATTTTTGGAGAGTTTTTTCTGAGGAGGAGTCACAAATTTTGCCTCCCCATAGAGACTATGATTGTACCATTGAATTTGTCCCTGGAGCGACTCTTCCTAAAAGTCGTTTATTTAATCTTACTATTCCTGAGAGAAAGGCTTTGGAGGAATACATACAGACAAGCTTGGCCGCCGGTCACATTAGGCCTTCCAAGTCTCCTGTGGCTGTTGGATTTTTTTTTGTAAAAAAAAAAGATGGCGGTTTACGTCCTTGTCTGGACTTTCGTGAGATTAATAAAATTACTGTACACAATCCTTACCCACTGCCATTGATTCCTGATTTATTTAACCAGTTAGTGGGGGCCAAATGGTTCTCTAAAAGTGATCTCCGGGGGGCATACAATTTGTTGCGCATGAAGGAGGGTGATGAATGGAAGACTGCTTTTAACACTCCTGTGGGTCATTTTGAGAATCTGGTGATGCCTTTTGGTCTTACCAATGCTCCAGCATTTTTTCAGAATCTTATTAATGACATCCTTAGACCTTTAATCGGCAAAAATGTGGTTGTGTATTTGGATGACATTCTGATTTATTCGCCTGATCTGGAGTCTCATTGGCGGAGCGTACGTGAGGTATTACAGTTATTAATGGACAATTTGCTTTTTGCTAAGCTGGAGAAATGTGAGTTCGCTGTACAGAGAATTAGTTTTTTGAGCTACATTATCTCCAGTGAAGGTTTTGAGATGGACCCGGTTAAAGTTCAAGCTGTGCAGGAATGGCCTAGGCCTATTGGTTTGAAATCGATACAGAGGTTTTTGGGTTTCGCCAATTATTACAGAAAATTCATAAAAGTTTTTTCTATTATTGTCAAACCGCTGACCGATCTCACCAGGAAAGTTGCTAATGCGGTTCAGTGGACTTCTGAGGCCATTGAAGCTTTTGTGTTTCTAAAGGAGAGGTTCACCTCTGCTCCCATCCTTATGCAGCCTGATGTGACTAAGCCGTTTTTGGTTGAGGTTGATGCTTCTTCGGTGGGGGTCGGTGCGGTGTTGTCTCAGGAAAACAAGGATGGAGTACATCCCTGTGCCTTTTTTTCAAAAAAATTTTCGGAGACTGAACTTAATTACGATATTGGTAATCGGGAATTGCTGGCGATTAAACTCGCATTTGAACACTGGCGTCACCTCTTGGAAGGTGCTGAATTTCCCATTCAGGTTTTCACTGATCATAAAAATCTGATCTATCTTGATGCTGCCAAGCGCTTGAATGCCCGTCAGGCTAGGTGGGCACTTTTTTTCTCGCGGTTTAATTTTTCCGTTACTTACATCCCGGGTACCAAGAATGTTAAAGCGGATGCTTTGTCTCGCAGCTTTTCTCCCATGGTCGGTGTTGAGGAGGAAGAGGAGAGCATTTTACAAGAAGGTGTTGTGATTGCTGCTTTGGACTCCGTTTTGGAGGATGAGATTCTTAAAGCTCAGGAGAATGCCCCATCTAACACTCCCCATGGGAGGTTGTTTGTGCCTAGGACCTTTAGGAGAGATTTGTTTGTTGAGTGTCATGAGTCTCGGTTGACAGGTCATCCAGGAATTTCTGAGACCAAGAGACTTGTGGGTCGCAGTTTTTGGTGGCCTGGATGGCAGAAAGAAGTCATTAAGTGGGTGCGCCAATGTACTGTGTGTGCTAGATCCAAGTCTTCGCATGCTCCTGCTGCGGGGTTGCTTTGCCCTCTGGAGGTTCCTAGTGCACCTTGGACACATCTGGCTATGGACTTTATTACTGACCTTCCCCCCTCTGAAGGTTTCACGGTCATCTGGGTGGTCGTGGACCGTTTTAGCAAGATGTGTCACTTGGTTCCCTTCATCAAACTGCCTTGCGCTAAGACACTCGCTAAGGCCTTTGTCAAGGAAATTGTCAGACTACATGGTGTTCCTACTGACATTGTTTCTGATAGGGGACCTCAGTTCGTGGCTCATTTTTGGCGTGCCTTTTGTGACAGGTTGGGAGTTCATTTGTCGTTTTCATCCGGATATCATCCTGAGTCTAATGGCCAGACAGAAAGGAAGAACGAGGATGTTGAGCAGTTCTTGCGTTGTTTTGTGGCAGACAATCAAGAGGGGTGGTCTGAGTTTCTGCCACTTGCTGAATTTGCTCTTAACAACCATACATCCTCTTCTGCTGGGTGTTCGCCTTTTTTTTGTTGTTCTGGGAGACATCCGTGTTTTGGGTCATTCTCCAAATTGGTTTCGGCTGTGCCTGAGGAGGAGAGTTTTTCTGGTGATTTGGAGAGAGTTTGGACGGATATGCGTGGTAATCTTCAGGAGGCTAACAAAAAATCTAAGAGGTACTTTGATAGGAAACGGCAAGAGGTTTTGTTTGCTGTTGGTGACATGGTTTGGTTGTCCTCTAAGAATCTGCGATTGAGGATTCCTTCTAAAAAATTGGGTCCCAAGTTCGTAGGGCCCTTTAATGTACTTCAGATAGTTAACCAATCTGCTGTTAGGTTGGAGGTTCCTACGTCCTGGAATATTAACCCGGTGTTTCATGTTTCTCTGTTGAAAAAATCTGATGTGTCGGATGGTGACGCCTCTGCCACTGTTCCTCCGGTGGTGGAGGACGGGGAATATGAAATTTCCCGCATCCTAAATTCTAGACGGTATAGAGGGAGTTTGCACTATCTCGTCGCTTGGAAGGGTTTCGGACCTGAGGATTACTCATGGGTGAGGGCAGATGATGTTTCTGCTTCCAGACTTGTCAGAGCGTTTCACAGGAGGTTTCCTGGTAAGCCTGGGCCTAGGGGATCCGGAGGATCCTCTTAGAAGAGGGGGTACTGTTAGAACTCTCCTGTTAGTTTTTTTTTAGTTTGCTGGTCACATGACCATTTTTGCCTATTTAATCCGGCTCCGCCCTCCTGGCCTTGCTGGACTTCATTGTATTTACTACTCTTGAGCTAGCTTGGTGCTCTGTTGCCGTTCTCTGTTAGTTTTGCTAGGTCTTCTGACCTCTATGCTTTTTGTTGTGTGTTTGTCTTTGACTGCTACTATTTCTGCTAGGAGGTGTCCAACTTATCCCAGTCCCTACTTCTTGTAGGGATCCCTCCCTCACATCTATAGGTCTTCGTACAGACTAGCCGAGGACTTTAGCGGGTCTGATCGCAGGATCAGGTTCCCCTTTACATTGTAGGGATCTAGTTTAGTTCTATTGTAGGGACAGATCTCCTTTCTTTCCTTAGTCCCTGTAGCAGATCATAACAGGCTTTTCAGAATTTACCATAGGTTTTTTGATTGGGTTCAGATTAATTCTTGCACACTGAATCTCTTTCACCCTGTTCTTCTTCAGAAAGGCAACATGTGTGTTTTGGATCATTGTCATGTTGGAAACTTGTATGTCTACCATGGGCACAGAGTTTTGGTTGCATCTTTTCTTTCAATATAGGGCAGTACATCTTTGAACTCATGATAGCTTCAATGAAATGTAGCTCCCCAACACCAGCAGTACTCATACAGCTCCACTTAAGGACACTGCTGCCACCATGTTTACTGTAGTCATTATGGATTAGGAAATATGAATTTAGAAAAATGCATGATGCCTACAGTGAAACATGTTGGTGGCTGCAGTGTCCTTATGTGGGGCTGCATGGGTGCAGTTAATGTCGGGGAGCTTCATTTCATTGTAGGCATCATGACTTCATATTGTACTGGTCTATATTGAAAAAGTAGATGCTACCACAAGTTCTTACTAGACATACATTTTTCCAACATGGCTATGATCCAAAACACACATATGTTCATATGTTGCACTTTTGAAGAACAGAGTGAAAATGATTCAGTGACCAAGTATGTCTTCTAGTATATATGATATGCCAGGTTCCACAAGACTGTGTATAGTGATACTCTAATATTTGCATTTATAGTGGGAAATAATTACTACTGTGTAGGTATGTCCATATCTCTAGACTCTGTTATTTTTTAATACATATGATACTATTCTTGCTGTTCAGGATTTGCTAATATATATGAAATTATTCTAATTGTTCATTATTTGAGTCTTCTCTCTACAGCATTTCAAAACCTTTTTATATTTTGTTTTGACTACTTGTTGGGTACATCTAATGGAGCATTGGAGCTACATTGCGTTACCTTGAGTTTGAATCTATATCCTTGATTATTATAGGGGCAAGATTCTTCTGTGTATATATGTTTGTTTTTTTAAATGCTTTTAAGCGTATAGTATGTCTTTATATTTCTTGGAATAAAGATTTTGTATATTTATCATATGATTAGGAGGTGTGCTGGTCATTCGATGTGGTTCTTTCTCTCCACTTGTGTGCAAATATGTCTTCTAATCTGAACCCAAATGAAACACCTATGGGGAATTCTGAAGAGATAAGTTGAGCATCACGCTGCATGCAGCATCCAGGCTCTAAAAAGGTCATTTTTTTTGTCGCTAAGTTGTTTATTCAACTCCTAGATGACTTTCTGTCTTTAGAAATCATGAAAGTCAGGCAAAATACTAGATGTAGTGTTTTTTTATGTGGGGTGTATTCATGTTTGCATCAACTAATTTGAGTACAACTGAAGATTTTGTCATGAAAGTTATAATATTAACCTTACTTTCTTGTTTTGGGTATAAAAAAAATGTTCGTATTTTACAAGAAATTAGACTCTGTAAACTTAAAAAATACCTTTTAATGATTCAGGATTAAAAATTCCAAATGACATACTGTATATAACACATGGACAAATAAAGTGCTATTAAAAAAGTGACTCAGCGCCAGCTCCACATTACAGATAGATTCACATACCAATGTGAACAAAGTATCCCTACAAAAATGTTCTGTGACGCTTAGTCTTGTCAAAATGTTTGAAATTGTGACTTTTCAAATGGTGTCTACTCATTTATGGTGAGCATGAAATATATATGTATATACACTATATATATATATATATATATATATATATATATATATATATATATATATATATATATATATATATATATATAATATGCATACATAGTATATATACCTTATTTTTCGGACTATAAGGCTGTGTGCCCACTATGCGTTTTTTAAGCTTTTCTGCAGCAGCAATTCCGCCGCGGAAACCCTTAAAAAACGCTTGGTAGAAGGTCTGCAATGGTCCCCAATGATAATCCGCATGTGCTGTGCACATGCTGCGGAAATTTCCGCTGCGGCTTATTATTGCGGAAAAATCCACAGCACATCCATTAATTTTGCGGAAACGTGGCGTAATTGCCGCCATTGACTTGCATTGAATCGCATAATATCCGCATGACTACATGTACACATGCGGATATTGAGCGATTCAATGCGCGGATGGTACCCAGGTCTGGAGAAGAGGAGACTCTCCTTCAGACCCGGGTACCATAGCACCTGTAGTTAAAAAAGAATTAAAATAAAAAAGAACATTATACTCACCTTCTGATGGCCCCCGGTCTCCTTTACGGTGTCCGGTGTCTTCGGCGGCTTGCGGTGGTGTAAAAGGACCTTCCATGACGTCATTTACTCATGTGACAGGTCATGCGACCGCTGACGACACCACCACGAGCCGTCGAAGACACCGGAGAAAGAGATCGGGGGCCATCGGAAGGTGAGTGTACCATTTTATTCTTTTTTTTTACTATTGATGTTGCATTTGGAGCATCGTAACTTGGTCACACTATATAAATCCATGCCGGTTGCATGGATTTATATAGTGTGATCAAGTTTTCAAGCACTTTTCCAAGTGATGCTAAAATCTCTTGGTAAAGCGCTTTACGACCCGCATGTGGAAACGCATGCAAAAACGCTTCACAAACGCTTCTACCTGGCAGGAAAAACGCATGTAAAATCCACATGCGTTTTTCCTGGCAAGGAGATGCAGATAAAATCCGGAGCATTTCTGCATCGTGGGCACTTAGCCTAAGACGCATCGGAACATAAGACTCACCTAGGTTTTAGAGGAGGAAAAATAGAAAAAAAATTTAAGCAAAAAATGTGGTCATGATGCACTGTTAAGGGGGAGGGGTTCTGCTGTCGGCACTATTATAGGGGTAATGTTCCCCAATTCTGTTAATATCCCCCACCCTGGTATACATGGCCCTCTCCTTCCTGTTATACATGGCCCACATCCCCATCCTGATATGCATGTCATCCCTCACCCCCATCCTGATATGCATGGCATACCTCACCCCCATCCTGATATACATGGCACCCCTCATCCCCATCCTGGTATGCATTGCACCCCAATCCCCCATCCCGGTATGCATGGCACCCCAATCACCCATCCTGGTATGCATGGAACCCCTTGATCCCCATTCTGGTATGATAGGCACCCCTCATCCTGATATGCATGGCACCCTTCATCCAAGTATGCATGCACCCCTCATCCTGGTATGCATGGCACCCCTCATCCTGGTATGCATGGCCCCCCTCATCTTAGTATGCAAGGCACCCTTCATCCCTCTTTCTGGTTACATGGCATCCCTCATCCTGGTATGTATGGCACCCTTCATCCCTTTTCCTGGTATGTATGACACCCCTTATCCCTCTTCCTGGTATGCATGCCACCCCTGATCACCATCTTGGTATGCATGGCACCCATGATCCCCATTCTGGTATGTATGGCACCCCCTCATCCCCATCCTGTTATGCATGGCACCCCCTGATCCCCATCCTGGTATGAAAAGCACTCCCTGATCCCCATCCTGGTATGCTTGGCACCACTCCATCCTGGTATGCTTGGCACCCCCTGATCCCCATCACGCTGCACACACAAAAATAAACAATCACACTCACCTCCTCTTTCCTTCAGTGCTTCATCTCGCTCTTCTTCCGACACTCACTGTGTGAGCCGCACATGGCGTCTCTTCCATGTGCCCTCAAACAGTGATATGCTGTGCCAGAATAGTCACTGCTCCCCGCGCTGGGATTCTGTGCGTGGGGAGCAGTGACCATTCACTCTCCTTAATAGCGCACACACTGTACCTGCAGCGCGGCTCCTGTTGCGGCTGGCTTTCAGTGTGCCGCTATTAAAGACCATGAATATTCACTACAACCCATGGGAGTGGATTGTAGTGAATATTCATGGACTTTAATATCGGGCACACAGACCGAGCACAGCAGGAGCCGGTAGAGTGTATGCGCTATTAAGGAAATTGAATATTCATTTTCTGTAGCAGCGGGCACAGTGGAGGCTGCAGCAGGCAGCTGCTGCCTCCTGTGCCCTGCTGCCTTTGCCCCCACATCCCCCACCACCCACAGCCATAGTTATATAGTATGGGACACAGTTTGGACTATAAGACGCACCCGCCACTTTTCTCCAAAATTTTGGAGGAAAAAAGTGTGTCTCATAATCCGAAAAATACGGTATATTTTTTTTTCACCCTGACTAATAAGTGTTTCATTACTTTACAGAGGAAGAGGAAGAGGACCCTTCACCAATAGGTATGTACTGTACATTATCATTCCATGTTTCTTAACCCTGTCTTGTAATCAGCATTAACCTTCCTGACAGCCCCATTTTTCAAGTCTGATACGTCACTTTCTGTGGTAATAACTTTAAAATGCTTCTGTCAGTGATTCTGAGATTGTGATTTTGTTTTTGTAAAACATTGTACCTGTTCGTACTGGATCAGTTGTTTAGTCGTTATTTATTAAAGTATTCCAAATTTTCTGAAAATTTAGAAAAATGTGCAATTTTTAAACTTAATTGTATACCCTTAATGAGATGTAAATATATGCTCTATATGGGGTAATGCTGCGTTCAGGAGAAATTGCATAGTACATTGTGCAGGCTAAAATTTGGGTCTGAAGTAACATTCTATCTGAATGGAATTTGACTTAATGGAATTTTTCATTTTTTGATTCCATTTTGCATTAATTAATGTAAAGCACCTTAAGGATTAGCAAATTTGAATACTTTGAAGCCTCCATTCATTAAACTGGGGTAACTTTTAGGATGTTACAATAAAGAGGCCCTTCAAAGTCACTTCAAAGGCCCTAAAATGCAGTATATTTTAAATTTCCTTGAAAATATGAAAGACTATGTACTTTGACGTAAGGCTATGTTCACACGTTACAGTTTTGCTGGATGTTTTTTTTTGCTGTGCTTTCCAGAATCCCAAAGTTCACCTTTGCTTCTATCACAGAAGCATGAACAATGGAAGGTGTTACGTCAGCAATGCAATACATATGTGAAATCATAAAACCATTTTTGGAAAAAAGGTTAATTTGCTGAAACTATTTGGGATAAAAAAAGATTTTTATGTCTGAAAAAAAAAGTGACTACTCTGAACAAAAAAGTTCATATGAGTTACTGAAAAATACACAATTGCAAATGTAACCGCCTGGAAAGTTGTATTGGTCAGGTATAGTTTATCTAAGACATTAGCTGTCACGGGTGTGTCAGAGTGACAGACAGTCGCCCTGCAGTTGGTTGCAGGAGATCTCTACGTTTGGCATTACAGACATCTTCTTAGAGGCTGTCTCTAGGACCCAGCGGCTACCTCCGTCTAATTAACACCCTGCCTGTCTGTATAAATACCTGCTGTGCTTCAGAGGGAGTTGCCGATGATATTCATTACTACTTGTGAAGGTTTAGCAAGAGTAGTACTTAGTCCTCTCTGTAGCTTGAGGACGCATGCGCATTTGTCTGGAGTCGTCTAAAGCTAAGCAATTTCCCCCTGTTTGTGTACCCTTATTGTATATAGTGTTTAGTGGAGACCGACTAGTGCTCATCTCCTTCCTTCCCTAGCCATAGCCATACGCCAGGGAAAGACAGGGCGAGGCACGCGTACGGCGATTGGTGCAGAGCCAATACAGGGACATTAAGGGAGACAGGGTGACACTAGATAGATATGATGCTGCAGATAGGAGGTCTCCACTTCCCCCCTTTACCTAGAGTCTGGGCTCCCTTTCCCTCTTCCCTTTGTGTTGCACTATGTCTTTCCCACACTTGGTGTGACATTATCACCAGCCAAGCACATTTTGAAAGGAAAAAAAAAGAAAACTGACACTTTGTTGTTTTTAGGCATGTACTTTTTTTCCCTTTCTCCCTTGGTATGAGTTCAGTTGCAGAGCTTACCGTGCGGCTGCACAAGTTGTCCCTGGAGGTGAATGACCTCCACGGTGAGGTACAGCAGCAGCACCAGCGGCTACAGGTCGCCGATGTGGGGGTCTCTTTAGGTAGGCCTGTCCAAACTGAACCCAAAGTTGCCCTCCCGGACAGGTTTTCTGGAGGTAGGAACAAGTTTTTTGTATTCAAGGAGGCATGCAAACTGTATTTTAAACTTCGTCCTTACTCCTCCATAAATGAGGAGCAACGAGTTGGAATTGTGATCTCTCTACTGCTGGAAGATCCTCAGTCGTAGGTGTTTTCTTTACTGCAGGACTCGGTTTGCCTCCAGTCTGTGGAGGGTTTTTTCGGGGCTCATCTATAATGACCCTGACCGAGTCGCCTTGGCTGAGTCTAAGCTACATCGCCTTGAGCAGGGGAATTGGTCAGTGGAAACGTACAGTTCGGAATTCCGTAGATGGGCAATGGATTCCAAATGGAATGACTCAGCCCTTAGAAGTCAATTTTGTGAGGGGCTTACTGAAAGGTTGAAAGATGCCTTGGCAGTATATGAAACCTCTCAGTCGTTGGAGGCAAACATGTCATTGGCCATACGTCTTGATACACGCCTTTGGGATAGACGGGTGAGACCGGCCTTCTCTGGGGCCTTCTTGTCGGAGTTGTGTACCTCTGCCGGGGGAGCGGTCTGGAGGTGAACTAGTACTGGGGGAGGTGGAGGAACCATGCAGTTAGGGGGTGTCTCTGCATCATACATCTCTCTGGAGATTCACAAGAAAAAAGGTGTCTTTTTTTTGTGGGAAAAAAGGACATTTTGTTGGGACCTCTCCTTCAATTTCTAAACAAAAGGAGACTCTATTAACTCTTGCTAGTCTGGAGTTGGATAAACAAGGGGTGCATTTGTGACCAAACTGCAGTTTCCAGTTTGTCCTGACAGCAGAGGTGGTACTAGAGAGCAAAACCGAGAAAATGTCTCTGCTTCTTGACAGTGGAGCTGGAGTCAGCATGGCTGATGCTGAGTTTGTGAAGATTCATGGTCTTGCTTGCTGTATTTTAGATAAACCTATTTCCAGTTTTGACATCGACTCAGCGCCACTTGCACAGAAAGCATTTACTCAGATTATATATAATGTAAAACTGAGGGTGGGGTCAGTTCATTGTGAAATAATTCCTTGCTATGTCCTGGACAATCTTCCCACACGGATTGTTTTGGGTATACCTTGGGTTGTTAAACATAATCTATTGGTGGATTGACAAACCGGCGAGATTATTGAATGGGGAGATTACTGCCATGAAAACTGTTTAGATATCTCCCTTGCTACTGTCTCTACGGAAATATTACCTGCTTTTTGGTCTGTTTTTGAAGATGTTTTTTCTGTGAGCTGGTGTCAGGTTCTGCCTCCTCATCGAGCTTATGACTGTCCTCTATTAACCTGACCCCCGGAGCTAAACTACCGAAGTCCAGACTGTATAACCTTTGTGCCCCTGAGAGACAAGCCATGAAGTATTTCATTGCGGAAAGTCTGGAGAAGGGACATATCAGACCCTCATCTTCGCCCATGGCGGCAGGGTCTTCTTTGTGAAAAAAAAAAAAGATGATGGCCAACATCCCTGTTTAGATTTCTGGGAATTAAATCAAATTACTATCCGCGATCCATACTGTCTTCCTCTGATTCCTGATTTGTTCAGCCAGGTTGAGGTAGCTAAGGTTTTCTCCAAGTTGGATTTAATGGGAGCCTATAATCTGGCAAAAGTATTGTCTGATCTCATCAGACAGTACTTACAAGGTGGATACCACCAAAATTACAAGTAGCAATAGGGAAAGGGAAAAGGGGGGAAAAGGGTGTGAGTAAAATTAATAAATCTTTATTTAATAGTGTTAAAAACCTAATAATCCGTACATTGAGGATGTATATTGAATCACGGTTAATATGAATTATAATCCTATAAACTATGATCCACTAGATTTCTGATAGGGTCAGACAGTGAATCAAATTATAAATAGAATAAATCCCTAGCCAATGTCACTTATAATTAACCCCTTCCCCACATACGTCGTACATGTACTGCTCTGCGGGAGCGCCGCCGCGATCACATGCGGGTGTCAGCCGATCGCGGGCATTTAACCCCTGTGATGCCATTGTCAGTAGTTACAACGACATCGCAGGGCATCGCAGAGGGAGTGGGCTCCCTCTGTGATCCCATCAACACAACGCGATGTGATCGCGTTATGTTGATGGTCTCTTTGGTGACCCCCGGTCCCAAGATGGCCGCGGGGTCTTTCAGGGTCCTGCAGGAAGGTGGCCTGTCAGCACCTGCTCAGAGAGCAGGAGCTGAGACGCCTCTTTCCTTCCTGTCAGACGCTGCTCTGATGCTCTGCAGTGCAGATGCATTGCAGAGCATCAGATCAGCGATCTGACAGTTTGAAGTTGATGTCCCACCCTGGGACAATGTAAAAAAAGTAATAAAACATTTAATAAAAATTCTAAAAATATTTTTTTTAAAAATCACAAAATAAAGAAAGAAAAGAAAAAATGTTAATCCAATAAATATATTTATCTGTGTAAAAAAAACAATAAACGTACACATATTTGGTATCGCGTCCGTAACGACCCGACCTATAAAACTTTCCCACTAGTTAACCCCTTCAATGAACACCATAAAAAAAGGTATAAAACACGGCAAAAAATTGTTCTTTTTCATCATACTTCCGAACAAAAAGTGGAATAAAACGTGATCAAAAAGACGCCTGTAAAAAAATATTGTACCACTGAAAACATCATCTTATCCTGCAAAATACAAGCCGCCATATAGCTCCATCAGTAGAAAATAAAAAAGTTACAGCTCTCAGATTAAAGCGATGCCAAAATAATAATTTTTTTCTATAAAATAGTTTTAATTGTTTAAAAGCGCCAAAACATAAAAAGAGATATAAATGTGGTATCGCTGTAATCGTACTGACCCGAAGAATAAATCTGCCTTATCAATTTTACCACACGCGGAACGGCATAAAAAATCCCCAAAAAAACAATTCCTGAATTGCTGGATTTTGTTCATGCAGCCTCCAAAAAAATGGAATAGAAAGCGATCAAAAAATGTCACGTGCTCGAAATTGTACCAATGAATACGTCAACTCATCCCACAAAAAACAAGCCCTTACATGACTCTGTTGGCCAAAATATAGAAAAATTATAGCTCGCTAAATATGGCGATGCAAAAACTTGTTTTTACAATAAAAAGCGTCTTTTAGTGTGTGACAGCTGTCAATCATAAAAACCTCATATAAATCTGTTATCCCTGTAATCGCACCAACCCGAAGAATAAAGTCGTCTAATCACTTATACCGCACGAGGAAAGGCATAAAAATTATATAAAACCTATTCTTCACATGCTGTTGATTTATTCATTCTGCCTCCCAAAGATTGCTCAGCATACATTTATCCGGTGGACTGTGCTGAGCGTTTACACCGGGGTTTCTGTGTAAATCTCTGAAATATGTGATTGAGACGGAACCCCCGGCGGAAGATTCCCTGTAATGAGACAGATGGAGGCACTGTGGACGCCATAGGACCTGTGATCCCACGGTGTCCGTCTTTTTATTAGGCATGCATAAAAGTGCCGTCAGCCAGAGTTCTATACACTTCTGAAAAGAAAGACGACGCTGAACAGAGGCCAGACGGAGTCCAGACGAACTCTGCTGCCTCATTATAGTGGAGCGCACGAAAAACGTGATCCAAAATGTTATGTAAAATGTTCCCAATAAAAGCTTCAGTTCCATTTACAAAAAAGCTCCCACTCAGGTCCGTCATCTGTTAACAATAATATAGGGGCTTCCACAATATTGGTAGCACAAAGGCTCTGGAAAAACAAAATGGCTCCTCGCCCTCCAAAAGAAATCCAGCGCTCTCAAATCCAAATGTCCCCCTCCTTCTGAGCTCCAGGATGTGTCTAAACCGCAGTTAGCGTCCACATGTTTGGCATTCCTGTAGCAATGAGAGACTGCCTAATTAATGGGTGCATGTCTTCAGAAGAACGAGCTGGGCATAATGTACTGGTCACTACAACGTACTGTTCACTACAGTGTACTGGTCACTACAACAGCAGTTTGCAATCTTCACTTAGCAACATCCACTATGCTTGTTTCTGGAAAACACACATGGAGTCAAAATCGTCACTACAACTGTAGATAAATTCACAAAGGGGTATAATTTCCAAAATGGGGTCACTTGAGGGGGATTCTGCTCTTATAGGGTCTCTGTATATGGAATCCGCAAACTATTCTAGGAAAATCTGCTCCCAGGAGGCAAAATGTGATCCGTCCCTCCCGAGTTTTACCGTATGGCCGTATGGCTAAGCAGTACTGTACAGCCATATATGGGGTATTTCTACATTCTGCAGAAATTGTGGGACAAATTTTGGTGTCATTTTTACCCATTTTCCAGTGTGAAAATGTAAAATCTGGGGCTAAAACAAAATTTTAGTGGTAAAACTGTAATTATTTTTTCTTCACTGCCCGGTGGTATAAAATTATGTGACACACCTGTGGTGTCAATATGATCACTACACCCCTAGATGAATTCATTGAGAGGTGTAGTTTGTAAAATTAGGTCACTTATGGGGGGGCTCAGCTGATCTGGCACGTTAGGGGCTCTACCAATGTGACATGGCACCCACAAACTAGTCCAACAAAATCTGAACTGTAATATGGTGCTTCTTCCCTTCTGAGCTTTGCACCAGGGCCGGCGTCAGCACCCGGCGTACCCGGGCAAGTGCCGGGGCCCTGGAAAATTAGAGGGGCCCAGCCGCCCACTCACTGTCGGGGCCCGGGCCCACACACCCACCCGCCCACTCACTGTCGGGGCCGGGCCCACACACCCACCCGCCCACTCACTGTCGGGGCCGGGCCCACTCACCCACCCGCCCACTCACTGTCGGGGCCGGGCCCACACACCCACCCGCCCACTCACTGTCGGGGCCGGGCCCACACACCCACCCGCCCACTCACTGTCGGGGCCGGGCCCACACACCCACCCGCCCACTCACTGTCGGGGCCGGGCCCACACACCCACTCACTGTCGGGGCCCTGGCCGCTTCCTCGGCACCTGTTCAGTGACGCAGGCGCTGCTTGATTGCCGGCACTCCCCCCAGACATGGCCGCGCGCTGTCCGGCTGTGTCTGCTAGTAATGACGCGGCAGGGTCGACGGCACTGCACCTTTAATTGTGCTTGTGTGTCGCCCCTGCCGCGTCATTACTAGCAGACACAACCGCACAGCGCGCGGCCATGTCTAGGGGAGTGCCGGCAATCAAACACCGTCGGAGGTCCTGCACAGATGGGCGGGAGGGGCCCGGACCCGAGAGCAAGTGGGCCCCTCTGATGTTCCAGGGCCATGAAGTGTGTGACACGCCGGGGGCCCTGCACTGCCCCATACCTGAGGAGCTGCTGGACAGGACACTGGACCGGGGACAGGTGAGTGAGGCTTCCCCAATCCCCATATTAAAAATATTAGTAATGGGTCTGTGTGAGTGCATGTATGTGAATGTCAGTGTATATGACTGTGTATATATATTTGTCTGTTTTATCTATGTGTATGTCTGTATGTGTACATATGTCTGCGTACCGTGTGTGCGCGCGCATATGTCTGCGTACCGTGTGTGCGCGCGCATATGTCTGCGTACCGTGTGTGCGTGCGCGTGTCTGTGTACCGTGTGTGCGCGCGCATATGTCTGCGTACTGTGTGTGCGTGCGCGTGTCTGCGTACCGTGTGTGCGCGCGCATATGTCTGCGTACTGTGTGTGCGTGCGTGTCTGCGTACCGTGTGTGCGCTCGCATATGTCTGCGTACTGTGTGTGCGTGCGCGTGTCTGCGTACCGTGTGTGCGCGCGCATATGTCTGCGTACTGTGTGTGCATGCGTGTCTGCGTACCGTGTGTGCGCGCGCATATGTCTGCGTACTGTGTGTGCGTGCGCGTGTCTGCGTACCGTGTGTGCGCGCGCATATGTCTGCGTACTGTGTGTGCGTGCGTGTCTGCGTACCGTGTGTGCGCGCGCATATGTCTGCGTACTGTGTGTGCGTGCGCGTGTCTGCGTACTGTGTGTGCGCGCGCATATGTCTGCGTACTGTGTGTGCGTGCGCGTGTCTGCGTACCGTGTGTGCGCGCGCATATGTCTGCGTACTGTGTGTGCGTGCGTGTCTGCGTACCGTGTGTGCGCTCGCATATGTCTGCGTACTGTGTGTGCGCGCGCATATGTCTGCGTACTGTGTACACATCTCTCTGATTTAAGTACATAAAGATTAAAATTTTGAAATTTGCAAAATTTTCACCAAATTTCCGATTTTTTCACAAATAAATGTAAGTCATATCAAATAAATTCTAACACCATCATGAAGTACAATATGTCATGAAAAAACAATCTCAGAATCAGGGGGATCCATTGAAGCGTTCCAGAGTAATTACCTCATAAAGTGACAGTGGTCAGAATTAAAAAAAATGGCCCGGTCAGGAAGGTGAAAACAGGCTTCTGGGTGAAGGGGATAATGGCTGGGTTTATATTTTCAAAGTAAATGCCGTAAATTATATCAAAGTGCACTAGATTATTCTAGTATCTTCATCCAGGAGAAGGTTTTTGTCAAATTGAAGGCTCATATAGCCAATATATAATTAATAATAAACACATTATCCTAACCCAAGGAATACACTCCCCATATTATATGCAGGAAGTGTAAGACTATGTGCACACGGTGCAAATTTTGCTGCGGTTTTGACGCTGTGTGTTTATTCAGTGTCAAAATCGCAGCGGCCAGATGTTACAGCATAGTGGATGAGATTTCAAGAAATCCCATGCCCACTATGCATTTTTGTGCACCTGCGGAAGCTGACATGAGGTGCGTTTTTCAGATCCGCAGCATGTCTATTTCTCTTGCGGAAATGCATGCGGATTTTCCCCATAGACTTGCATTAGATGAGGAAAATCCGCATGCTTAAAAACCACATGTGTGTTTTATGTGCGTTTTATGTGCGTTTCCACAGCGGAAACGCACACAGAAACGCTACATGATGATCAATAAAGTTTGTTTAAAAAAAACCTATTCTCTAATTTCAACATGAAGACATGAAAAACGCATGCGGCAAAACCGCATCAAAAAATGCATGCAGCAAAACGCATGTAAAAACCGCAAGTAACCTAATTTGCATATTAGGTGCAGAAATGGTGCAGAAATTCTGCAGCGTCAAAACCGCAACAAATCCGCACTGTGTGCACGTACCCTAACAGGTCTAATCGATGTGATTATAATGAGCCTTTATACAATGATTTATTTGTCAGGACACACTATTACACCTAACTGTGTCTGTGTGGTTGATCTTAAATTATGCCTGAAGCTCCTTTATTGCGGTACGCAGTAAAGATAAGGAGGCATTAACACAGGCTTAGCCGGCTTAGATACAGTTATATGAAAAAGTTTCGGCACCCCTATTAATCTTAAGCTTAATGTTTTATAAAAATTGGTGTTTTTGCAACAGCTATTTCAGTTTGATATCTGTAATAACTGTTGGACACAGTAATGTTTCTGCCTTGAAATGAGGTTTATTGTACTAACAGAAAATGTGCAATCTGCATTCAAACAAAATTTGTCAGGTGCATTAGTATGGGCACCTCACCAGAAAAGTGACATTAATATTTAGTAGATCCTCCTTTTGCAAAAATAACAGCCTCTAGTCGCTTCCTGTAGCTTTTAATGATTTCCTGGATCCTGGATGAAGGTATTTTTGACCATTCCTCTTTACAAAACAATTCCAGTTCAGTTAAGTTTGATGGTCGCCGAGCATGGGCAGCCCTATTCAAATGATCCCACAGATGTTCAATGATATTCAGGTCTGGGGACTGGGATGGCCATTCCAGAACATTGTAATTGTTCCTCTGCATGAATGCCTGAGTAGATTTGGAGCGGTGTTTTGGATCATTGTCTTGCTGAAAGATCCATCCCCGGCGTAACTTCAACTTTGTCACTGATTCTTGAACATTATTGTCAAGAATCTGCTGATACTAAGTGGAATCCATGTGTCCTTCAACTTTAACAAGATTCCCGGTGCCGGCATTGGCCACACAGCCCCAAAGCATGATGGAACCTCCACCAAATTTTACTGTGGGTAGCAAGTGTTTTTCTTGGACTGCTGTGTTTTTTTGCCGCCATGCATAATGCCTTTTTGTATGACCAAACAACTCAATCTTGGTTTCATCAGTCCACAGGACCTTCTTCCAAAAAGAAATTGGCTTCTCCATATGTGCTTTTGCATACCTCAGCCGACTCTGTTTGTGACGTGCTTGCAGAAACGGCTTCTTTCGCATCACTCTCCCATACAGCTTCTCCTTGTGCAAAGTGCGTTGTATAGTTGACCGATGCACAGTGACACCATCTGCAGCAAGTTGATGCTGCAGCTCTCTGGAGGTGGTCTGAGGATTGTCCTTGACTGATCTCACCATTCTTCTTCTCTGCCTTTCTGATATTTTTCTTGGCCTGCCACTTCTGGCCTTAACAAGAACTGTCCCTGTGTTCTTCCATTTCCTTACTATGTTCCTCACAGTGGAAACAGACAGGTTAAATCTCTGAGACAGCTTTTTGTATCCTTCCCCTGAACAACTATGTTGAATAATCTTTGTTTTCAGATCATTTGACAGTTTTTTTTGAGGAGCCCATGATGCCACTCTTCAGAGGAGATTCAAACAGGAGAACAACTTGCAAGTGGCCACTTTAATTAGCTTTTCTCATGATTGCATACACCTGGCTATGAAGTTCAAAGCTCAATGAGGTTACAAAACCCAAAAAAGTGCTTTAGTACGTCAGTGAAAAGTAGGTAGGAGTATTTAAAACAAGAAAATGATAAGGGTGCCCATACTTATGCACCTGTCAAATTTTGTTTGAATGCAGATTGCACATTTTCTGTTAGTACAATAAACCTCATTTCAAGGCAGAAACATTACTGTGTCCAACAGTTATTACATATATCAAACTGAAATAGCTGTTGCAAAAACACCAATTTTTATAAAACATTAAGCTTAAGATTAATAGGGGTGCCCAAACCTTTTCATATAACTGTATACGTGCGGCTCAGCTATGCCGCAGGCAGCCTCTCACGCTGTTCGCACACAAATTACCGGTCAGCAGGGGAGGCAGATAATATATATGGATCATGATCCCCTGGTTGTACAGGGGATCCAACAAACAATCTGCCTACTTTGATCTCAGATTCGACTCACATGTGCAGCTGTCGGATTCTCCCACACTGTCAACAAATGTGTAAGTGCGATCAGCGGGAGAGGCAATTTCGAAGTTCAACTATGTCTGCGATCTTTCAGGTCTAGATAAAGCTGACAACTAAAATGGGGTAGATATGTATCGTGCAACGTTGTAACACTGCACTCTGCAGCATACGGTCAATTATTAGGCATAATGATTATAATGGACATTGGCTAGGGATTTATTCTATTTGTAATTCGATTCACTGTCTGAACCTATCAGGAATCTAGTGTATCATGGTTTTATAGGATTATAATTCATATTAACCGTGATTCAATATACATCATCTATGGGATGTACGGATTATTAGGTTTTTAACATTATTAAATAAAGATTTATTAATTTTACTCATACCGTTTTCTCCCCTTTCCCAATTTGCTACGAGCCTATAATCTGGTTTGAATCACAGAAGGGGATGAATGGAAAACAGGAGATTTTGAGAGTTTGGTTATGCCTTTTGGTTTGACCAATGCACCTACGGTATTCCAGCATTTCATAAATTATATTTTTCATCATTTGGTGGGGAGGTTTGTGGTGGTCTATCTGGACTATATTTTGGTTTACTCACCTGATTTTGAGACACATCGGTGGCATGTTAAGCAGGTACTCCAGATATTAAGGGATAACAAACTTTATGCTAAACTGGAAAAATGTGTTTTTGCTGTTCAGGAGGTGCAGTTTTTGGGGTACTTGTTGTCTTCAGGTTTCCGGATGGAACCGGTGAAGATCCGTGCAGTCCTTGATTACTTGTGAAGGCTTAGCAAGAGCAGTAGTTCGTCCTTTCTGGAGCTTGAGGACGTATGTGCATTTATCTGGAGTTGTCTAAAGCTAACCAATTTCCCCGTTTGTGTACCCTTGTTGTCTATAGTGTTTAGTGGATCTAGTAGGGCTCATATTCCTTCCCTAGCCATACGCCAGGGAAAGACAGGGCGAGGTACGGGTGCGGCGATTGTTGCAGAATCAATACAGGGACGTTAGGGGAGACAGGGTGAAGCTAGCTCAACCTAAGAGGTCTCCACTTTCCCCCTTTCCCTAGAGTCTGGGATCCCTTTCCCTCTTCCCTTTGTGTTGTACTAAGTCTTTCCCACACCTGGCGTGACATTAGCAGAGCATTGAGTTTTTAGCACACTGTTTAATTTCATGCATTGGTCGGCCCTCCAGTTGGTCAGGTAATGTTCAATTTCACATCTTGGTCAGTGTTACGCTCGCGCCCGGACTGACTGGCATGAGCGTGATTAGTGATCCCACTGTATAATGAACCGAGAAGTGCCTGGAGGGGCGTAACTAAGTATCTACCTGATCCGACCAAGGTCGCATGGCGGCTAACGACTCCATGAACCAAGGAGGAACCGAGCAGAGGGACCAGGTGCTACTCCAGGTCAGATCCCGGTCACAGCTCTTGACCCACACCAGGGAATGCAGGAACAGGCAGGTTAGGCTGTCATACAGACAGGTGGGTATTGGCAGGCATGGCTGGTATGCTGACAGGGGGTTACTGGTAAGCACGGCTGGTATGCAGACAGGTGGGTACTGGCAAGCACGGCTGGAGTGCAGACAGGGAAATACTGGCAAACATGGCTGGAGTGTAGACAGGTGGGTACTAGCAGGTTGGAGCGCAGGCTGGATAGAGTTCAGTACAGACTGGGAGACAGGAACAGAGCCGCAGATGCGGTAGACAAGCAGAGTAAAGCGAAACCGCCGGAGCGGAGGACAAGGCAGAGCAGAGTGGTACCGCAGGTGCGATGAACATGGCAGAGCAGAGAGGAACCGCCAGAGCGGTAGGCTAGGCAGAGCAGAGAGGAACCGCCGGAGCGGTGGGCTAGGCAGAGCAGAGGGGAACCGCCGGAGCGGTGAGCAAGCAGAGCACAACTAAACCGCAGGAGCGGTGAACATGGCAGAGCAGAAAGGAACCGCCGGAGCGGTGGGCTAGGCAGAGCAGAGGGGAACCGCCGGAGCGGTGAGCAAGGCAGAGCAGAGGGGAGCCGCCCGAGCGCTGAGCAAGGCAGAGCAGACAGAAACTGCTGGTGCAGTGAGCAAGGCAGAGCAGAGAAAATGGGCAAGTCAGAGCAGGGAGAAGCCGCCGGAGCGGTGGGGAAGGCTGAGCAAAGGGAAGCCGCTGGAGCGGTGGGCAAGTCAGAACAGAGAGAAACCCCAGGTGCGGTGAGCAAGGCAGAGCAGAGAGAAGCCGCCGGAGCGGTGGGCAAGTTAGAGCAGAGAGAAACCTCTGGTGCGGTGAGCAAGGCAGAGCAGAGAGAAGCCGCCGGAGCGGTGGGCAAGTTAGAGCAGAGAGAAACCTCTGGTGCGGTGAGCAAGGCAGAGCAGAGAGAAGCCGCCGGAGCGGTGAGCAATTCAGAGCAGAGAGAAGCCGCCGGAGCGGTGGGTAAGGCAGAGCAGAGGGAAGCCGCCTGAGCGGTGGGCAAGTCGAGCGGAGCGAAACCGCAGGTGCGGTGGACAAGGAAAATACGGGAAGATATGAAGGAAGGGAAAAGGGACTAGCAGAACCAGATACACACAAGGTACTTCCTATGAAGTAGCGAGTGGACACAAAACTCACAAACAGAAGTACAGAGACAACGAGTTGGAGTTAGGTGCAGGTTCAGACACTGCAGGAAAAGGGAGGGTACGGACATAGAGACAAAACAGGTAACAGGCTAAGAGACAGTTCAGACTGGAACTGATACTGCAACGAGATACAGGAACGAGCCTGGGTATACGGCCCCCAGAGTGGCGGAAACATACTAGAAGTCACAGATAACAGGTCTGGGAATGCAGCCCCCATAGTGGCGGAAACAGACAAGAAGCAGAACTGGACCTGGCAACTTCAGAGTCAAGGAGCACACTGAATGTTAGTGTTGCTCAGGCACCTCCTTCTGGGTGGAGGGGGTTTAAATATCCAGTGACTCACAGCAATAGGCTGGAGACGCATTAGGAGTGTGCCCACAGCAGCTATAAGAATCAGGAAGTAACCGGGCCGCCGCCCTAAGCAGTCAGTCAAAAGATATGCACACAGCATGAACTGGATGAAGCAAGGTTTGTAGGCTGGACTGACAGGTAAGATTGCAGTCTTGCATAGTGGGAGGTGGTGCACTATGCAAGCACGCCGCCAGGGATGTTACAGTCAGGCAATGTTTACTTTACACACATCAGTAATTTAATTAAACTTTAGTAATCCTAACTGCCATTCTGAGGTGAGGCGACTAAGACATTATGGTTTAAACTTGGGAAAATCTCAAAAATGATAGCAGCTTCACATCTCCTGAACAAACTATTAAAGCAAGTAAAAAAAAAAAAAAAAGTTTAAAAAAAGATCATATAAAAGTACAAATCACCCCCATTTTTGTCCCATTCAAAACAAAACAATAAAAAATACACATATTTGGTATTGCCACGTTCTGAAACGCCCGATCTATCAAGTAGAGAATTAATCTGATCAGTAAACGGCGAAATGAGAAAAAAATTAAAATGCAATAACAGGCGATCAAAACATTGTATCTAACCCAAAATAGTATCAGTAGAAACGTCAGCTTGGCACGCAAGCAATGAGCCCTCACCCGGGTCCAGATCCCGAATAATGGAGACACTACAGGTCTCGTAAAAATTTTTTAAATTGTTTTTTTCACCACTTAAATAAATAAGAATGCACACATGTTTGGTATCTTCAAGCTCGTAATGACCCGGATAATCTTAATGTCAGGTTAGTTTTACCATTCAGTGAACATGGTAGAGAAAAAAGCCCAAAACATTTGTGGAATTGCACTTTTTTGCAGTTTCACTATACTTGGAAGTTTTTCCCTGTTTTCCAGTACATTATATGGTTAGTGATGGGTGAACCTGTCAGTGTTAAGAGTTCGGCTAATATAGTCAAACACCGAACAGTTTTTTTAAAGTTCGGGTACCAGAACAGTACCCAGACCCCAAACACGGACCCCATTCATGTGAATGGGGGATCCGAATTTACCTGGTATCCAGCACTGTCATTTGCGTGGCAGCACAGGAGACACAGGCTCTGATCGGCGGTAATTGCAGAGCGCTGTGGCAGTGACCCGGCGGTAAAAAGCTTACCGCGGGTCATAGGTGCCAGCTGATGGTACTACCACCATTAGCTGGCACCTCCTGCCATAGGAAGCAGCAGATACAGACGCCGCTGGATGGGAGCAGTAGTCTCCAATCCACTGGCGCCTGTGCTCTGCTGTAAGTAAAAAAAAAATTAAATTATTAAAAAAAATATTATAATAAAAATAAAACACATTATACTTACCTACACCTTTATTCCCGTTCAACTCATTGCACGCGTGGGAAAATACTCACTGCGCATGTGGTGACCTGTTTTGCCGGGAATACACTGAGTCAGTGTATTGCCGGCAAATGAACAGAGCAGTCACATACTATGTGGCTGCTCTGTTCATGGAATCTTCGTGGGACACTTGTTGTTTGGACTGCGTCGGAAATGTAAGGATGAGGTTGGTTTATTTTATTTTGTTACAGGGGACGTTGGCTTCAGCTGGAATGGCCAAGATGGTAAGTATGGTTTAATTTAGAATATTACAGGAATCCTGTCTTTATTTCAAATAAAATATTTTATTCTGGTTGTGAGTGTTTTTATTTTACATTTTACCTTCACTATGGGGTTAGTAATGGGGGGGCCTCTGCAATACTAACCTGGGTTTGATGTCAGCTGGCATTATAAGCTGATATCAACCCCAACCCTATAACCCCACCGCCACCGCTACAGGGCAGTGGGTAGAGCGAGGCTAAGTGCCAGAATTCTGGGACGGCTGAGGGCTTCTCTTTCTAGCCTCGGAGGGGGCCAATATTCATGGTCCCTTCCTAGGCTTTTAATATCAGTCCACAGATGTCTGCATAGCCTTTGCTAGCTGTTAAAATAGGGGGACCCCGTGTCATTATCTATCTGTATATCTATCTATTATATATTATCAACACACATAGTCAAAATTGTTGGTACCTCTCGTTTAATGAAAGAGAAACCCACAATGGTCACAGAAATAACTTGAATCTGACAAAAGTAATAATAAATTAAAAATCTATGAAAATGAAAAAATGAAAGTCAAACATTGCTTTTCAACTCTGCTTCCACGGAATTTTTTTAAAACTTAAACTCATGAAATAGGCCTAGACAGAAATGATGGTACCCCTGAAAATAATGTGACAAAAGGGATATGTTAAATGAAGTTGTGTCCACTAATTAGCATCACAGGTGCCTACAATCTTGTAATCAGTCAGTGGGCCTGTATTTAGGCCTACTCACTGTGCTGTTTGGTGACATGGTGTGTACCACACTCAACATGGACCAGAGGAAACAAATGATAGAGTTGTCTCAGGAGATTAGAAAAAAAATTATAGACAAGCATGTTAAAGGTAAAGGTTATAAGACCATCTCCAAACAGCTTGATGTTCCTATGACTATAGTTGCACATATTATTCACAAATTTAAGATCCATGGGACTGTAGCCAACCTCCCAGGACGTGGCCGCAGGAGGAAAATTGATGACAAATCAAAGAGACGGATGATACGAATGGTAACAAAAGAGCCCAGGAAAACTTCTAAAGAGATTAAAGGTGAACTTCAAGCTCAAGGAACATCAGTGTCAGTTCGCACCATCCTTCGTTGTTTGACCCAAAGTGGACTTCATGGGAGACGACCAAGGCGAACACCATTGTTGAAAAAAAATCAAAAAAGCCAGACTGGAATTTGCCAAACTACATGTTGACAAGCCACAAAGCTTCTGGGAGAATGTCCTATGGACAGATGAGACAAAAATGGAAGTTTTTGGCAAGGCACATCAGCTCTATGTTCACAGATGGAAAAATGAAGCATATTAAGAAAAGAACACTGTCCCTACTGTGAAACATGGAGGAGGCTCTGTTATGTTCTGGGGCTGCTTTGTTGCATTTGGCACAGGGTATCTTGAATCTGTTTAGGCTACAATGAAATCTCAAGACTATAAAGGGATTCTAGAGAGAAATGTGCTGCCCAGTGTCAGAAAGATTTGTCTCAGTTGCAGGTCATGGGTCTTGCAACAGGATAATGACCCAAAACACACAGCTAAAAACACGCAAAAATGGCTAAGAGTAAAACATTGGACTGTTCTGAAGTGGCCTTCTATGAGCCCTGATCTAAATCCCATTGAGCATCTTTGGAAAGAGCTGAAACATGACGTCTGGAAAAATCAACCTTCAAACACAAAACAACTGGAGCAGTTTGCTCATGAGGAGTGGGCCAAAATACCTGTTGAGAGGGGCAGAAGTCTCATTGACCGTTACAGGAATCGTTTGATTGCAGTGATTCCCTCAAAAGGTTGTTCAACAAAATATTAAGTTAAGGGTACCATCATTTCTGTCCAGGCCTATTTCAGGAGTTTAATTTTTTTAAAACTTCTGTGTAAACAGGGTTGAGAAGCAATTTCTGACTTTCATTTGTTCATTTTCATAGATTTTTAATTTATTATTACTTTTGTCAGATTCAAGTTATTTCTGTGACTATTGTGGGTTTTTCTTTCATTAAACGAGGGGTACCAACAATTTTGACCATGTGTGTATATATCTAGCTATCCATATATCTATGGATCTATTATCTATTTATTTATCTATCCATATATGTATTTATTATCTGTTGACCTATCTAATTATCTAAGATAGATAATAGATAGATATATGGATATATAGATATACTGATATCTAGATAGATAATAGATCGATAAATAGATATGTAGATAAATAGATTTATAGATAGATAATAGTTAGATATATGGATATATTGCTAGATAATAGATATATGGATAGATACACAAATAGATTAATAGATATACGGATAGATAGATATATGGATAGATACATAGGTAAATAATAGATATATGGATAGATATAAAGATAGATAAATAGATTCATAGATAGATAGAGAAATATTTAGATTTGAGAGTCCTCAGTGGTTGATACCTTTTAACCCCTTTCCGACGAGGTCAGTAATAGTACGTAGCTGCGCCCTGGGACTTATGGACCAGATACATACTATTACGCATGCGCCGATTGCACCCGCACCGCTCCCTGCATATTAAGCCCCGCAATGCTGCTATCGAAATTGATCCCAGCATTGCAGGGGCAAGGGGGGAGGTGATCGCTATACTCATCTCCTGCCGGCATCCACCGATGTCTGCGGCAGCTTCTGGATGTTGTCATGACGACCCGATGCAGTTATGACAACATCGGGGTCACCCGGAGGCAGGACGTTACCTTGGTCATGCGCAGTGCATGAGCCCTGTGTGCAGCGCTGACAGGCTGCATGGCATAGGGAGCTGCTGCTCTCTATAGTCCCATAGTGGGACAATGTGTAAAAGTAAAAAAAAGTGCAAGAAAGTGAAAAAAAAAAAATATAAAAAATATTTAAAAAAATGAAAAAAAAATCCCCAAAAAATAAAAATATATTGAACCCATAATATTTATTTATTATGAAGAAAAAAACAACCAATAAAAGTACACATATTTGGAATCGCCACGTCCGGAACGACCTGACCTATAAAACTGTGCCACTAGTTAACCCCTTTAGTAAACACAGTAAAAAATAAAAATAAAAAATGAAGCAAAAAACAATGCTTTATCATCATACCGCCAAACAAAAAATGGAATAACTTGCGATCAAAAAGACCAATGTAAATAAAAATGGTACCGCTGAAAATGTCATCTTGTCCCACAAAAAACAAGCCACTGTACAGCTCCATCATCCATAAAATAAAAAAGTTATAGCTCTCAGAATAAAGCGATACAAACATTTTTTTTTTTCTAGAAAATAGTTTTTATTGTGTAAAAGTGCCAAAACATTAAAAAAATTATATAAATTTGGTACCACTGACCTGAAGAATGAAGCTACCTTATCAATTTTACCACACACGGAGATGCATAAAAAAAAAACCCATAAAAACAATTCCTGAATTTTGTTTATTCTGCCTCCCAAAAATCGGAATAGAAAGCGATCAAAAAATGTCACATGCCCGAAAATGGTGCCAATAAAAATGTCAACTTCTCCCGCAATAAACAAGCTGTCACATGACTCTATCGGCCAAAGTATGGAAAATTTATAGCTCTCAAAATATGGTGATGCAAATACTAGTCTTCGCAAAAAAAAAAAAAAGGGCTTTTTAGTATGTGACAGACGTCAATCATAAAAACCTGATATGAATCTGTTATCGCTGTAATCGCAACGACCTGAAGAATGAAGTAGTCTAATCACTTATACCACACGAGGAACGGTGTAAAAAAATAAACTTTAGGGTTAGGGTTGTGCTAGGGTTAGGGTTGTATTAGGGTTGGGGTTAGGGTTGTGCTAGGGTTAGGGTTGGGCTAGTGTTAGGGTTGAGCTAGGGTTAGGGTTGGGCTAGGGTTAGGGTTGAGCTAGGGTTAGGGTTGGGCTAGGGTTGGGGTTATGGTTGGGCTAGGGTTGGGGTTGTATTTTGGTTGGGGTTAAATTTTGGATTTTTTCAAAAGTAAAGAAAAAAAAAATGATGTCGATATGGCGACCAGTGTTGAGCGCAAGTGCTCGCTACTTGAGTTTGCATCGGGTGCTCGGGTATGCACTGAGTATCGCAGGTGTTTGAGTGACATGCTCGAGTCTCTGCCCCATATGCTTTGCGGCCAAAAAAAACATTGCTGGGATCCCCTGCCATGCATGAGCGATCCCCGAATGTTTTTTCTTGGGTGTCTAACAACCGTGAAACATGCAGGTACTCGAGCATGTCACTCGAGCACCCGTGATACATGGTGCATACCCGAGTACCCGATGCAAACTCAAGTAGCGAGCACTTACGCTCAAGACTAATGACTTATTCAATATGATGACCTAATGTTATCAAATTCTGTCTTACCTCTGGGTTCAAAATGTACACTATACCCCTTGATAAAATCCTTGACGGGTCTAGTTTCCAAAATGGAGTCAGTTGTGGGGGGGGGGGGTTTCCACTATTTAGGCACATCAGAGACTCCTGAAATGCAACATGGCGTCCACTCTTGATTCCAGCCAATTTTGCGTTCAAAAAGTCACACAGTGCTCCTTTCCCTTTTGAACCCTGATGTGCGCCCAAACAGTGTATTTTCCCCACATATGGAGTATTGGCGTACTCAGGAGAAATTGCACAACAGTTTTTAGGTCCTATTTTCTCCTCTTACCCTTGTGAAAATAAAAAATTTGGGGCTAAAAGATCATTTTTGTGGAAAAAGTTAGATTTTTTTATTTTCACGGCTCCATGTGATAAACTTCTGTGAAGCACCTGGTGGTTAAGGGTGCTCGCCACACATCTAGATAAGTTCCCTGAGGGGTCTAGTTTCCAAAATCGTATGACTTGTGGGGGTTATCCACTGTTTAGGCACATCAGGGGCACATCCGCTAATTATTCAAGCAAATTTTACATTCAAAAAGTTAAATGGCGCTCCTTTCCTTCCGAACCCTGCCGTACGCCAAAGCAGTGGTTTTCCCCCACTTATGGGGTATTGACTTACTCAAGAGAGATTGCACAACAAATTGAATGGTGCCATTTCTCCTGTTACCCTTATGAAAATGCGAAACTGGGAGCTGAAAAACATTTTTGTGGGAAAAATGTGAAAATTTTATTTTCATGGCTCCATGTTATAAACTTCTGTGAAGCACCTGGGGGTTCAATGTGCTCACCACACATCTAGATAAATTCCCTGAGGGGTCTAGTTTCCAAAATGGTGTCACTTATGTGGTGTTTCCACTGTTTAGGCACATCAGGGGCTCTCCAAACGCAACATGACGTCCGCTAATTATTCAGCAAATTTTACTTTCAAAAAGTCAAATGGCGCTCCTTCCCTTCCGAACCCTGCTGTACGCCAAAGCAGTAGTTTTCCCTCACATATGGGGTATCGGCTTACTCAGGAGAGATTGCACAACAAGTTGCATGGTGCAATTTCTCCTGTTACCCTTATGAAAATGCAAAACTGGGGGCTGAAAAACATTTTTGTGGGAAAAATGTGGACATTTTATTTTCACGGCTCCATGTTATAAGCTTCTGTGAAGCACCTGGGGGTTCAAGGTGCTCACCACACATCTAGATAAGTTTCCTCATGGGTCTAGTTTCCAAAATGGTATCACTTATTGGGGTTTTTCACTGTTTAGGCACATCAGGGGCTCTCTAAACGCATCATGGCGTCCGCTAATTATTCAAGCAAATTTTACATTCAAAAAGTCAAATGGCTCCTTCCCTTCTGAGCCCCGCTGTGCGCCCAAACAGTGTTTTTTCCCCACGTAACGGGTATCTGCGTGCTCAGGGGAATTTTGACATAAAATTTTGGGGTCCATTTTTTCTGTTACCCCTGCAAAAATAAAAACATTTGGGTCTAAAGTAACATTTTTGTGAAAAAAGTTAAATCTTCATTTTTTTCTTCCACATTCCAAAAATTCCTGTGAAGCACCTGAAGAGTTAATAAACTACTTAAATGTGGTTTTGAGCACCTTCAGAGGTGCAGTTTTTAGAATGGTGTCACTTTTGGGTATTTTCTGTCATAAAGGCCCCTCAAAGTCACTTCAAATGTGATGTGGTCCCTAAAAAAATGGTTTTGCAAACTTTGTTGTAAGAATGAGAAATCGCTGGTCAACTTTTAATACTTTTAACTCCCTAACTGCTGATGTAAAGTAGACATGTGGGAAATGTTATTTATCAACTATTTTGTGTGATATATTTCTCTGATTTAAAGCCATAAAAATTCAAATTTTGAAAATTGTGAAATTTTCAAAATTTTCGGCAAATTTCAGATTTTTTCACCAATAAATGCAAGTGATATAAAAGAAATTTTACCACTATCATGAAGTACAGTATGTCACGAAAAAACAGTCTCAGAATCAGCAGGATCCATTGAAGGGTTCCAGAGGTATTGCCTCATAAAGTGACAGTGGTCAGATTTGTAAAAATTGGCCCGGTCATTAACGTGCAAACCACCCTCGGGGGTAAAGGGGTTATTGGCTAACTGAAAAGATGGTAACAAGTTGCAAGCTTTTGAGACTACTCAGTTCTCTTCATCAGGCTAGTATACCCCAAAATATGAAGTCAAATATTTATACACAATAGGACACAGAAATAATGCAGTAGATGAGAAAGGTGATGAAAAGCAGAGCTATTACTAACAGTTCTGCGTGTAAATATTTTAGCAGTTCATAGATGAGGAGTGTGAAGGTTTTATTGTCCTGTGACTGGGTCTAGTGTTGTGATGACCCCACAAGTCTAATGGGCACATTCCTTAGTTGATGTAGAATGACATAAATCCATACAACACATTCATTCCTGCTCTGAAGGTGTCAAAGGTCACCATTAGTTTATATTCCCAGACTCTTCTGTCTCTCTGAGATTTGAAATTACCTTTTAATACCAGTAATTTCATGTCCTTGATGCTGTGATCAGGGAGACAAAAATGCTTGGACACAGGCAGATCTATTCTTTTTTCTTTTATTGTGTGGCGATGATTTATCCTTGTGCTAAGTTTTTGCCCTGTCTCGCCTACATACAGACCCCAGTTGGTACATATAATTAAGTACACTACATTAGATGTGATACAGCTGAAAGTACCTGGGATATTGCAGTTCTGATGTGAATTGGGGATTTTATCTTGTCTATGGTCATTATAAACGGACAGATTTTACATTTTTTATGGTTGCAGGGAAAGGTACCTGTAGCTGGTGGAGATACAGGGAGCTTCTGACAATGATGCTTCTTTGATTTGGGGGCTGCCTGAAACACAAAAGTGGGGGGTCTGGAAATATGGATTGTAATCGGGCATCTTTTTGTAATAAGGGTTGTAGTTTCCATGCATATCTCCTTAGTGCCTCCAGATTGGGATTGTAGGTGACTACTAGAGGAACCTGGTTGCTTTTTTGTTTAGTTTTGTAATGTAGGAGGTGATTCCTTGATATTCTGGTGGCTCTTGTAATCTGGTTCTCAATTTTTTTGGATGGTAGCCCTGATTCAAAAAAGTCTTTGAGGCCACCAAGGTGTTTGTCTCTATCCATAGGGTTGGAACATACCCGATTGCATCTGATGGCTTGGCTGTAGACATTAGATTTATAATTTTTTTATGTGTTTTGGATGGAAACTGTCCCATTTAAAGTATGTTGGACGGTCCCCTTTAATAAAAATAAAATAATAAACCAACCTCATCTTTACCTTGCCAACCCAGTCCAAATAACGAAGGTCCCACAAAGATTGTATAAACAGAGCAGCCACATAGTATGTGACTGCCCTTATCATTTGCCGGCAATACAATCACTCAGTGTATTCCCTGCAAAACAGGTCACCGCATGCACAGTGAGTATTTTCACACGCATACAATTAATTGAACTGAGTTCACCTCATTGCAAGCGTGGGAGAATACTCATTGCGCGTGCACTGACCTCATTTGCCGGGAATACACTGAGTCAGTGTATTGCCGGCAAATGATCAGGGCAGTCACATACTATGTGGATGCTGTGTTCATGCAATCTTTGTGGGACCTTTGTTATTTGGACTGCGTCAGCAAGGTAAGGATGAGGTTGGTTTATTATTTTATTTTTATTACAGGTATGCAATTACCGCCTATTAGAGCCTGTGTTTCCTGCGCTGTCATGCCTGAACCCGAACAGTAACACAGACTTCCATAGGAAGTCTGTGTTCGGAGTCCGGGACCGAACAGTAGATGTTTGGTACGGACACCGAACTTTACTGTTCGGGGTTGCCCAACACTGTATATGGTAAAATCAATGGTGTTGTTCAAAAGTACAACTCGCCCGGCAAAAAACAAGCCCTTACACATCCATATTGACAGAAAAATAAAAAAAATTATGGCTCTGGAAGAAGGGGAACAAAACAACGGAAGTGCAAAAGCAGAAAATGGCCAGTGGGTGAAGGTTAATTTCCATAAAAAACACTAATCAAAAACGCAATGTGTGAACATAGCTTAATACTGACAGGTATAATGCATTGCAGTGTTGGTGCATTTAAATGCATTGTACCAGTAATCAGAGTAATAAAAGTTAAAGTCCCATAGAAGGACTAAGTAAAAAAGTGGAAAAAAAAGTAAATTGTTAAAATATAAAAAAAAAATTAGAATGATAAAAATAAAAAAAAATACAAATAAATAGGTATATTTATATATAAACAAAAATAAAAGAAGTACACATATTTGTTATCGTCTCATTCGAAATAAACTGATTTATAAAATTGAAGTTAATGCCTTCAGTGAACAACATAAAAAAATAAATTAAAAACTTTGCAAAAATATGGAAAAGTAAAATTCAGTGAGCTGTTCCCTTTTACACAGAAGGCCACAGCAAAGAAACGTATACTGTACAGTATAGGTTTTCCTTACAGTGCGCCCCTATAGCGGACAGATGCCTTGACACCCATCCTGACTGTGGCCAATTATTATTTATTTATATAGCACCATTGATTCCATGGTACTGTACATAAGAAGGGGTTACATACCAAATACAAACATCACTTACAGTAACAAACAATGATATACTGGTACAGAGGGAAGAGGACCCTGCCCTTGCGGGCTTACATTCTACAGGAATGGGGAAGGCGACAGTAGTTTTGGGGGGTTGCGGTAGCTCCAGTGTTGAGGTGGCAGCAAGCAAGGTCATGGCGGACTGTAAGCTTGTTTGAAGAGGTAGGTTTTCAGGTTCAGTCTCAAGGATCCAAATGTGGAGGCTAATCTGATGTGTTGAGGCACAGAATTCCATAGCATGGGAGATATTCGGGAGAAATCTTGGAGGCGGTTGGGTGAGGAACGAAGAAGTGTGGAGAATAGAAAGAGGTCTTGGGAGGACCGGAGATTACGTAAGGCAATATATTAGAAGATTAGTTCAGAGATGTACGAAGGAGAAAGGATATGGATGGCTTTGTAGGTCAGTGTTAGTACTTTGAACTGGATATGCAGGGCAAATGGGAGCCAGTGAAGGTATTTGCAAAGGTGGGTAAGCAGAGGAGTAGTGAGGCGAGAGGTGAACTAGTCGCGCAGCAGAGTTAAGGATGGACTGGAGGGGTGCGAGAGTCTTAGCAGGTAGGCCACAGAGGAGAGTGTTGCAGTAGTTGAGGCAGGAGATGATGAGGGCATACACAAGCAGTTTAGTAGATTGAGGGTTGATGAAAGGACGGATTCTGGAAATATTTTTGAGCTGTAGGCGACAGAAGGTGGCGAGAGCTTGGATGTGGGGCTTGAAGGACAGGGCAGAGTCAAGGGTTACTCCGAAGCAGCAGATTGCCGGTACAGGGGAAAGTGTGATGTCATTTATTGTGATAGATAGATCAGGTGGGGAAGATATGTGTGATGAGGGAAAGATGATGAATTCACCTTTGTCCACATTGAGCTTGGGAAATTGACATCGTGGACAAGGAGGATGTGACTGATAGACATTCTGGGATTAAGGACCGCAGAGAGGTGACATCTGGGCCAGAGATGTAGATATGGGTGTCATCAGCGTACAGATGGTACTGGAAGCCATGGGATTTTATGAGCTGTCCCAGCCTAAGGGTATAGATTGAAAAGAGTAGGGGTCCTAGGACAGAGCCTTGAGGGACTAAAACTGAGAGGGGGCGGAATGAGGAGGTAGTGTGGGAGAGGGTGACGCTAAGTGCGGTTAGAAAGGTATGAGGATATCCAAGATAGGGCAAGGTCTTTGACCCAAAGAAAGAGAGGATCTGTAGTAGGAGGCAGTGATCAACTGTGTCGAAGGCAGAGGACAGGTCAAGAAGAAGGAGTACAGGGAATTGTCTATTTGCTCTGGCTGTAAGTAAGTCATTAGTAATTTTGGTTAATAATTTTGGTAAGTGCAGATTTGGTGGAATGGTGGGGGCGGAAGCCAGATTTTCAGTTGTCGAAGAGAGAGATGAGAGGTGAGAGGAAAGTTCAGCGTGAACTGAATTGAAAAGGGATGGCCCCCCTCATCCCTCTTCCTGGTATGCATGGCACCCCTCATCCCCTTTCTTGGTATGCATGGCACCCTTCATCCCTCATCCTGGTATGCATGGCCCCCCTCATCCCTCTTCCTGGTTTGTATGTCATCCTTCATCCCTCATCCTGTTATGTATGGCACCCTTCATCCCTCATCCTGGCATGTATGGCACCCCTCATCCTGGTATGAATCTTATCCTTCATCCTGGTATGCATGTCACCCCTCATCCCTCATCCTGGTATGCATGACCCCCCTCATCCTGGTATGCATGGCCCCCCTCATCCTGGTATGCATGGCCCCCCTCATCCCGGTATGTATGCTCTCCCTAATCTTGGTATGCATGGCACCCTTCATCCTGGTATGCATGACACCCTTCATCCCTCATCCTGGTATGCATGGCCCCCCTCATTCCTCTTTTTCTCCCCTTGTGTGCAAGTATGTCTTCTAATCTAAACCCAAATGAAACACCTATGGGGAATTCTGAAGAGATAAGTTGAGCATCACGCTGCATCCAGCATCCAGGCTCTATAAAGGTCGGTTTATGTCGCCAAGTTGTTTATTCCACTCCTAGATGACTTTCTGTCTTTAGAAACCATGAAAGTCAGGCAAAATACTAGATGTAGTGTTTTTTTATGTGGGGTGTATTCATGTTTGCATCAACTAATTTGAGTGCAACTGAAGATTTTTTATAATATTAATCTTACTTGCTTGTTTTGGGTTACAAAAATGTTCTGTGTAACTTAGTCTTGTCAAAATGTTTGAAATTGTTGTGTCCAATGACTTTTCAAATGGTGTCTACTCATTTATGGTGAGCATGGAATATATATGTATATACAGTATGTATATATCATATACATATACAGGTGCATCTCACTAAATTAGAATATCATCAAAAAGTTAATTTATTTCAGTTTTTCAATACAAAAAGTGAAACTCATATTATATAGAGTCATTACAAACAGCGTGATCTATTTCAAGTGTTTATTTCTGTTAATGTTGTTGATTATGGCTTACAGCCAATGAAAACACAGAAGTCATTATCTCAGTAAATTAGAATACTTTATAACAACAGCTTGAAAAATGTTTGTAAAATCCAAAATGTTGGCCTACTGAAATGTATGTTCAGTAAATGCACTCAATACTTGGTCGGGGCTCTTTTTGCATCAATTACTGCTCAGTGCGGCAATGTGGCATGGAGGCGATCAGCCTGTGGCACTGCTGAGGTGTTATGGAAGCCCAGATTGCTTTAATAGCAGCCTTTAGCTCGTCTGTATTGCTGGGTCTGGAGTCTCTCATCTTCCTCCTGACAATATCTCATAGATTCTCTATGAGGTTAAGGTCAGGTGAGTTTGCTGGCCAATCAAGCACAGTGATACTGTTGTTTTTAAACCAGGTATTGGTACTTTTGGCAGTGTGGACAGGTGCCAAGTCCTGCTGGAGAATGAAATTTCCATCTCCAAAAAGCTTGTCGGCAGAGGGAAGCATGAAGTGCTATAAAATTACCTGGTAGATGGCTGTGCTGACTTTGGTCTTGATAAAACACAGTGGACCTAAACCAGCAGATGACATGGCTCCCCAAACCATCACTGATTGTGGAAACTTCACACTAGACCTCAAACAGCATTGGATTGTGGCCTCTCCACTCTTCCTTCAGACTCTGGGACCTTGATTTCCAAATGAAAATTGAAACTCTGGGACCTTGTGAATTGTGTTAATGACTGCCTTCTGGACATCTGTCAAGTCAGCAGTCTTCCCCATGATTGTGGAGCCTACTGAAACAGACTAAGGGACCTTTTTAAACGCTTAGGAAGCCTTTGCTGGTGTTTTTTGTTAATTATTTTAATTTACTGAGATAATGACTTTTGTATTTTCCTTGGCTGTAATGCATAATCAACATTAACAGAAATAAACACTTGAAATAGATCACTCTGTTTGTAATGACTCTATATAATATATGAGTTTCACTTTTTGTATTGGAGAACTGAAATAAATTAACTTTTTGATGATATTCTAATTTAGTGAGATGCACCTGTTAACTTTTTGATGATATTCTAATTTAGTGAGATGCACCTGTATATATATATATATATATATATATATATATATATATATATATTTTATCACCCTGACTAATAAGTGTTTCATTACTTTACAGAGGAAGAGGAAGAGGACCCTTCACCAATTGGTATGTACTGCACATTATCATTCCATGTTTCTTAACCCTGTCTTGTAATCAGCATTAACCTGACAGCCACATTTTTAAGCATGACATGTCATTTTATGTGGTAATAACTTTAAGGCTAAGTTCACACGATGCGTTTTTCATGCGTTTCCGCGGCGTTTTTGCAGTTGCGTAAACGCCGCGGAAACGCATGAAAAACGCATGGTAGAAGGGCAGCAATGTTCCCCAATGGAAATCCGCATGTGCTGTGCCCATGATGCGGATTTTTCCGCAGCGTAAACGCTGCGGTCAAAAATCCGCAGCATGTCAATTAATTTTACGGAAACGCTGCTCTTTTGCCGCCATTGACTTGCATTAGACCGCATGGAATCCACATCACTGTATATGTTGATGCGCTTTTAATGCGGTCTAATGTGCGGATGGTACCCGGGTGTGGAGGAGAGGACTCTCATCCAGACCCAGGTACCATTAAAAAAAAAAGAATAAAATAAAAAATATATATATTCTCACCTTCTGACGGCCCGCGCTGCGTCCTGCTGGCTTCCCGGGCACTTCGCGGTTGAATGAAGGACCTTCGCTGACGTCAGAGTCATGTGACGGGTCACGTGACGCTGACGTCGGAAGGTCCTAAAGTCTTCACTGCCGGCAGCCGGGACCGAGCGAAGCAGGACACCGGGGGCCATCAGAGGGTAAAGTATAGATTTATTTTTTATTTTTTGACATTCACACACTATATAAATCCATGCCGGTTGCATGGATTTATATAGTGTGAAGTTGACAAGCACTTTCCAAGTGATGCTAAAATCTCTTGGGAAGCGCTTGTCAACCCGCATGCGGAAATGCATGTGAAGAACGCTTCATTTCCGCATGTCCCTGGCAGGAAACCGCATGTACAATCCGCATGCGTTTTTTCCTGCCAGAGAGATGCAGAAACGCTCAGGAAAAAATCCTGAGCATTTCTGCATCGTGTGCACATACCCTTAAATGCTTCTTCTTCTGCCAGTGATTCTGAGATTGTAATTTTGTTTTTGTAAAACATTGCACCTGTTCGTACTGGATCAGTTGTTTAGTCGTTATTTATGAAAGTATTCCAAATTTTCTGAAAATTTAGAAAAAATTTGCAATTTTTAAACTTAATTGTATACCCTTAATGAGATGTATATAGCTATAAAATATAAGTGTCTGCTCTATATGGGGTGATCCTGCGTTCAGGAGAAATTGCATAATACATTGTGCAGGCTAAAATTTGAGTCTGAAGTAACATTTTAGCTTAACCGCTTTAGGTTGTGTGCCCACGATGCGTTTTTTAAGCATTTCCGCAGCGGCAAAAACGCTGCAGAAACACTTAAAAAACGCATGGTAGAAGGCCTGCCATGTTCCCCAATGATAATCCGCATGTGCTGTGTACATGCTGCGGAAATTGCCGCTGCGGATTATCATTGCAGAAAAAAACGCAGCACTACCAATTATTTTACGGAAGTGCTGCGTTTTCGCCGCCATGGATTTGCATTAGAACGAATGGATTACGCTTCAATAGATAAGCACATGCGGAATATATGCGTTCAATGTGCGGATGGTACCCAGGTGTGGAGGAGAGGAGACTCTCCTCTGGACCTGGGTACCATAGAAAATTGTAAAAAAAACAATAAAATAAAAAATAAATATGATACTTACCTTCTGGTGGCCCCCGGTGCGCTCGTCCTCTCATGCCGGCAGATCGCGATGGACTGGAGGACCTGCGCTGATGTCATAGTCATGTGACTGGTCACGTGACGCTGACGTCGGCAGGTCCTTCAGTGTACCGCGATCTGCTGGCATGAGAGGACGGAGTGAAGCAAGACTGCGGGGGTCATCGGAAGGTAAGTATAGATTTATTTTTAAACATTCTTTCGGTCACACTATATAAAGTTGACAAGCACTTTCTAAGTGATGCTAAAATCGCTTGGAAAGCGCTTGTCAACCCGCATGCAGAAATGCATGTGAAGAACGCTTCACATCCGCATGTACCTGGCAAGAAAAACGCATGTACAATCCGCATGCGTTTTTTTCTGCCAGGGAGATGCAGAAACGCTCAGGAAAAATTCGGAGCATTTCTGCATCGTGGGCACATAGCCTTACTCCCCCCCCCCCCAGGGTGGTTTGCACGTTAATGACCAACCAATTTTTACAATTCTGACCACTGTCACTTTATGAGGTAATTACTCTGAAACGCTTCAACGGATCCCCCTGATTCAGAGATTGTTTTTTCGTGACATATTGTACTTCATGACAGTGGTAAAATTTATTCGATATCACTTGCATTTATTCGTGAAAAAATTGGAAATTTGGTGAAAATGTTGAAAATTTCACAATTTTCAAAATTTAAATTTTTATTTCGTTAAATCAGAGAGATATGTTACACAAAATAGTTAATAAATAACATTTCCCACATGTCTACTTTACATCAGCACAATTTTGGAATCCAACATTTTTTTCATTAGTGCGCTATAAGGGTTAAAAGTTGATCAGCGATTTCTCATTTTTCAAACACAATTTACAAAACCATTTTTTTAGGGACCACATCACATTTGAAGTGACTTTGAGGAGCCTTTATTACAGAAAATACCCCAAATTGACACCATTCTAAAAACTGCACCCCTCAAGGTGCTGAAAACCACAATCAAGAAATTTGTTAACCCTTCAGATGCTTCACAGGAATTTTTGGAATGGGGACGAAAAAAGTGAACATTTAACTTTTTTCACAAAAATTTTACTTTAGACCCCATTTTTTTTATTTTTGCAGGGGTAACAGGAAAAAATGGACCCCAAAATTTGTTGTGCAATTACCCCTGAGCACGCAGATACCTCATACGTGATTAAAAAACACTGTTTGGGCGCACAGCAGGGCTCAGAAGGGAAAAGGCGCCATTTGACTTTTTGAATGTAAAATTTGCTTGAATAATTAGCGGATGCCATGTTGCGTTTAGAGAGCCTCTGATGTTCCTAACCAGTGGAAACCCCCCATAAGTGATACCATTTTTGAAACTAGACCCCTCAGGGAACTTATCTAGATGTGTGGTGAGCACCTTGAACCCCCCACAGAAGCTTATAACATGTAGCCGTGAAAATAAAATTTTCACATTTTTCCCACAAAAATGTTTTTCAGCCCCCAGTTTTGCATTTTCATAAGGGTAGCAGGAGAAATTGCACCATGCAACTTGTTGTGCAATCTCTCCTGAGTAAGTCAATACCCCATTTGTGGGGAAAACCACTGCTTGGGCGTACAGCAGGGTTCGGAAGGGAAGGAGCGCCATTTGACTTTTTGAATGTAAAATTTGCTTGAATAATTAGCGGACGCCATGTTGCATTTGGAGAGCCCCTGATGTGTCTAAACAGTGTAAAACCCCCACAAGTGACACCATTTTGGAAACTAGACCCCTGAGGGAACTTATCTTGATGTGTGGTGAGAACCTTTAACCCCAGGTGCTTCACAGAAGTTTAAAACATGAAGCCGTGAAAATAAAAAAATCTAACTTTTTCCACAAAAATGATCTTTTAGCCCCAAATTTTTTACTTTCACAAGGGTAAGAGGAGAAATTGGAACCTAAAAACTGTTTTGCAATTTCTCCTGAGTACGCCAATACCCCATATGTGGGCAAAATACACTGTTTGGGCGCATGTCGGGGTTCAGAAGGGAAGGAGCACTGTGTGACTTTTTGAACGCAAAATTGTCTGGAATCAAGAGCGGATGCCATGTCGCAATTCGGGAGCCCCTGATGTGCCTAAATAGTGGAAACCCCCCACAATTGACTCCATTTTGGAAACTAGACCCCTCAAGGATTTTATCAAGGGGTATAGTGTATATTTTGAACCCAGAGGTATGACAGAATTTGATAACATTAGGTCATCATATTGAATAAATTGTCATTAGTCTTGAGCGCAAGTGCTCGCTACTTGAGTTTGCATTGTGTACTCGGGTATGCACCATATATCACGGGTGCTCGAGTAACATGCTTGAGTCCCTGCCCTGCATGTTTCACGGTTGTTAGACACCCAAAAAAAAACATGCGGGGATCGCTCCTGCATGGCAGGCGATCCCAGCAATGTTTTTTTTGGCTGCGAAGCATATGGTGCAGAGACTCGAGCATGTCACTCGAACACCTGCGATACTCAGTGCATACCCGAGCACCCGATGCAAACTCAAGTAGCGAGCACTTGCGCTCAACACGGGTCGCCATATTGTCATCATTTTTTTTTTCTTTACTTTTGATAAAATCCCAAATCTAACCCCAACCCTAACCCTAGCCCAACCCTAACCGTAGCCCAACCCTAACCCTAACCCTAGCCCCAACCCTAACCCTACCCCAACCCTAACCACAAACCTAACCCTAGCCCAACCCTAACCCTAGCACAACCCTAACCCTAGAGTTTATTTTTTTACACCATTCCTCGTGTGGTATAAGTGATTAGACGACTTTATTCTTCAGGTCGGTTCGATTACAGCAGTTCAAGATTCATATTGGGTTTTTATGATTGATAGCTGTCACACACTAAAAGATGCTTTTTTGCAAAGACTAGTTTTTGCATCTCCATATTTTGAGAGCTATAATTTTTCCATATTTTGGCCAACAGAGTCATGTGATGGCTTGTTTTTTGCAGGACAAGTTGAAGTTTTTATTGCTACCATTTTCGGGCATGTGACTTTTTTTTATCGCTTTCTATTCCGATTTTTGGGAGGCAGAATAAACAAAAACCAGCAATTCAGGAATTTTTTTTTTTTGCCGTTCCACGTTTGGTAAATTTGATAAGACAGCTTTATTCTTCAGGTCAGTACCTTTACAGCGGTTCCGTATTTATGTTGTTTTTTATATTTTGGCGCTTTTACACAATAAAAACTTTTCTAGAAAAAATAATTTTTTTGTATCGCTTTATTTTGAGATGGAGCTGAATGGCGGCTTGTTTTTTGTGGGACAAGATGACCATTTCAGCGGTACCATTTTTATTTACATTCGTCTTTTTGATCGCGTGTTATTCCATTTTTTTGTTTGGCGGTATGATGATAAAGCATTGTTTTTTGCTTAGTTTTTTTTTTTTTTGATGTGACATCAGCGGATGTCAGAGCAGGCTGCAGCCGGGGGTCACGTGATGTCTAAATGGCTAAATCCCCTGTGGGAGAGAGGAGACCCCCTGGTGTCCGACCTGTCGTCTTTCCTCATGGCATTCCGGAAAGTCTTCGATGAACCAGGACGTAAGACCTCATCAGCCTCCTCTCTGCTATGTCTCCGCCAAGGGAGTCTCACCGTGGGCCAATATGCCATACGGTTCCACACCCTCGCTTCTGAGCTTGCCTGGGATAACGAGGCCCTAGTGTCCATCTTCTGGGAAGGCCTTTCTGGCCGGATTAAAGACGAGCTCGCCGGTCGGGACATTCCTACTACGATGGATGACCTGGTGTCGCTGGCTACCCGGACATCCGGTTTCAAGAGCACACCAAAGAGACCACCTGTGAGAGAAGATTTCCCTGCCTTGCTCCTACTTTCCAGAGACCTGTCTCCTCATCTGTTACTCCTCGGGCGCACTCACCTGAGCCCATGCAGATCGACCAGACCAAGATGGTCAAATCTCGCCAGGAGTCACGCCGAGCCGAGGGGAGCTGTTTCTATTGCGGCAGTAAGGAGCACCTGATCCGTTCCTGCCCAGAGAGGCCGGGAAACTCCAGTGTCTAGGACCGCTCGGAGAGGTCGCCCTATACAAAAGTAAACCCTCTCCATCCCTGACTATGTCTGTCTCTATCTCCTGGGGAGAGAGCCGTCACTTTGAACTCGCTCACCTGGATTCTGGAGCTGCTGGAAACCTCATTTCCCAGTCCCTGGTTGAGAAATATCATATCCCCACCAAGTCTCTGGCTGAACCATTGTCAGTCGCCTCCGTGGATGGAAGACTTCTTCCGGTGACCATCCTGCTCGTCACGGAACCCATAACCCTGCAGGTGGGAATGCTGCTCTCAGAAAATTTCCTTCCATGTGCTACCTGGACTCTCTCACTCCCTATTGCTAGGCCTACCTTGGCTCCAGACACATGAACCCGTGTTGAACTGGCAATCCGATGAAGTACTCCGGTGGGGGCCGGACTGCCACAAGACCTTCCTGGTTCCGGTTCATCCGATTCGTCCACCACCTACCCCAGCTAATTTACCCGGTCTTCCGGCTCCTTATTGGTCCTATGCTGACGTCTTCGGTAAAAAAGAAGCAGAAACTTTGCCACCTCATAGGCCATATGATTCCCCACTCGACCTGGTACCTGGCGCCACTCCACCCCTTGGCCGTATTTACCCGTTGTCCGCGGCCGAAACCACGGCCATGTCTGAGTACATTGAAGAGAATCTGTCTAGGGGATTCATCCGGAAGTCTACCTCCTCGGCCGGCGCCAGATTCTTCTTTGTCAAAAAAAAGGATGGCTCGCTACGCCCCTGTATTAACTATAGAGGACCCAATCAGATCACGGTAAAGAATAAATACCCCCTGCCACTCATCTCCGAGTTGTTTGATCGCCTTAAAGGCGCCAGGATCTTTTCCAAGCTGGATCTACGTGGAGCATATAACCTGGTCCGTATCTGGCAAGGAGACGAGTGGAAGACGGCATTCAATACTCGGGACGGTCACTATGAATACCGTGTGATGCCCTTAGGTCTCTGCAATGCTCCCGTCGTCTTCCAAGAACTGGTCAACGACATCTTCCGTGATCTTCTTTATTCCTGCGTGGTGGTATACCTGGACGACATCTTGGTCTTCTCTCTCCGGATCTTCCCACACACCGGAGAGATGTTCGTCAGGTCCTGCTTAGGCTCAGGCAGAACCACCTCTATGCTAAATACGAGAAGTGCCTCTTAGAACAGACCTCTCTTCCATTCCTAGGCTATGTTATCTCCCAGACAGGCTTGCGAATGGATCCCGAGAAACTCTCTGCTGTCATAAAGTGGCCCCGTCCTAAGGGGTTGAAGGCGATTCCTGGGCTTCGCCAATTACTATCGTCTCTTCATTCCACACTTCTCGTCTCGGACGGCTCCCATATCTGCGCTCACCCGTAAGGGAGCAAATCCCAAGCAATGGTCACCCGAAGCTGAGGAGGCCTTCCTTTCCTTAAAGCAAGCCTTCTCCTCTGCCCCTGTACTGCACCGTCCGGATTGTAATAAACAATTCTACCTGGAGGTTGATGCTTCCTCCTCCGGAGCCGGGGCGGTGCTCACACAAAAATCTTCTTCCGGGAGAATGGTAACCTGCAGCTTCTTCTCCAAAATCTTCTCCTCATCTGAGCGCAACTACTCCATAGGAGACCGAGAATTGCTAGCCGTCAAATTGGCGCTGGAGGAGTGGCGCTATCTGCTTGAAGGGGCTCTATACCCGGTGATCATCTACACAGATCACAAAAATCTGGCATATCTCCAAAATGCCCAGAGACTTAATCCGCGTCAGGCCTAGTGGTCTTTGTTCTTCGCCCGCTTCGACTTCATCCTTCATTTCCGCCCGGCGGACAAGAATGTCAAAACTGATGGCTTGTCCCGATCCTTCCTGTCCTCCGATCAAGAGGAGGAGCCTATGCACATCATCGACCCCTCCAAGGTGATGAATGTGGCCCCCTTGGATTTGACTCGTCTTCCACCCGGTAAGACGTTCGTAGCGGTACCAGACCGTGAGAAGGTTCTTCGCTGGGGTCATTCTTCTAAACTAGCTGGCCATGCTGGCCAAAAGAAGACCTTCCTGCTCATTTCCCGGCATTACTGGTGGCCTACCCTGCGTAAGGATGTGGTAGACTTCGTCTCAGCCTGTTCATCTTGTGCCCGCAACAAAGTTCCCAGACACTTACCAGCCGGTCATCTCCTGCCGCTTCCCGTACCTGTTGCCCCGTGGCAACACATCGCTATGGACTTCATTACCGACCTCCCTGTTTCTGCCGGGTGTACTGTCATTTGGGTGGTCGCGGACCGCTTCTCCAAAATGGCCCACTTCATTCCCCTGCCTGGTCTCCCGTCTGCACCTGAGCTGGCTAAAGACTTTATCCGCCATATCTTCCGTCTCCATGGTCTCCACATCGTGTCGGATCGAGGGGTTCAGTTCACCTCACGCTTCTGGAGAGCGACATGTAAACTCCTGGTTGTCACCTTGGATTTCTCCTCCGCTTACCATCCTCAGTCCAATGGTCAAGTGGAGCGGATCAATCAGATCCTTACCAGCTACCTCTGGCACTTTGTTAATGTCCACCATTCTGATTGGGTAGACCTCCTTCCTTGGGCCGAATTCTCTTATAATAATCACGAGAGTGAATCCTCTTCCAAATCCCTGTTCTTTATAGTCTATGGCCAACTTCCCCGGATTCCGTTTCCCGTCTCCGCCTCTGTGGACAACCCTGCCGCAAAGTCTCTTGTCAGCGAGTTTTCCACCATTTGGGAGAGTACTAGGTCTGCACTTTTTCAGTCCTCTGGGCGGATGAAGAGATATGCTGATAAGAGACGTCTGGATCCGCCTCAATTCCGTCTGGGAGAGAAGGTTTGGCTCTCCTCCAAACATGTGCGGCTCAAGATACCCTCCTACAAGTTAGGTCCTCGCTTCATCGGCCCTTTCGAAATCCTCAAGCAAATTAATCCAGTGGCCTACAAATTAAAACTCCCGGCCACCTTACGGATTCCCAACTCCTTCCACGTATCTCTCCTCAAACCCATTGTCTTTAACTCTTTTTCCAACAATCCAGGTACTCCCCCTGCTCTGGTTTCCGCTGAGGACGTCTTTGAGGTAGAGCGTATTCTGGCCACCAAGAGGGTAAGAGGAAAGACCTTTTTCTGGTAGATTGGAAGGGGTTTGGTCCTGAGGAGAGAACTTGGGAACCCAGGGAGAACAAGAACGCCCCGCTTCTCCTTGAAAAATTTCTTTCAGGCCAAAAAAAGAGGGGGCCTAAAGGGGGGGTACTGTAGCATCAGCGTCTCTGCCCCTTGCTAGGCAGAGACTCCGTCACTCACACCTTCCCGCTCCTGGCTCGGCGTCCTCCAGCGCTTCTCTCCCCGCTGCTGCCGGCGCGCGCTCCTTCCATGGCACTGTGATTAGGGCGCGAGCGCTCCCCCTCTCTTAAAGGGACTGCGCGCGCTGTCCTAAGGAGTCCCCGGCCAATTGCCGGAGGACCTCCCATATATAAGGCACCTCCTCCAAAATGGAGTTGCCCAAGCAAAGTTGTTGCACAGTTTCTGATCTCTGCTTTAGCCCTCAGGTCCCGTTGCTAGCCTGACTCCTCGCCCTGCCTGCCAGCCTGTTATCTGCCCGTTACCTGCCAAGCCTGCCAGCCTGCTCACCTGGAGCGCTCACCTGTTACCTGCCTGTTACCTGCCCTGTCGGTCAGCCCGCTCACCTGGGAGCATCCGCCTGTTACCTGCCCTGTCTGTCAGTCCGCTCACCTGGGAGCATCCGTCTGTTACCTGCTGTGTCCGTCAGCCCGCTCACCTGGGAGCGCCCACCTGTTACCTGCCTGTTACCTGCTTTGTCTGTCTGCCCGCTCACCTGGGGGCACCCGCCTGTTTCCTGCCAGCCTGCCTGGAGACTCTGCCGTCACTTGCTGTGACCACCTGCCTGGTAAACCTAGAGACTACTACTTGCTCTGCTGTCACGAACCGTGATCACCTGTCAGCTACCAGAGACTTCTGCCTGCTTGCCGTGTCCATCCATCTTACTGGTCAGTCCCAGCCATCTGTCCCGTGGGAGCCACCTGCTGTCTTACAAGGTCGTCCCCAGAGTAGCACCTGGTCCCTCTGCCCGGATCCTCCCTGGTCACGGAGTCGCAAGGTCGCCGTCCGACCAGGGTCGGTTCGGGTTGATACTTAGTCACACCCCTCTGGGTCCCTCTTTGCACCTCGGCACAGAGGTTCCTCCACCCGGACCCGTAACAATAGTATTTCCTGCAGAGGGTTTTCTGAAGGTTTTTGTGTGGATGGGAGCCTTGTGTTAATTCCAAATCCAGGAATGTTATTTTAGTTCTGTCTATGGTATGTCTATGGTATGGGTGAACCACAAATTAAACTCATTGTTGTTTAAATAAGTTAAAACTCTGTAATATCATTAGTTTCACCACCCCAGATGATTAATCATCAATAAATCTGGTATAGATGATAATAGAAGAACAAAAAGGATTGTGGACACTATTTATAAAACCTGAAGGTAACTGAAGGTAACTGGATCCTTAGTCACAGTAAACAATGTTCCTGTTTGTTGTCACTCTCTCCTCTGTAGTCCTTCACTTTCTACTAACCCCTATAATCCCTACTCCTAGTAAGGAATTGGTCATCTGTCTCTCCATTCTCCCCATCCATCTCACCTCCTCCTCAGAACTGATCCTCAACATACAATCCTGTGTCTCTAAGCCCAGACAACCACCTTATGCTCTCTCCTGCTCTCACCTACTAACACTTTCTCTACTCCTCCTCACTGCTGGTGATATCTCCCCAAATCCTGCCCCCCCCCCCACCCACCACATCCCCACAGTCACATCTACCTCTCATCCTTGATCGATCACACATTTCCGCAACCTTTCTAACCTTATACCCATCCGCCCAGCCCCACTAACAGAAGCTCTATGGAACGCACACTCTGTCTGCAACAAACTTTCCTACATCCATGATCTTTTCATTACTAACAAACTTTCCTTCCTCGGCATCACTGAAATCTGGCTCACCCCCTTCTGACACAACCTCTTCATTTGCACTTTCTTATGGCGGTTTCCACCTCTCCCACACACCCCGCCCCAGCAGCAAGTATGGTGGAGGAGTTGGCTTTCTTCTGTCAGATAACTGCTCCTTCTCACATATCCCATTGCCATCCTGCATTACCCTCCCCTCTTTTGAAGTGCACTGTGTGCACAACTACTCACCCTTCAACCTCCAACTGGCTGTCATTTACCACCCCCCAGGGCCAGCTACCACCTTCTTAGACCACTTCACCACCTGGCTACTCCATTTCCTTTCTGCTGATATCCCCACTATCATCATGGGTAACTTCAACATCCCCATTGACACTTCCCAATCATCTGACTCTAAGCTTCTATCCCTCACTTCCTCCTTCTGCCTCGCTCAATAGTGTTCTGCAGCCACTCACAAAGATGGACACACATTGGACCTCATCTTCACCAGCCTCTGTTCCCTATCTAACTTCTCTAACTCACCTCTCCCTCTTTCTGACCACAACTTACTCATATTCTTTCCCCTCTCCTCTCCAGGTCTGCAATCCCCCATCCAGAAACTTGCACACGCTCGCAGAAATCTCAAACTCCTTGACCAACACTCATTCTCTGAATCCCTTCTCCCTCTTACATAAATTACTTACACGATGCAGATGCTGCTGCTGCTTTATATAACACCACAACAGCTGCAGCTCTCAATTTGGTCGCCCCCCTCACACATACCAAAGCTTGCACCATCAACAGGCTACCCTGGCACACCAGCCTGACTAAAGAACTGAGACGGGTTTCCAGAGTTGCTGAACGAAGATGGAAAAGGTCTCACTCCAACGAGCACTTCATCACATTCAAACAGTCCCTCACTACTTTCAAGTCCACACTAACTGCAGCAAAACAAGCCTACTTCTCATTGCTCATATCCTCCCTGTCTCACAACCCTAAACAGCTATTCAGTACTTTCAATTCTCTCTTCCATCCTCCAGCTCCTCCTCCTCGCTTATTTTAGCTGAAGACTTTGATCATTCTTCAAGCAGAAGATTGACAACGTAAGGCAAAGCTTTGGCCATTAGTCCCCATAGCCTCTTCTCATAACTACTCGACTCTCCGCCTCCAAAATAAGCTTCTTTGCCATTACGTAAGATCAACTTTCCTCTTTACTCTCCAAGTCACATCTTACCACCTGTGAACTTGACCCAATTCCGTCTCACCTCATCCCAAACCTCACCGCAGTCTTCATCCCAACCCTAACCCACCTCTTCAACCTGTCACTAACAACTGTCGTCTTCCCCTCATGCTTCAAACATCCTCAAAAAGCCCTCCCTTGACCAATCCACTCTGTCTAGCTATCGCCCCATCTCACTTCTCCCTTATGCCTCAAAACTACTGGAACAACACGTCCATTTTGAACTCTCCTCCCACCTGTCCTCCTACTCCCTCTTTGACCGCTTACAATCTGGCTTTCAATTGCATCGCTCCACTGAAACTGCCATGACTAAAGTCACCAACGACGTACTGACTGCCAAATCCAAGCGACACTACTCTGTTCTCCTCCTCCTGGACCTGTCCTCTGCTTTTGACACACTGGACCATTCCCTCTTACTACAGACTTGGATCTCCTCATACCTAACAGACCGGACATTCAGCGTCTCCCACTCACACACCACCTCCTCATCTCGCCCCCTATCTGTTGGTGTCCCCTAAGGCTCAGTTCTAGGACCCTTGCTCTTCTCCATCTACACCTTTGGCCTGGGGCCGCTCATAGAGTGTCACGACTTTCAGTATCACCTCTATGCTGATGACACACAGATCTACCTCTCTGGACCTGATATCACCTCCTTACTAACCAGAATCCCGCAATGTCTGTCCGCTATTTCATCTTTCTTCTCTGCTAGATTCCTAAAACTTAATATGTATAAAACTGAATTCATCATCTTTCCACCATCTCACTCAACCCCCCACCTAACCAATCTATAAAAGTCAATGGCTGTCCACTCTCCCCACTCCTGCAAGCTCTCTGCCTCGGGGTAATCCTTAACTGATCTCTCCTTCAAACCTCATATCCATGCCCTTTCCACGTCATGCTGGCTCCAACTCAAAAATATTTCCAAGATCCGTACATTCCTCAACCATGAATCTGCAAAAACACTAGTGCATGCCCTCATCATCTCTCGCCTCGACTAGTGCAACCTCCTGCTCTGTGGCCTCCCTTCTACTGCTCTCGCACCCCTGCAATCTATCTTTAGCTCTGCTGCCCGACTAATCCACCTGTCCCCCACTATTCCCCGACCTCTCCCCTCTGTCAATCCCTTCACTGGCTCCCCATTGCCCAGAGACTCCAGTAGAAAACCCTAACCTTGGCATACAAAGCCTTCCACAAACTGTCTCCTCCATACATCTGTGATCTAGTCTCCTGGTACCTACCTGCAAGCTCCGATCCTCACAGGATCTCCTTCTCTACTCCCCTCTTTTCTCCTCTTCCCACAATCGCATACAAGGTTTCTTCCATGCATCCCCCCTACTCTGGAACTCTCTACCCCAACATTTCAGACTCTCGCCCTAACGTGGAAACCTTCAAAAAGAACCTGCAGACCACCACTTCCGACAAGCCTACAACCTGCAGTAACCCTCGCTGCACGACCAGCTGTTCCCTCACCTACTGTATCCTAACCCCCCATCCTTCTAGATTGTGAGCCCTAGCAGGCAAGGTCCTCTCTCCTCCTGTACCAGTCGGCGACTTGTATTTGTTCGAACTATTGTACTTGTTGTTTGCTATGTATACCCCTTTTTCACATGTAAAGCGCCATGGAATTAATGGCGCTATAATAATAAAACACTCCTCCCACCATGCCATTCCGATGTTCGCTACTGATGGGGAGAATTTAGCCCCCATGGAAACTCCGCTGTTTTGGAGAAAAAATATTTTATTGAACAGATTTAATGAATGACTGTAGATCAGGAGAGTAAGAACTAAATTTGGACAGGTGATGATCAACTGCAGAAATAGCAACGTGGTGCGGGATGCTTGTATATAGTTCCACTCCAGCTCAAAACATCACAGCAATCTTGAATGGAACCTGGGATACGTAGGACAAGTAGTTGGAGAGCTGAATCCAGCCACTGTCCAAGGCGTTCGCTAAAGGAGCCTATGCCTGCAGCAATTGGATGCATCAGTGGTAGTTTTTCTTTTTTGTGTGTTTTGGGTAATGCATGAATAATAAGTATAGTTGGATGATTTACAATAATGAATTCAGATTCTTTTTTTGTTAAAATACCCAATGCTATTCCCTCCTGAACCAAGTGTTTTAGTTTTTCTTGGAAAAATGACCGCCGCCAGGGACCAGGGGGAGACGGACAGGTGAGTATACTTTTTTTGTATTATTTTTACTTTTTTTGTCTTTTTTTTTTACTGTGGGCTGGGCACAGCCGACTACTGCTCTCCCCAGACGTACCGCTCTCAATGTTATTAGTGGGAGCGGCGATCGGATGAGAGAAGTAGTAGTCCTCCTCTCCGGACCTGGGTACCACCCGCAGCGCGTTTCCTGCGCAAATTTGCGTCCATTGGCTTTAATTGAAACAGCAAATCCGCAGGTATAGATATTATACTTGCGGGCTTGCTGCGGTTCAATGCTGTGTTTTTTTCTGCAATTGTAATCCTGAGCGGAAATTTCCACATCATGTGCACAGCACATCAGGATTACCATTGCTATAGCTGGCAGACCTATTAACAAGCGTTTTCCCAGCGGGAAAACCGACGTGAAAAGGCATCAAAAACGCTTCGTGTGCACATAGCCTTAATCATGCGAAGAGCATTGTGGATAATAAAAATAGAGAGGATCTAATCTCCAAAAAAAATAATTCTGGTTGAAATAAAAATATATAAAAAATGAATACGCAGATTCCAACATTAGTCCTCACCTACAATACCCATTATCCAGCTATTTCGGACATAGTAAAAAGAAATATTGATATCCTGAGAGAGGACAGTACTATGGACTTTTTTTTTTTTTTTAAAGTATCAGAGTGGTGCCTCGTAGAGCACCCACAATCGGAAATAAACTGTCCCCCAGTCTTTTTAATCCCAGTCCCTCTATAAAAAACACATGGTTATCAGTGAGTGGTTTTCACAAATGTGTCTTGCTTTCATGCAGCACATGTCCATTTGCCTCTAAAAAAATTATTTTTTCTAATAACAACAAGTCTAAAATATTTTCAATTAAAAGTTTTGTAAACTGCAATTTAGAGCATGTGGTTTATGTGATTGAGTGCACTGCTTGTAAGCTCAAATACGTTGGTTCCACCACCAGAAAGTTTAAAACAAGACTGAGAGAACATTTGTACAACATTTTATTAACCACTGCTGGCCGCTCCCAGGCATAATGTGACCCCGCCGCTAATGTCATGTCAAGCGAGGCGTGACATCAGTGACACGGTCCCGCGGTGGCTACTGGATTGTGGGCGGGGTTACCCCCCGCGTCACACCCTGCATCTACTGCGCGCTTTCCCAATGAATGGTGAGAGGGAGAACGCGCTGTGGATGCTGGGTGTGACGTGCGGGGTAACCCCACCCACAGCCGAGCATCCACCATGCAACGCAGTACTGAGTCACACCCGGCTACAGTCGAAACTAGATGTGACATCAGCGGATGTCAGAGCCCGCTGCAGCCGGGGGCCACGTGATGCCTGTCAGCGGCCAGCGATAGCGCCGCTCACAGGCAGTATCACTCAAGGTATTTACAAAGAAACTTATTTTCATCATAAAAATACATTGGCCTATTTTCAACAGTAGTGGACAACCCCTTTAAAGTCCCATAGAAGGACTAGGTAAAAAAGGAGGGGAGGGGTACAAAATTGTAAAAATATTTTAAAAAAAATTACAAAGATCAAAAGAATAAAAAAAAACAATACATGCGTAAATTTATGTAAAAACAAGAATAAAAGAAGTAAACGCATTTGTTATCATCTCATCCGAAATAACCTGATTTGTAAAATTGAAGTTAATGTCTTCAGTGAACACCATAAAAAAACTAAATTAAAAACTTAGCAAAAAAAATGGAAAAAGAAATTTCAGTGGGCTGTGCCTTCCTACACAAAAGCCACAGCAAAGAAACGTATACTGTACAGTATAGGTTTTCCTTATAGTGCGCCCCTATAGCGGACAGATGCCTTGACACCCATCCTGACTGTGGCCAATGTCAGACATATATCTCTTGAGGGCATGCATCAGCCAGTGGGCACAAACACTGTGTACCTAGCCTTACAAGTTATCTCTGTTCACATCAGTTTTACTTCTTTAATCTCTTGAGGTCAGAGTCACTTTGTAGGTTCATGACCAGGCCTTATTTTTTAAATCTGACCACTGTCACTTTATGAGGTAACTCTAGAACTCTTCAACGGATCCCACTGTTTCTGAGATTAATATTTCGTTACATATTGTACTTTATGATTGTGGTAAAATTTCTTCGATATCATTTGCGTTTATTTGTGAAAAAAATGGAAATTTGGTGAAAATTTTGAAAATGTTGCAATTTTCAAACTTGGAATTGTTATGCCGTTAAATCAGAGAGATATGTCACACAATATAGTTAATAAATAACATTTCTTACATGTCTACTTTACATCAGAACAATTTTGGAAACAAAATTTTTCCTTGTTAGGAAGTTATAAGGGTTAAAAGTTGACCAGCAATTTCTCATTTTCCCAACAAAATTTACAAAACCATTTTTTTAGGGACCACATCACATTTGAAGTGACTTTGAGGGGCCTTTATGACAGAAAATACCCCAAAGTGACACCATTCTAAAATCTGCACCCCTCAAGGGGCTCAAAACCACATTCAAGAAGTTTATTAACCCTTCAGGTGATTCACAGGAACTGAAGCAATGAAGAAGAAAAAAAATTAACATTTAACTTTTTTTTCACAATTTAATTTAGACCCAATTTTTTTATTTTCACAAGGGTAACAGATAAAAATGGACCCCAAAATGTACTGTGCAATTTCTCCTGATCATGCCGATACCCCATATGTGGGGGAAAACCACTGTTTGGGCACACGGCAGGCCTCGGAAGGGAAGGAGCGCAGTTGGACTTTTTGAATTCAAAATTTGCTGGAATAATTAGCTGACGCCATGTATCATTTGGAGACCCTGTAATGTGCTTAAACAGTGCAAACTCCCCACAAGTGACATCACTTATCTAGATGTGTGGTGAGCACTTTGAACCCCCAGGTGCTTCACAAAAGTTTATAACGTAGAGCCATGAAAATAAAAAATCTATTTTTTCCACAAAAATTTTCTTTTAGCTCCAAATTTTTTATTTGCACAAGACCTCTCATTTTGTTGTGCAATTTGTTCTGAGTATGCCAGAACATACCCTACATGTAATTGGTAACTACTTTTGAGGCATAGTGCAAAGGTCAGAAGGGAAGGAGCGCTATATTATGCACATTTTACTGTTATTGTTTGAGGGTGCCATCATCCACTGGGAGATCCCCTGAGGTGCCATAGCAGCCTGAGGACCCCATTTTACAAACTACACCTCTCAATGAACTCATCTAGGGGTGAAATGATCATATTGACATCATGAGTGTGTCACAGAATTTTATACCATTGGGCAGTGAAGAAAAAATAATTACGTTTTTATCTCAAAAATTTTGTTTTAGCCCCAGATTTTACATTTTTCAATGGGGTTAATGGATAAAACTGGCCCCTAAAATGTGTCCCACAATTTCTGCTGAATGTAGCAATACCTCATATGTGACTGTACAGTACTGCTTAGCCACACGGCGACACTCGGGAAGGACGGAGCGCTATTTCACTGCTGGAGTGCAGGTTTTCCTAGAATAGTTTACGGACTCCATATGCACAGAACCTAAATGCTAAAAAAGAGCAGAATACCCCCTCAAGTGACCCCATTTTGTAAGTTATACCCCTGCCAAACATGTGGATGGTAAATCTGATGTAGGCACACACTGGAGCTCTGGAGGGCGGGGGTGGGGTGGGGGAGGGGGGTAGCATTAAAACTTCGGAGCGCAGAATTTGCTTTATTTCTTTTGGGGGCGAGGAGCCATTTCACTTTTCCAGTGCCCTTGTGCTACCAGTAACGTGGAAGCCCCCTATATTTACATTGACAGATGATGGATCGGAGTGTTCTGTTTTTTTTGTGGATAGATTTGAAGCTTTTATTGGGAACATTTTACATAACATTTTGGATCATATTTATCCGGTGCTCTATGCTGAGCACTTATTTTGGGGTTTCCATCTAAATCTCTGGGTGACGTGATTCAGGTGACACCCCCCAGGGGATCCATTCATTATAATGAGGCAGCAGAGTTACTCTTCTGGGCTCCATCTGACCTCTGTTCAGCTTTGTCCTACTTTTCAGAGGTGCCCAAAACTGCGGCCGATCGCGCATTTATGCACACCTAAAAAGACGGACAACGCTGAATCACAGGCCAGACGGCGTCCAGTGTTGCCATCTGCCTTGTTTTAGGGAATCTTCCTCTGGGACTGTCATGTAAGGGCTTGTTTTTTGCGAAACGATTTGACGTTTTTATTGGTACCATTTTTGGTCACATGACATATTTTGATCGCTTTCTATTCTAATTTTTGGGGAAGGAAAATGACCAAAAACTGGCAATTCAGGAATTGTGTTTTTTTTTTATGCATGTGGTAAAATTGATAAGGCAGAGTTATTCTTCAGGTCTGTACGTTTACAGCGGTACCACATTAACCGTTTCCCGACCGCCCACTGTAGATAAACGTCGGCGCTTGCTGGGCTCTGTGCAGCGCCGACGTTTAAAAACGGTGGGCGGTCCCGCAGCGCTCAGGACCCCCAGGGTCCTGCAAGCGCTGCGATTCTGGTGCAGAGCGTTAGCTCTGACAGGGGACATCATCGGGACCTGATTGGATCAGGTCCCAATGATGTTAACCCTTTGCTATGTTCTATATGCCGCGATCTATAGTGATCGCGGCATATAGAAGATAGACAGAGGAGAGGTGGTCGTCTTACTTACCTCTCCGACGACCCCTGATACCTTCCAGGACCTGGCGTTGCTATGGCAGCTGGAGGTCACATGACCGCCTCCAGATCTGCCATATATGGTGTCCTGCCAGGGTCAACCTGCAGCTGAAGCCTGGCAGGACACACTGACTGTGAAACAGTCAGAAAAGATCTCATGTAATGTAATACATGTCTATTACATTACATGAGATCAGTGAGCAGAAAAATAAAAATTAATGTCCCATACAGGGACTAAGTAAAAATGTAAAAAAAAAAGTAAAAAAAATGTTTTTAAACTGTTAAAAAAAAATCACAAAATAAATAAAAATAAATAAATAAAATATTAAACCAATAAATCCATATATTTATGCAAAACCAAAAAAAGTACACATATTTGGTATCGCCGCGTCCGAAACTACCCAATCTATAAAACTGTCACACTAATTAACTCCTTCTGTGCACACCGTAATAAAAATAAATAAAAAACGGAGCAAAAAAATATGCTTTTTCATCATATCGCCAAACAAAAAGTGGAAAAAAATGCGATCAGAAAGCAAAATGGAAATAAAAATGGTACCGCTGAAAACGTCATCTTGTTCCGGAAAAAAAAGCCACCATACAGCTCTATCAGCCGAAAAATAAAAAAGTTATACCTCTCAGAATAAAGCAATGCAAAAAAAATATTTTTTCTATAAAATTGTGTTATTGTGTAAAAGCGCCAAAACATAAAAAAAAATATACAGTAAGTGTAGTATCGCTGTAAATGTACTGACCCGAAGAATAATTCTGCCTTATCACTTTTACCACACGCAGAACGGCATAAAAAAAAACACCTCAAAAAACAATTCCTGAAGTGTTTGTTTTTGTTAATTTTACCTCCCAAAAAACGGAATAGAAAGCGATCAAAAAATGTCACGTACCCAAAAATGGTACCAATAAAAATGTCAACTCGTCCCGCAAAAAACAAGCCGTCACATGACTCTGTCGGCCGAAATATGGAAAAATTATAGGTCTCAAAATATGGCGATGCAAAAACTAGATTTTGCAAAAAAGGCGTCTCTTAGTGTGTGACAGCTGTCAGTCATAAAAACCCGATATAAATCTGGTATCTCTGTAATCGCACCGACCAGAAGAATAAAGTAATCTAATCAGTTATATCACACGAGGAACGGCGTAAAAAATAAATAAAACCAATTCTTCACCTGCTACTGATTTGTTTATTATGTCTCCCAAAGATCGCAGTAAGGCTCTGCTCACATTTATCTTGCGTTCTGCGCTGAGCACTTACACCAGAGTTTCCGTGTAAATCTCTGAAATACGTTATTCAGACGGAACCCATGACGGAAGATTCCCTGTAATGAGGCAAATATATGCCACTGTGGATGCCGTCTGGCCTGTGATCCCACGGTGTCATTTGTTTTAGGCGTTAGTAAAAGTGCGGTTGGCCACAGTTTTGTGCACTTCTGAAAAAAAGGACACCGCTAAACAGAGACCAGACGGAGTCCAGAGTAACTCTGCTGCCTCATTACAGTGAATGGATCCCGCAGGGGTTTCATCTGAATTACATCACTTGGAAATATAGATGGAAACCCCGATGTAAGTGCTCAGCCTAGAGCGCTGGATAAATGTTACGTAAAATGTTCCCAATAAAAGCTTCAACTCAGTCCTCAAAAAAAGCTAGTCCCCACTCAGGTCCGTCATCTGTTAAAAATATTGCAAGTTACTGGTAGCAGAAAGGCTCTGGAAAAGCGAAATGGCCCTTGCCCCCCAAAAGAAATTTAGAAATTTTTGTGCTCCCAAATCCAAATACCTATTCTACAATAATTTGTTCTCCAATTGTCAAATAGCACTCCGTCCCCCCCAGATCTCACCGTATGGCTGAGCGGTACAATACAGCCACATATGGGGTATTGACACTTTTAGAAGAAATTGTGTGACACATTTCGGCACCAATTTTACCCATTGCCCTGTGTGAAAATGTAAAATCTGAGGGTAAAACATTTTTTTGTGGTAAAAATATAATTATGCTTTTTTCACTGCCCAATGGTATAAATTTAAGAATTAAAAAATACTCACTACTTCCCTAGATGAATTCCTTGAGGTGTAGTTTACAAAATGGGGTCACTTGTGGGGGTTTCTGCTGTTTCGGCATGTCAGCGACTCTTCAAATGTGACATGGTGTCTGCTGCCTATCCCAGCCAACATAGCGCTCCTTTCTCTTCCGAACCCTGCCGTACACCAAAGCAGTGGTTTTCCCCCACATATGGGGTATCGGCGTACTCAGGAGAAATTGCACAACAAATTTCATGGTGCAATTTATCCTGTTACCCTTATGATAATGCAAAATTAGGGAATGAAAAACATTTTTTGTGGGAAAAATATGAAAATTTTATTTTTATGGCTCAATATTATAAACTTCTGTGAAGCAGCTGGGGGTGCAAGGTGCTCACCACACATCTAGATAAGTTCCCTAAGGGGTCTAGTTTCCAAAATGGTGGCACTTGTGGGGGGTTTCCACTGTTTAGGCACATTAGGGGCTCCCCAAATGCGATATGGCATCTGCTAATTATTCCAAAAAATTTACATTCAAAAAGTCAAATGGCGCTCCTTCCCTTTCAAACCCTGCCGTGCACCAAAGCAGTGGTTTTCCCCCACATATGGGGTATTGGCGTGTTCAGGAGAAATTGCACAACAAATTTCATGGTGCAATTTATCCTATTACCCTCATGATAATGCAAAATTAAGGGATGAAAAACGTTTTTGTGGGAAAAATGTGAAAATTTTATTTTTACAGCTCAATACAGGGGTTTCCACTGTTTAGGAACATCAGGGGCTCTCCAAACGCAACATGGCGTCTGCTAATTATTCAGACAAATTTTACATTCAAAAAGTCTAATGGCGCTCCTTCCCTTCCGAACCCTTCCCTTCCGAACCAAACAGTGGTTTTCCCTCACATATGGGGTATGAGCGCGCTCAAGAGAAATTGCACAAAAAATTTTGGGGTCCATTTTTTTCTGTTACCCCTGTGAAAATAAAAAAAATTGGGTCTGAAGTAACATTTTTGTGAAAAAACTTAAATGTTAATTTTTTTCTTCCACATTCAAAAAATTCCTGTGAAGCACCTGAAGGGTTAATAAAGTTCTTGAATGTGGTTTTGAGCACCTTGAAGGGTGCAGTTTTTAGAATGGTGTCACTTTTGGGTATTTTCTGTCATAAAGACCTCTCCAAGTGACTTCAAATATGATGTAGTCCCTAAAAAAATGTTTTTGTAAATTTTGTTGGAAAAATGAGAAATCGCTGGTCAACTTTTAACCCTTATAGCTCCCTAACAAAAAAAAATGTTGGTTCCAAAATTGTGCTGATGTAAAGTAGACATGTGGGAAATGTTATTTATTAACTCTTTTGTGTGACATATCGCTCTGATTTCAGGGCTTAAAAATTCAAATTTTGAAAATTGCAAAATTTTCTAAATTTTTGCCAAATTTCCGTTTTTTTCACAAATAAACGCAAGTGATATTGAAGAAATTTTTCCACAATCATGAAGTACAATATGTCACGAAAAAACAATCTCAGAATCAGGGGGATCCGTTGAAGCGTTCCAGAGTAATTACCTCATAAAGTGACAGTGGTCAGAATTATAAAAATTGGCCCGGTCATTAACGTGCAAACCACCCGCGGGGCTTAAGGGGTTAAAGCCATAACGGACTATGCACGGCAAGGAGCATTAACTTACACCTGCTCATGCCGTGCAGTGTCCGTCATTGGGGTTAATACCGCTGTCAAGTGTGATGGTGACATGTAACAGACTTTAACATAATGGCCATCAGTTCTAATGAACATGGGGCCACCGTGCAGTATGAATGCACATTGACGAAGGGTTACCTTGACTGCCGGATGACCACTTTAAAAAAATATATATATGGCTCTCAGAATATGGTGACAAAAGCCAAATTGTTTTTGTAAATGTTTTTATTTTATTTTTAATTAGTAAATCATGAATAGAAATATATAGATTTGGGATCCCGTAACCATACTGACCCATAGAGCAAAGGTAACAGATCACCACCTGATTACCACAAAGTAAGCGGCGCTAGTACAAAACCTTGAAAAAGAAAATGTGGAATTACAGTTTTTTTCCTCACCGTTTCCACTTATTTCATAGAATAAGTGGTGTTCTGCAAAAAACAAGCCCTCTTGCGGCTATGTCGAAATATTAGAAAGGTTATGGTTCTTGTTACAAGGAGAGGAAAAACTAAGTTACAATATCCTGGGGAAAAGCTCTGTGTCTGCCTCCTGAAAACCTCCAGCTCAGGGTTTGTTACCCGACCGACGACATGTTTAACAGATTCCTTTGACTAAACCACCCTTCACATGTCCATATAATACCGGTACTGGAAAAATGGTACCGGTGTCATAAGTATTTTGGATCAGTGTGTCATCCGTGTGCCATCAGTGTTCCATCCGTGTGCAATTCATTTTTTTTCCACCATGACTTAAATATCAATTCCAAAGCTTCTCCTATACTTTGCAGTGTTAAACATGTACAGCACACGGTTGTCACAAGGATGTTTCACACGGAGCCAGAAATGTGTATTGGCCCTTGTAATCCATGCGGACGAGTCTCATGCAAAGATCACCATAGATTATGATAGGTATGTGTGGATACGTGTCTTCAGTGCATGTGAAAGCGAATGCCACACGTGCTGAAAACATGTACATGTGAAGGAAGCTTTACACACTGTGTGAACAAGTATGAAAAGTCACCTCTTAATCATTGAATTAAGGTTTTCTCTTTTGGTTCCATTGCCATGGGTATAAAATCCAGCATCTAAGCATGTAGTCTGCCTGTGCGAACAGTTGTGATAAAATGGCTCGTTCTAAAGAGCTCCCTGAATTCAGCATCTTGCTGTCATATGTTGTCACAAGTCAGTTCATGAAAGTTCAAATAAGACATGGCTGGGTGAGTTTGGTGTGGAAGAACATGACTGACCCTTCAAGAGACCTAACCTCAACTCCATCAGATAGATACCTTTTGGATTAACCAGAGATTACAAGCCAGGTCCCCTTGTCCAACATCAGTGTCTGACCTGATAACTGCTCTTCTGGAAGAATGGACAACAAATTGCACAGAAATGTCCCCCAATTTTTTTTTTAGAGTGGAAGCTTTATTAGCTGCAAAGGGAGATCAACTCCATGTTAATGACCCTGGATTTAAAAAGGAATGTCATAAAATTTCCTCCAGGAGTAATGTGTATGTGTCCCAATAATTTTATCCCTACAGTGTGTAATAGGTTCTGCTTCTTCCATGGTGAGAGGTGGAGACTGCTTCTCTGATGATGTGTAAATCTGGAGGTGAATGAGAATCATAATCAGTTTTGTTATATATTTTAGGAAGGACGTCCAGAATAAAAGGCTTAAAGCACCCAATAATTGAAGACAGTGAGGATGAGGAGGTGCAGCCAACGTAAGCACTAAATACGACTATCATTCGTTACATTGTATTGTAAGGCTATGTTCACATGTCTGGTAGTTATACCTGTTTTTGGATTTGTTAGGGGTGATAAAAAATGAAAAGATACAATGCAAAATTAGTTCATTCAAATAAGGACGGGAATGTCTTAAATTGTTTTCTTTTTTACTGCAATCTGTTTTTTAGCAGGATCATGTGCCGATTTGCCATGAGCGTTACCCGTTGGCCATCGCTCATAGCAGATGATCATTTTAACCATGTGTAGCACAAGTGATCGGATGAAAGCACCTTCAAGTCTTCTAAGGAAACTATTAAGGCCAGAAAAAAGTAAAAAAAAAATGTTTTTTTTTTTTAAAAATATAAACGTTCAAATCACCCCCCTTTTGCCCCATTCAAAATAAATGAATAATAAAACTAAAATATACATACAGTTATATGAAAAAGTTTGGGCACCCCTATTAATCTTAAGCTTAGTATTTTATAAAAATTGGTGTTTTTGCAACAGCTATTTCAGTTTGATATATGTAATAACTGTTGGACACAGTAATGTTTCTGCCTTGAAATGAGGTTTATTGTACTAACAGAAAATGTGCAATCTGCATTCAAACAAAATTTGACAGGTGCATAAGTATGGGCACCCTTATCATTTTCTTGTTTTAAATACTCCTACCTATTTTTTACTGACTTACTAAAGCACTCTTTTTGTTTTTGTAACCTCATTGAGCTTTGAACTTCATTGCCAGGTGTATGCAATCATGAGAAAAGCTACTTAAAGTGGCCACTTGCAAGTTGTTCTCCTGTTTGAATCTCCTCTGAAGAGTGGCATCATGGGCTCCTCAAAACAACTGTCAAATGATCTGAAAACAAAGATTATTCAACATAGTTGTTCAGGGGAAGGATACAAAAAGCTGTCTCAGAGATTTAACCTGTCAGTTTCCACTGTGAGGAACATAGTAAGGAAATGGAAGAACACAGGGACAGTTCTTGCTAAGGCCAGAAGTGGCAGGCCAAGAAAAACATCAGAAAGGCAGAGAAGTAGAATGGTGAGATCAGTCAAGGACAATCCTCAGACCACCTCCAGAGAGCTGCAGCATCAACTTGCTGCAGATGGTGTCACTGTGCATCGGTCAACTATACAACGCACTTTGCACAAGGAGAAGCTGTATGGGAGAGTGATGCGAAAGAAGCCGTTTCTGCAAGCACGCCACAAACAGAGTCGGCTGAGGTATGCAAAAGCACATTTGGAGAAGCCAATTTCTTTTTGGAAGAAGGTCCTGTGGACTGATGAAACCAAGATTGAGTTGTTTGGTCATACAAAAAGGCGTTATGCATGGCGGCAAAAAAACACAGCATTCCAAGAAAAACACTTGCTACCCACAGTAAAATTTGGTGGAGGTTCCATCATGCTTTGGGGCTGTGTGGCCAATGCCGGCACCGGGAATCTTGTTAAAGTTGAGGGGCGCATGGATTCCACTCAGTATCAGCAGATTCTTGACAATAATGTTCAAGAATCAGTGATTAAGTTGAAGTTAAGCAGGGGATGGATCTTTCAGCAAGACAATGATCCAAAACACCGCTCCAAATCTACTCAGGCATTCATGCAGAGGAGCGATTACAATGTTATGGAATGGCCATCCCAGTCCCCAGACCTGAATATCATTGAACATCTGTGGGATCATTTGAAGAGGGCTGTCCATGCTCGGCGACCATCAAACTTAACTGAACTGGAATTGTTTTGTAAAGAGGAATGGTCAAACATACCTTCATCCAGGATCTAGGAACTCATTAAAAGCTACAGGAAGCGACTAGAGGCTGTTATTTTTGCAAAAGGAGGATCTACTAAATATTAATGTCACTTTTCTGGTGAGGTGCCCATACTTATGCACCTGTCAAATTTTGTTTGAATGCAGATTGCACATTTTCTGTTAGTACAATAAACCTCATTTCAAGGCAGAAACATTACTGTGTCCAACAGTTATTACATATATCAAACTGAAATAGCTGTTGCAAAAACACCAATTTTTATAAAACATTAAGCTTAAGATTAATAGGGGTGCCCAAACTTTTTCATATAACTGTATATTGCTGCATTCTGAATCGCCCGATCTATCAAGATATAAAAAGAATTAATCCAAATGGTAAACGGTGTAACGAGAAAAAAAATCAAAACACCAGAATTAAGTTTTTTTGGTCGCTGCAACATCGCAATAAAACGCAATCACAAGCGATTAAAACATATATATATATATATCTACCTAAAAATATTATCAATAAAACCTTCAGCTCAGCGTGCGAAAAATAAGCCCTCACCCAGCCCCAGATCCTGAAAAAGGGAGACGCTACGGGTCTCGGAATATGGCGCCATTATAATTTTTTTTACAAACTTTAGAATTTATTTCACCACTTTAAAAAAAATAACCTATTCATGTTTGGTATCTGCAAACACATAATGACCTGGAGAATCATAATTGCAGGTCAGTTTTAGCATTTAGTGAACATGGTAAAAAAAAAAAACAACCAAGAGACAAGTGTAGAATTATACTTTTTTTGCAATTTTGACGCACTTTTGAATTTTTTCCTTTTTCTCCAGTACACGACATTGTAAAACCAATGATGTCGTTCAAAATTACTATTCGTCCCAGAAAAAATAAACCATCACAGGGACATATTAAAAAATAAAAAAGTTATGCCTCTGGGAAAAAGGGGAGCGAAAAACGGAAAATCCCAACGTCGTGAAAGGGTTAAAGGACAGAAATCCTCAACTATACTGATTGTATTGATTGAACAGTACCACCATATACCACCATAGCATTACTGAATCTCTCTATACCATGTGTGGTTAATACCGTAACTAATACTGCCATATAGTTACTAAATTATACTTTTATAACATGATTTTAGAACCACCATACTGTAACTGAAAAACAGCATCATATTGTGACTTTATCACTTGGGGTCTGAGCTGTTTTGATGCCCAGCGATCAAAAAGTTATTTAATTCTAAATGCCCTCAGACTCATGAGATAGAAGTTGGCTAAACCCGGTGATTTTGGCTTGAATCGGTTAGCTTCCTAACATCTGTGGGGACAGGCCTGATTCTAGCTTTTTTTTTTGGTGCCCAAGGCGAAAATTCAAGTGGCACCCCTCCCAGCAGTTCATGGTATACCTGCAGTGAATAAACACAATCCCATCATTGTTTTTTAGGTTTTGCTTTTAAGATATTCATTATGTGGTAAAAGTGACGTGTGAACATGATTCTCCAGGTCTTTGTGATTACAGTAATCCCAAACTTTCAGAGATTCTTATTTTTGTAAAAAAAAAACCAACATTTAGCTTGTGATGCTTTTTTAAGGACCTGTTAGAACAATAAAAATATATCTATGAAGCTATGTGAGGGCTGTTTTTTGCACAGTAAGTTGAAATATTTATTGCTATCAATTCAGGGTGCATACATTTGGATGGCTTTTTGCTGTAAGAGGTGTGGTGACAAAAAAAAGTAGTTCTTCTATTTTTTTTTCTCTTTACTGCATATGTTAGTTCTTTTTATATTTTGATAGATCAGACTTTTAAGGATGTGGACATACCAAATTTTCTTTAATTGTTTAATTTGTGTTTAATGAGGGAAGACCGCACCAGATCCATGATCATTAAATGAATACATCACCAGAACATTCCATCAGTACATGAATGGCACCAGCATCCTCATCAGTACTTAGATACAGCACCAAAATAACCATTAATACACTAATTCATTATTAGAACCATAATCGGTAATTGAATATAGCACTGGGACCATCATTATTAATTGAATACATCGCCAGAACCACCAACTGCACATGAATACAGTGAAGAGCAAAAGAGTATCAATCTTTTGAACTTTTGACTTTCAGGCTCCATATCTCACCATCCACTACTTATTTTATTGTGAGACTACCCTCATTTTATAGACAATCATCTTGTCTATCTCATATATAAACTTGAGTTGCAACTATTTGGCATATGATTAATTATGCAGATTCTTGTCATGTCACTGCACTGTTACTGTTTTGCTCCTAAAAATCTAAATACAATTTTTTATTATTTTATTAGTATTTTGTAAATCCACCTTTAGCTTTCAACACTGCCTGAATCCTTCTGGGCATGCTCTCGATCAGATTCAAACATGTCTTGACCGACATCTAATTCCGGGTCTCTTTTACATGTTCCCAGTTGGTGCATGCTCTTCGACTCGCTTGGATATGTATATAGTTTTTTATTCCATTCTACCCACAAGTGTTAAATTGGATTAAGGTCTGAGGTCTGTGGGGGCCAATCCAGCACTTCGACTTCATTGTCATTGAACCATTTATTTGCCAATCTCAACATATGCTTTGGGTCGTTGTCCTGCTGGAACACTATGTTGTCCTTTTCATACCGATGGTACTCGAGTGTACAAAGTAATTTGTCTTGTAGGATACTCACATATAGCTCAGCATTGAGACCACCATCGATTCTGGTAAAGTATCCAACGCCTTTAGCTGTGAAACAACCCCATATCATCAGGCTTCCTTCACCGAACTTGACAGTTCCTTCAATTTCTCCATCCTTTAGCCCCATTTTCCTTTGTTTCTTCCAGACCCATTTTCATCCATCATAGCCTAGTCTATTGACTTTTGTCCCATAGCTCCAAACCACCCGTTTCCTATCTTCTACAGTTCACTTTTCATACCTTTTTGCAAACTTGTGTCGACGCTTCTTATGATGATATTGAAGTCGATGCTTCTTCATCTTTTTTTGAGCTACCATTCAAGACTTGTGTAACATGCTTTACACGGTGCTTCCACAGACATCTGTGATCTCACTATTACGAAACTTACAAGTCACTCCAGCCCGTGATATTGGAAGCAGACTTTGCATCCGTAAGTATGGCAAAAGAGGTGACGGGGAATGCATGATTGGAGCAGTAGGCTGGTACTCAAAAGGAGTTGGATATGATAGAGACCTTGAAATGGTCTGGGAAGAAGTGCTCCCTGAAGGACGATACATTGCATACCGCATAGACTGCTCTTATCTAGGAGCGTCATCTGAGGTATCAGTGAGGAAGTGGTGGGTGCTGCCTTTCATGGTAATTGTAGGGTCTTGTGATGGTGTAGGTGTCTATCTGCCCTTTTTGACACCCTCCTGGTTAGGTAAAATGCAATATCCAAGTAGTTGTTGGTGAATTAAGACCCATGAGAACAATGAACATTTCTTCACTCCACATTTGCAAGTACAACTCCCTCTACCTTGATGGTTTTATCATTTAAAATAGTATTTTTCTTTTCACTTTGACTCTTAACACAGACCTTGATTTGTATGTTTCTACAGAAAGAAATTCATAAGAAATGAGGAAACCCCTCCGTCGTCTTTTGTGGCTTTTGAAAGTGACGTTTTATGAGTAATTTTGACAACATATAATAAGTTCAAGTTAAACTTCACTTAAAAGCTATGTTCACACATGTTGTGTTTTTTTAGCATTTTTTGCTGCAGATTTTTATGCAAATTTTCAGTTGTGTTTTGCAGTACCAGCAAAGTCTATGAGAAACCAGAATTCTCTGTTCACACATCATGCTTTTTTGTTGTTGTGTATTTTGTGCCTTGGTTGGGTTTTTGGAAAATAGAGCATGTCACTTCTTTCAGCATTTTTGTCAGTGTTTTTTCACCCATGGGAAATAATGGGTGGTTGTAAAGGGAAGTGTCCCAGGTTGTACATGTATATACGTATCTGCATGCTAGCCATGCTTGCAGATAAGTATACATGTATATATTGGCCCCACATCTCCCCATGTGTTTCAGTCTGTTTGCTGCTGGAGGAGGTTTCAATAGAATGTCCAGCCATGTGCTAAATCAGGTTTTGCGAGTATGGTTGGACATGAACAAAGATCTTAGCCAGTGGGCGGGGAATAATACATCATTTCCTGTGACATGAAGCTGGACACTGGCTGGACTTAAAAACCCAGAATGCACATGTGCTAAGGCCCCTTAGACTCTTGAAGATGGACATAACAACACATGGCTGAGTATCTCTCTTCCCCTGTAACTTCTTTACTTACTAGCCCTACATACCCTGTACTAACCCTCCTAGATATTGATAGATATATATAGGCAAAGTTGGTATATTTGGGTGGGCCGATATTGCATGAGTGATTAGCAAACGTGGGTGGAAAATATATTAGGTAATTGGGAATTGTGAATCCGTTTTGTGTACTGTGTTAGTGTGATACCTAGTAGTATATTAACTGTAGACTTTTGTGTAATAAATACCTTTTATTAGCACACGGTTTTGTCTCAGTTGGTATATAGTATAAGGCACAGATAACGTTAGTGGAAATTAATTATTAATAGTCAAGTTTGATGTTAATAGTTAATATCGGACCTCAGTAGAGGTGTAGGAGAGTGCCCCCATTAATTACTGATATTTTGGAGGAAAATCACATCCTTATACAGTGGTGAAAAAAACGCTGAAAAAATGCACCAAAATTTGCAGCAGCGTTTTTGATGGTGAAATAGAATGGGGTTCTTTTTTAACAGAACTTTATGTACATGCATAAATAGAGACAGGACAGTGAAAAAAATCGCTGAAAAAACTCACAAAAAATGCATCAAAAAACGCAGCAAAACGTTTTTGACGCAGCTAATTTCCTGCCAGAGATTGTGCTTTGATGCAGTTTTCTGAAGCTGAAAAACACAACATGTGTGAACACAGCCAAAGTAAAACTTAAAGGGTTTACCCGCAAAGTTCATTTTAATCAATAGATCTTGATAATAATAAATTCCACAATTGGATGTGTTTAAATAAAATGTTCCTGTGCTGAGATAATCTTATAAATGGGCCCCTGCTGTGTACTGTGTAATGGCTTTGTCTGACGGTGCAGGGACATGGACAGATAATTCCACAGCTCCTGGGAAGGGGGAGACGCAAAAGAGTCTACAGACATTACAGGACTGGATCACAAAAAATTCTTTCTTTGAGGTAAAACATTTTTTAAAAACAGGCAGGGAAATGTTTTATCTCACATTCATTTTCAAGGAAAACGAACGAGTGCAATCCGATAAAAAATTGGATTCTACTTTGACCAATATTAATCTATGAGTTACCGCTCATCTGTAATTTTTTTCACAGCTGAAATCGGACTTAGAAAAAAAATCGCAAGTCAATGGGTGCGAGAAAAATAAAATCACACGGCTCTCGGACCTTGCGAGTGCCGTTCAATTTTTAAATACCCAGAATCAGTTAATTTATTTGAAAGAAACACACAGACTCCTTTAATAAATCTAAATTTAACTAATAACATAACACCCATTCCATTGAAGCCGATGTCAATTGAAATAAAATAATAAAGCATCATCATCCTCACCTGTCCCTGACGTGAATAAAATCATCCATTTGTTGCGCGACAGGTCTAGGTCTGCTACATCAAGATGGCAGGCTGTATTGTCGCAAGATACGACTATACAGTCTGCCATCCTGCAGAGACAATTAGCTGTGCAAGCTTGCGCACCTCAGTGTGCTGGCAGAAAGGTCATCGGAGTCCTTATCCAATGAACTCTGTTCACCTCACTGACATTAACGCATGTGCGGTGAGAACTTTCCCACAGCACTGCAGTAAAAAAAGAACACACTTTGTAACGTGTGTTTTCACAGCGCAAATGCACCCAAAAACACATGCATATAAAAAAAATGATGTGGGTTCCCCCCTACTTTTTATAACCAGCCTTTGTAAAGAACAGAGGTGTGCTCTTGTATTAACAAGATAGGAAGGTCCATAGATATTGGCCCTTTCCCAGCCTAAAAATAAAAGCCTGCAGTTACCCCAGAATTGGCGCATCAATGAGATGCGCCAACTCAGGCTCTTTGCTGGCTTTTCCTGATTGCGATGGTGCAGTGGCAATTGGGGTAGTAGTTTTATCAGGTTGATGTCAGCTTTGTAATGTAATGATTGACAAAAGTCTGGGATGGGCTGAAATGTTTTGTATGTGGACCTCCATTAAAAAGAACTTTTCATCAACCACGTGAGTGACGGGATTCGTCATTTTAAGCCTTGTAATGTCAGCTGGCATCAAAACCAAGGGTTAGTAATGGAGTGGTGTCTATCAGACATCCCCATTACTAACCCAGTAATAAAAAAAAAACAAAAGCACACACACACACACACAGGAAAACATAGTTTATTTTAAAGAACACTCCCCCACACCTCGTTCACCTATTTATTAAAAAGCAAAAAAAAACCCATGAAGATCCAACGTAATCCAGCCAATCAGAAGAAGTCCAAAAATGGGAACCTGAAAGACATAAAAGGAAAGTTAAATAAATAAAAGGAAGAAACTCTCGCTCATTCGCCAATTTATTTTTAAATTACAATCTCTGCACCTGCGACGTGACCCATTGGGGTTCCCACGACATCTAACGATTCTGTACAGCAAGCTATGGAGCGTCGTTTTGAGAACCATGCTTCATAGGTCACTCCCGGTTATGTCTCACAACCGATAACGTCAGTAACTTAGTAATGTCATCGCTCATGAGTAGTGTTGAGTGATACCTTCCGATATCAGGAAATATCGGATCGGATTGGATCGGGCCGATACTCAAAAAGTATCGGATATCGCCGATTCCGAATCCGGAAACCAATGCAAGTCAATGGGACACAAATATCGGAATGAAAATAAACCCTTTCTTTCCTTGTAGGTTAATTCCACATGAAGGAAAACAACTAACAATAATGTAGAATGTATTGGGGGAGGGGGTTGCCCAAATCGATGGGAACAGTGCTCACAGTGAAACATGAAAAGCCGGCAATTCAGCAGCGGCATACACCGGTACCCGACAATTTATAATAGAAAGAATAGAGCTTCACACATAGATTAGATAGATAGAAACATGTCAGTCACATATGTAAGAAGTACAGTGACAGTGTTGCTTACTGTACTTGTCATTTAGTGTAAAGGATTTATTTAAAAAGATAATAGTGTTTTCATGCACGGTCTCTTTAAAAAAGCCGGCCGGCAATTCAGCAGCGGTACCCGACAATTTAGAACAGAAAGATAGAGCATTACACATAGATTAGATAGATATTATGTATGTGACTGACATGTTTCTAAGTACAGAGACAGTGTTGGTTACTGTACTTGTCATTTAGTGTTAAAATAAAGGATTTATTAAAAAAAAAATTGGCTTGGGGTTCCCTGTAATTTTAGGCTCTAGCGGAGGTTAAGCAGACGGCTGGGGCAGATGTTTGAAGTCTGGGAAGGGGGTAATACCCATGGAGCTTCCCAGGCTACTAATATCAGCCCCCAGCTGAATACCTAGCCTTTACTAGCTATTAAAATGGGGACCCCCCCAAAAAAATGACGTGGGGTCCCCCTTATTTTAATAACTAGCAAAGGCTAGGCAGACAGCTGGGGGCTGATATTAATAGCCCAGGAAGGGTGCCATGAATATTGGCACCCTCCCAGGCTAGAAACACCAGCCGTCAGCCGCCCCCAGAAATGGCGCATCCATAGGATGCGCCAATTCTGACACTTAGCCTCGCTCTTCCCACTGCCCTGTAGCGGTGGCAGTGGGGTAATAGGGCTGGGGTTGATGTCAGCTTATAATGCCAGCTGACATCAAGCCCAGGTTAGTAATGGAGAGGCGTCTATAAGACACCCCCATTGCTAACCCCATAGTCAAAGTTACAAAAAAACACAAACACCCAGAATAAAGTCCTTTAATTGAAATAAACACACAATTCTTTATTGTTCTAAATTAAACCATACTTACCATCACGCCCATTCCAGCTGAAGCCAACGATCTCCTGCAATAAAAGAAAAATAATAATGCAACATCATCCTTACTTTTCCATGGTTCCCAGGACAGCTCCAGCTCTGCTACATCGAGATGACGGGCTGGACCGCAGCAGAAAGCTGCCATCCAGCCTGACATACCGCAGACACTGAGAAGCGCAAGTATGCTTGCGCTCCTCAGTTTCTGGCTGTGACGGCATCCAGATGAGCCGACAATGAACTCAGCTCACCTCATGCACGTTACTGACAGCGTGGGAGAATTCTCCTGCGCATGCGGTGAGCATGAGAGAATTCTCACGCTGAAGCGCATAGCGCAGCAGAATTTTCCCACGCTGTCAGTGACGTGCATGAGGTGAGCTGAGTTCATTGGACATGACCTCGGCTCATCTGGATGCCGTCACAGCCAGACACTGCAGAGCGCAAGCATGCCTGCTCTTCTCAGTGTCTGCGGGATGACAGGCTTGATGGCAGCTTTCTGCTGCGGTCCAGCCTGTCATCTCGATGTAGCAGAGCTGAAGCTGTCGTGGGAACCATGGAAAGGTAAGGATGATGTTGCTTTATTATTTTTCTTTTATTGCAGGAGATCGTTGGCTTCAGCTGGAATGGGCGTGATGGTATGTATGGCTTAATGTAGAACAATAAAGAATTGTGTGTTTATTTCAATTAAAGGACTTTTTTCTGGGTGTTGTGTTTTTTTTAAATACTTTACTAGAAATTCATGGCGGTCATGTCTAATAGTGGCGTGACCCCATGAATTTCGGGCTTAGGGCCAACTGATAATGCCAAACTGGCCCTAACTCCTTTATTACCCAGTGAGCCACCGCACCAGGGCCCTGGATGAGTTGAGTACAGCGCCAGAAGATGGCGCTTCTATGAACGCGCCATTTTCCGAGGTGACTGTGAACTGCAATTTGCAGTGGGGGGGGAGGGGGCAGAAAGATTGGGCCTCCCAGCGCTGCGGATACCAGCCCCCAGCTGCCTAGTTGTACCTGGCTGGACACAAAAATAGGGCGAAGCCCCACGTATTTTTTTGTTTAAATTATTTCATGAATTTCCTGAAATAATTTTTTCAAAATTGACATGGGGCTTCGCACTATATTTGTGTCCAGCCAGGTACAGCAGGCAGGAACGGGCTGCCCCCAACCACCAGCTGCCTATTTGTACCTGGCCGGACACAACAATATAGTTAAGCCCTTTTTTTCTTAATTGTTTCATGAATTTCATGAAATAATTAAAAAAAAAATATGTGGTGCTTCGCACTATTTTTGTGTCCAGCCAGGTACAACTAGGCAGCTGGGGGCTGGAATCTGCAGTGCAGGGAGGCCCAAGCTTTCTGCCCCCCCCCCCCCCCGCTGCAAATTGCAGTCCGCAGCCACCCCCGGAAAATGGCGCGTTCATAGAAGCGTCATCTTCTGGCGCTGTACCCAACTCATCCAGGGCCCTGGTGCGGTGGCTCACTGGGTAATAAAGGGGTTAGGGCCAGCTTGGTATTATCAGCTGGCCCTAAGCCTGAAATTCATGGGGTCATGCCAATATTAGACATGACCGCCATGAATTTCTAGTAAAGTATTTCAAAAAACACAACACCCAGAATAAAGTCCTTTAATTGAAATAAACACACAATTCTTTATTGTTCTAAATTAAACCATACTTACCATCACGCCCATTCCAGCTGAAGCCAACGATCTCCTGCAATAAAAGTAAAATAATAAAGCAACATCACCGTTACCTTTCCATGGTTCCCAGGACAGCTTCAGCTCTGCTACATTCACATGACAGGCTGGATCGCAGCCGAAAGCTGCCATCCAGCTTGCCATGACGCAGACACTGAGAAGCTCAGGCATGCTTGCGCTCGTCAGTGTCTGGCTGTGACGGCATAAAGATGAGCCGAGGTCATGTCCAATGAACTCAGCTCACCTCATGCACGTCACTGACGGCGTGGGAAAATTCTCATGCACTCAGCGCTTCAGCGTCAGAATTCTCCCACGCTGCATGAGTTGAGCTGAGTTCATTGGACATGCACGTCACTGACAGCGTGGGAAAATTCTCACTCTGAAGCGCTGAGTGCAGGAGAATTTTCCCACGCTGTCAGTGACGTGCATGAGGTGAGCTCATGTCCAATGAACTCAGCTCACGTCATGCACGTCACTGATAGCGTGGGAAAATTCTCCTGCACTCAGCGCTTCAGCAGGAGAATTCTCCCACGCTGTCGGTGACGTGCATGAGATGAGCTGAGTTCATTGGACATGAACTCGGCTCATCTGGATGCCGTCACAGCCAGACACTGAGGAGCGCAAGCATGCCTGCGCTTCTCAGTGTCTGCTGCATGGTAAGCTGGATGGCAGCTTTCTGCAGCGATCCAGCCTGTCATGTGAATGTAGCAGAGCTGAAGCTGTCGTGGGAACCATGGAAAGGTAAGGATGATGTGCTTTATTATTTTACTTTTATTGCAGGAGATCGTTGGCTTCAGCCGGAATGGGCGTGATGGTAAGTATGGTTTAATTTAGAACAATAAAGAATTGCATCTTTATTTCAATTAAAGGACTTTATTCAGGGTGTTTGTGGTTTTTTTTTTACTTTGACTATGCTCCATTACTAACCTGGGCTTGATGTCAGCTGGCATTATAAGCTGACATCAACCCCAGCCCTATTACCCCACTGCCACCGCTACAGGGCAGTGGGAAGAGCGAGGCTAAGTGCCAGAATTGGCGCATCCTATGGATGCGCCATTTCTGAGGCGGCTGACGGCTGGTGTTTCTAGCCTGGGAGGGGGCCAATATTCATGGCACCCTTCCTGAGCTATTAATATCAGCCCCCAGCTGTCTGCCTAGCCTTTGCTAGCTATTAAAATAGGGGGGAACCCAAGTCATTTTTTTGGGGGGTCCCCCATTTTAATAGCTAGTAAAGGCTAGGTATTCAGCTGGGGGCTGATATTAGTAGCCTGGGAAGCTCCGTGGGTATTACCCCCTTCCCAGGCTTCAAACATCTGCCCCAGCTGTCTGCTTAACCTCCGCTAGAGCCTAAAATTACGGGGAACCCCACCCCAATTTTTTTTTAAATAAATCCTTTATTTTAACACTAAATGACAAGTACAGTAAGCAACACTGTCGCTGTACTTCTTATATATGTGACTGACATGTTTCTATCTCTCTAATCTATGTGTGATGCTCTATTCTTTCTGTTGTAAATTGTCGGGTACCGCTGCTGAATTGCCGGCCGGCTTTTTTAAAGAGACGGTGCATGAAAACACTATTATTTTTTTTAAATAAATCCTTTACACTAAATGACAAGTACAGTAAGCAACACTGTCACTGTACTTCTTATATATGTGACTGACATGTTTCTATGTATCTAATCTATGTGTGATGCTCTATTCTTTCTATTTTAAATTGTCGAGTACAGATGCTGAATTGCCGGCCGGCTTTTTTAAAGAGACGGTGCATGAAAACACTATTATTTTTTTAAATAAATCCTTTACACTAAATGACAAGTACAGTAAGCAACACTGTCACTGTACTTCTTATATATGTGACTGACATGTTTCTATGTATCTAATCTATGTGTGATGCTCTATTCTTTCTATTCTAAATTGTCGGGTACCGCTGCTGAATTGCCGGCCGGCTTTTTTTAAGAGACGGTGCATGAAAACACTATTATTTTTTTTAATAAATCCTTTACACTAAATGACAAGTACAGTAAGCTGAACGCTGCCATCCAGCTTGTCATCCTTCAGACACACTGCAGAGCGCAGGCATTATGGGAACTTCCAATTCCGGTATTCGATATTCTAAAAGTATCGGAACTCAGTATCGGAACTCCGATACCGCGAATATCGGTCTATACCCGATTTTTCAGTATCGGAATGCTCAACACTACTCATGAGACATGACCGGGAGTGACCCGTGAATCGACCTATGAGCCCATTCCAATAAAATGAAGGTAAACTATTTCATCAACTGTTGTGTTCAAACTTTTTATTGGTACTGTACATGAGCATCCCTTTATAGTGAACCCCTTCAGTGCTGTTACTTTTTCTTCTCTTTGTAATTTATTACTCAAGAAGCTGTCCTCTTTTCTCATATATCCTGAAGTTCTAAATGTTGCAGGGGTTGTCCGGTCAAAATGGATAAGTCTGCAGTCACACTGTGTGACTGCAGACTCATGAATCCCCCTAGCACAGGCACTTTGCGCTATGGGGATTTGCCGATATGAGACCCGGGACCGGAGGCTATGTATGTGTTACACATACCCCTGGCCAGTCAGCGCCGCCTCGCTTCGTTCACTTGTATGGAGCGAGGTCAGGCCCTGTCTAGTGCCGTGGATTGCCAGTAGGAGCTTCGACTAGAAGACGCAGCCTCGCTCAATACAAGTGTATGGAGAGTGAGGCCTGTCCACTGGCCAAGGGTATGTATAACACATGCATACCCTCCATTACCAGGTCTCATACTGGCAAATCCCCGCATCGCACAGTGCCTGTGCTGGGGGTTGGGATTCATAAGTCTGAAGTCACATAGAGTGACTGCAGACTTATCACTTTTGACCAGACAACCCCTTTAAATTTACTTGGTTTCATGTATGTGTATGTGAATGGTTAAAGTGGATCTGTCTCCAGATTTCACAATCCTTCCTCTTCTGCTACTGGTGACATCTCTCACTGCTAAGTGCAAACAAATACCGTGGGTATGGAAAGTATTCAGACCCCTTTAAATTTGTCACTTTTTTTCATTGTAGCCATTTGGTAAATTCTAAAATGTTCATTTTTTTTCTCATTAAAGTACACTCTGCACCCCATCTTGATTGAAAAAAAACAGAAATATAGATGACTCGCCCCCTGGGCCGTGGGGCACGCGGATCCGGGCGATAGGGAGACGATGGGGGTAGTAGTGGCGGCCCGGTCCCGCGGCTCAGGGTGGTCAGACCAATGGTAGTCTGCTACGTGCTTCAGATGATGTCCGACTACGCCACCCGTGGATTTGCGGTCATTAGGTACCGCCGCTGCAAGGCAGACCGCTGGGGCTGATGATGTGTGCAGCTGGGATGGTGTGACTCCCCACGGGAAGAGTGCGGCCCCAGGGCAGTGTAGTGGATGTAGGGGGTGATGGTGGTGAGAGTCCCAGTACCGGTAGTGCCGGAGGAGCGAAGGAGCACACGGACAACAAGTTACAGTCCAGGGTCTTTACTCACAGTTCGTTTGTTCCGGGTCACTTCCGTCGGCAGTGACTACCCGAGCCGTGCTGCGTCCACCAGGTGAGGGGCTCGGTCAACTCCCAGGCAGTTCAGGAGCATGGCACAGGACCCCCTTTAATCTTTTCTCTGGCCTGCCTCACCAGTGACTCGCTTTTGTCCAGCTGCCGTGGATCTGTGCGGTTAAACGTGGGCCCCGTCCTCCGCTGTCCTATATGGTGCCTTCCTAGCAGGTTTGATGAGGTGTCGCACCAATAAATGATCACGACGACCGGTCTTTGGCTGAGGGTAGTTTCTCCTCCACCAACTTGGGATCCGGTACCCTTAATCTGCCTGACCCTTCACCCTGGATTCTCGTGGGTTCTTAGGGTCCCTTCCACCTTCTTGTTCCTGAGCCCTTCTGTTTCTCTCTCTCTTCTTCTCTTTCTCTGTTCCTTTCTGTTCCTTTCTCGTGGAGCTGGGATGAGACTTAATCACAGCTCCCTTTCACCTCCTCTCTCTCTCTCCCTCGGCCTCTCTCTAGGCCCGCTCCAGAGTGGAGCTCCTACAGAGCCTCCACTCCCGGTCTTCTCCTCTGGCTGAACGAACCTAGATCTAAGATGGTGCCCACCTTTTATACCTCCCTCTGACCATGAGCCCAGGTGACCAGCAACCAATGAGCTCCTTCCTACGCTCAGGAACCAACCCCTATCTGCCCCTACAGCACTGGGTGTTCCACCCCCCTCCCCACTCCAGGCAGGGACATAGTCGGTCGTGCCTGCACTTCTGTCTAGTGGGAGCACCGTTGAGCTGTCCCTCGGAAATGGGGTGTGTGTGCTGTATGCAGCTAACTGAGCCCTGGTCCATACTCCATCCTTACCTGGGAGTGGAATATCACACCTCTGGTCTGAGGTGCAATACCCCTGTAGCGGCTGAACCCTCGGGTCGCTACATTCCCCCCTGGTAAAGCACAGCACGTCCTCGGGCTGGAAAAGAGCAAAAACAGTTGATTACAGGACATGCAAAACTTTTTTAATAACTTTTTACATTTAGAAACGGACGACATTGTTCAACTTCCTTTATGGGACACACTTTTCTTTTCTTGTCACACTATTATACTATTATAAAACACATGCTAATACTTCTGGAACTCTTTTGTCACTTATCATATAAAACGGTTTCAAGATTATGTAAAACATTTTCTAGCAGCATATTAAACTCTTCATATAAAACATTTTTAAGTAAAGCACATTCTTGAATTCTTGGTTCATGGTCGCGGTGCAACTTGCGACCAGGTGTTCTTTCTTCTTAAAGGTGCAACAGTCCAGTAAACTTGTCTTGAGGTAGACGTTGCAGTCTTTTTATAAAACCAGTAGGGGGCGCTTTAGGAAGCGCAACTATATACAAGGGGATTGGCCGCTCTCAGTCCTCGGCCAGTTTTGGGAAGGGAAATGGCTACTCACAGTCTTCAGCCTGGTAAAGGGAAGAGGGATGGCTGTTCTCAGTCCTCAGCCTGGTTACTTAGGGGATAGGGTAACAGTCAAACAGTCCTATATCAGTCCCAACGGGGACCACACTCAATTTAAAACAGTCCCACACAGTTCCTTTGTACCCTGACGGGTAACTATTTACATTGGCGCTTCTTCTTACTTTCTATCGTCGTCCTCCATATGCGCCTTGCTCCTCCTCGTTGTCTTCAGGCCCATCCGGGTCCTCTGGGTACTCAGCGTCCGAGTAGTGCTGTTCCTCCTCCTCTACTACTCTGTGGACGTGGAGGGCGTACCATCCCTTCACGCCTTGGTGTCGGGTGTAAGACACCACATCACCTGGAAATAGATCCCGCCCACGATGGCCTTCCGGCAGGTGACTCTCCACATCCCTCCTTGTCACAAATACATCGCTGATGGTCTCAGGGTCTCGGATGAAACCCCAGCCGCGCTCCATCTGGAACTTCACAACAGTCCCGGTGACTCGGGGACTGCGGGCAGTTCGGGGATCTCGCCGGGCCTTCATTTTCTGCTCCGCGCTCTGGACCTGCAGCTTCTCTTGCTTCACCCGCCGCTCTCGCTGCTCCTTCTCAAACATTTCCAGCTGTTGGCGGCAGGCCTCCCGCCGTTCGGCTGCGCCCGCTCGTGTCTCCCTTGTGAACCCCATTAGGTCCTCCCCGGTGGGGTCCCATTCAAACTGGGCGTCCTCCAATGGTAGCTGGGGGATTTCCTGAGGCGCCGGAGCAGGTATAAGGGGCTCAGATGGTACTTCAACCTCCGCGGGCGGGCTCCTCCGAAAGCGGGGGTTGACAAATTCGGGGGGCCAGATGAAAGACAGCCCATCCGGACTGGTGTGTTGGGCGAAGAGATCTGCGCCCAGTGGTGGTACTGCAGCAGCAGGGGGTGCAAGCGGGTTGGCGGCGCCCGGGGGCACGTGGCCTTGCGACCAGGCCCGTGCTGGTTGTTTCCTTGTTGCTCCCAGGGGTGGTACAGCGGGTGCAGGGGGTTCCGTCAGGGCAGCGGCGCCCGGGGGCGCTGGGCCTTGCGGCCGGGCCTGCGATGGCGGTTGGCCGAGCACGCCCGGGGTCAGAGGGCACGGCGTGGGGCGGGGCTCACTGGCAGTGTCGACGGCCTGGAGGCCGGTTGATGGCGGTGGAGGCACAGTGTCGACGGCGGGTCCAGGTGTGTTGGGCTCCGCAGCGGGGTGCAGGGGCAGATCAGCGGCCCCAGGGTTCGGGGTAGGGGCGTCTCCGTTACCTGCCTCTGCTGTCGCGGCTTCCTCCGCGGCGTCGTCTTCAGCCTCCGCTCTGTCTTCACTGCCCTCGGTGGCTGGTGTACCGCTGGATGTCGCTGGCGCCTCCTGCTGCAGGGCCACAGCCCGCCGAGCCACTTCCTCTTTCCACCCGGCGATCACGTCCTGCTGCGCCCGGACCATCCTCCGGTCCAGCTCCTCCAGCGTATATTCGGGGTCCTCCTTGGGGAGATGGGCTAGCAGCTCGGTGAGGCTGCATGGTGGTGTAGCTTGCAGCAGGCCCCTAGCCAAAGTACTGGAGCTGATTTCTTTCTCCATCTCTGGGTGTGGCCTGGCCAAACTGATCCAGACCACCCCCTGCCCCGCAGTTTTCTTCTCTTTCCGCCCCCATGGGGGGTGGTCCTGGGGTATTCTGCTGACAATCACTCTCAGGGGCAGCCCCTTCCTCTTTGGCGCCATTCTGGGACTCGGCCCACGATGGGAGGCGGCCTCCTGTGGTCTTTTGGCGCGCACATTATGGCGCTCGTTCTTCTAGGGCGGGCGCCATCTTTAGTACAACTAAACAGTCTCTTTTCAGGCGCGCAGTACCCGTTGTTAGCGGGCACGAAATACACCAAAGCTGACTCGCCCCCTGGGCCGTGGGGCACGCGGATCCGGGCGATAGGGAGACGATGGGGGTAGTAGTGGCGGCCCGATCCCGCGGCTCAGGGTGGTCAGACCAATGGTAGTCTGCTACGTGCTTCAGATGATGTCCGACTACGCCACCCGTGGATTTGCGGTCATTAGGTACCGCCACTGCAAGGCAGACCGCTGGGGCTGATGATGTGTGCAGCTGGGATGGTGTGATTCCCCACGGGAAGAGTGCGGCCCCAGGGCAGTGTAGTGGATGTAGGGGGTGATGGTGGTGAGAGTCCCAGTACCGGTAGTGCCGGAGGAGCGAAGGAGCACACGGACAACAAGTTACAGTCCAGGGTCTTTACTCACAGTTCGTTTGTTTCGGGTCACTTCCTTCGGCACTGACCGCCCGAGCCGTGCTGCGTCCACCAGGTGAGGGGCTCGGTCAACTCCCAGGCAGTTCAGGAGCATGGCACAGGACCCCCTTTAATCCTTTCTCTGGCCTGCCTCACCAGTGACCCGCTTTTGTCCAGCTGCCGTGGACCTGTGCGGTTAAACGTGGCCCCGTCCTCCGCTGTCCTATATGGTGCCTTCCTAGCAGGTTTGATGAGGTGTAGCACCAATAAATGATCACGACGACCGGTCTTTGGCTGAGGGTAGTTTCTCCTCCACCAACTTGGGATCCGGTACCCTTAATCTGCCTGACCCTTCACCCTGGATTCTCGTGGGTTCTTAGGGTCCCTTCCACCTTCTTGTTCCTGAGCCCTTCTGTTTCTCTCTCTCTTCTTCTCTTTCTCTGTTCCTTTCTGTTCCTTTCTCATGGAGCTGGGATGAGACTTAATCACAGCTCCCTTTCACCTCCTCTCTCTCTCTCCCTCGGCCTCTCTCTAGGCCCGCTCCAGAGTGGAGCTCCTACAGAGCCTCCACTCCCGGTCTTCTCCTCTGGTTGAACGAACCTAGATCTAAGATGGTGCCCACCTTTTATACCTCCCTCTGACCATGAGCCCAGGTGACCAGCAACCAATGAGCTCCTTCCTACGCTCAGGAACCAACCCCTATCTGCCCCTACAGCACTGGGTGTTCCACCCCCCTCCCCACTCCAGGCAGGGACATAGTCGGGCGTGCCTGCACTTCTGTCTAGTGGGAGCACCGTTGAGCTGTCCCTCGGAAATGGTGTGTGTGTGCTGTATGCAGCTAACTGAGCCCTGGTCCATACTCCATCCTTACCTGGGAGTGGAATATCACACCTCTGGTCTGAGGTGCAATACCCCTGTAGCGGCCGAACCCTCGGGGCGCTACATAGACATTTTTGCAAATTTATTAAAAAATAAAAACTGAAATATCATATGGTCATAAGTATTCAGACCCTTTGCTCAGACACTCATATTTAAGTCACATGCTGTCCATTTCCTTGTGATCCTCCTTGAGATGGTTCTACTTCTTCATTGGAGTCCAGCTGTGTTTAATTAAACTGATAGGACTTGATTTGAAAAGGCACACACCTGTCTGTATAAGACCTCACAGCTCACAGTGCATGTCAGACCAAATGAGAATCATGAGCTCAAAGGAACTGCCCAAGGAGCTCAGAGACAGAATTGTGGCAAGACACAGATCTGGCTAAGGTTGCAAATGAATTTCTGCATTACCCAAGGTTCCTAAAAGCAAAGTGGCCTCCATAATCTTTAAATGGAAGAAGTTTGGAACCATCAGAAGTCTTCCTAGACCTGGCCGTCCAGCCAAACAGAGCAATCATGGGAGAAGAGCCTTGGTGAGAAAGGTAAAGAAGAACCCCAAAATCACTGTGGCTGAGCTCCAGAGATGCAGTAGGGAGATGGGAGAAAGTTCCACAAAGTCAACTATCACTGTAGCCCTCCACCAGTTGGGCCTTTTTGGCAGAATGGCCCGATGGAAGCCTCTCCTCAGTGCAAGAAATATGAAAGCCTGCATAGAGTTTGCTGAAAAACACATGAAGGACTCCAGACTATGAGAAATAAGATTCTCTGGACCGATGAGACGAAGATAGAACTTTTTGGTGATAATTCTAAGCGGTATGTGTGGAGAAAACCAGGCACTGCTCATCACCTGCCCAATACAATCCCAACAGTGAAACATGGTGGTGGCAGCATCATGCTATGGGGGTCTTTTTCAGCTGCAGGGACATGACGACTGGTTGCAATTGAAGGAAACATGAATGTGGCCAAGTACAGAGATATCCTGGATGAAAACCTCTACCAGAGTGCTTTGGACCTCAGACTTGGCCGAAGGTTCACCTTCGAACAAGACAATGACCCTAAGCACACAGCTATAATGACAAAGGCGTGGCTTCAGAACAACTCTGTGACCATTCTTGACTGGTCCAGCCAGAGCTCTGGCCTAAACCCAATTGAGCATCTCTGGAGAGACCTGAAAATGGCTGTCTACTAACGTTCACCATCCAACCTGACAGAACTGGAGAAAGGAAGAATGGCAGAGGATCCCCAAATCCAGGTGTGAAAAACTTGTTGCATCATTCCCAAGAAGACTCATGGCTGTACTAGCTCAAAAGGGTGCTTCTACTCAATACCGAGCAAAGGGGCTGAATATTTATGACCATGTGATATTTCAGTTTTTCTTGTTTAATAAATTTGCAAAAATTTCTACATTTCTGTTTTTTTTTCAGTCAAGATGGAATGCAGAGTGCACTTTAATGAGAAAAAAAGGAACTTTTTAGAATTTACCAAATGGCTGCAATGAAACAAAGAGTGAAAAATTTAAAGGGGTCTGAATACTTTCTGTACCTACTGTATATTGTCCTCTATTTGGTTCTTCCTGAACCTTGGTATTTGGTGATTCTTCCTATGGTCAGAATGCACCTAGGTCTTTCTAGGGTCTCAACTGATGTAATATTACTTTTTCTTTCCTTAAAGGGAACCTGTGACATGAAAGAAGCTATTTTTCTGCATATATGGGGTTAATCTGCAGATTAATAGCGTTCTCAACCTGCCCAGCACTTAGACCCCTACTGTCATGAGGAAATGATCTTTATTCCTCCTTTTAGCATTCTGGTTTCAGTCACGGGCGGCGCCGGCGCGGGTTCAGTCACCGTTCTCTGTATAGAGAGCGGCGGCTGTAACCTCGTCCCCGGCAGTGATTGACAGCCGGCCCTACTGCTGAGCTGCTGTAAGTCAGTGCAGGGGGAGTGTTTGCTGCCACTTCTCACTATACACAGAGCGGTGACTGAATCCAATGGATGCCGGGAGAAATAAAGTTCAGAGCAGGGTTAATCTGGAGATTATCCCCATATCTGCAGTCTGATTGTGTTTTTTTCAGGTGACAGGTTCCCTTTAAGGAAAGAACCATTTTTTATTGTAGTTAATAATTCTTACATGCATGTAGTAATGTCTTTTTTTTTCTTAAATCTGCAGTGCAAGTGGGCCTAGCGAACAACTCTACGAGCATTCAGAAGGTATAATGAAATCTATGACTTTATATTTTATTGATTCCAAACTTTTTATAGGTTTTATAAAATGTACATATAAATAATAGCTTGACACCGGCAATAAAATCTAAAAGGGAATTTGTCGGCAGGTTTTACTACTCATCTGAGAGGAGCGTAATGTAGACAAATAGAAGCTGAATCCAACAATGTATCACTTAGATTACTGGGTGCAGCAGTTCTGACCCAATCAGAGCTTTTAGATTTAGAATGAAGCAGAGCTGAGAAAGCTGTCCCCACCCACACCAGGCTCTCCATGTTCAAAGTCCATAGACGGTGTGCTGCTTATCACAGCAGGGGGCGTTGCTGGACTAGTGTTGTCCAGCAATGTTAATCTCTTCATGATAAATCCTTGACAATTACTAAGCACGCACTTTGACAAATGACCAATCAGGCGGTGGCTGGTCACCGGGTCAGGTGAGTGCCAACCCACCAATCATGATCCGCCAGGTCACGGACATGCTCAGTTCGGCAAATCCTGGACTTAGATTCCACAAGCCTTGTCTCCTTCTGCAACCCAGGCTTAACATTGCTAGGCACAACTACCTGGGAGATAAACAGTGCTCGCGGACCAGCTAGTCGTTGGGGCTGACGGCGATTCTGAGACCATAGAAGGTCCTGGACCCATTTCGAATCCAGCACCAGACCGACACCTAACAGTAGTGTTATACATCAGTTGTGTAGGACAACCTGACAAACACTACACAACTGACGTATGACAACCTGACGAACACTACGTCAGTTGTGTAGTGTTTGTCAGGTTCTCATACGTCAGAAATTAATTTAATAGTCCATCGAAGTATGGTACCTTTTGAAGCAGTCTTTCATACACAGGCCAGGTTTGTCAGGGCAGTTGTCACATTGATAAATGGTGTCCTTGCGTATTCCACTTTTATAACACACTCGGCACCTCTTTTGTGACTTTCCTTTTTTTCCGCTGTGAGGGATCTGCCCTGGGAAATGCTGGCCTGGTACAATTCTCAGTCCTTCAATTCCGGAACTACTAGGGCCTGCTCCGTCACCGCTGCCAAATATCAGGGCCTTGATAACAGTCTCCTGGAAGTGAAGGTACGACGTAGAAGTCTGGCTTGCAAGTTGTGACAGAAGGAAAGCGTTGTGCATTGCCATCTGTACAATGTGCACGGCCAGCTTCTTATACCATACCTTGGCCTTTCTGAAAGCACTGTAGGGCTGGAGGACTTGATCTGAGAGATCAACTCCCCCCATGTACTTGTTGTACCCCACTACACAGTCTGGTTTGGCGACCTGTGTAGTGGAACCTCTTACAGAGCTGAGGGTGCTGCCATCACCATGTATGGTGGTCAACAAAAGGACATGCCTCTTGTCCTTGTACTTGACCATCAGCAGGTTGTCGCTACATTGGGCTATGCTCTCACTGTTATGATCTGCTACAGAGACTAAGGAAAGAGAGGAGATCTGTCCCTGCAATAGAACTAAACTAGATCCCTACGATGTAACGGGGAACCTGATCCTGCGATCAGACCCGCTAAAGTCCTAGGCTAGTCTGAACGCAGACCTATAGATGTGAGGGAGGGATCCCTACAAGATCTAGGGACTGGGAAAAGTTGGACACCCCCTAGCAGAAATAGTAGCAGTCAAAGACAAACACACAACAAAAAGCAAAGGGGTCAAAAGACCTAAACTAACAGAGAACGGCAACAGAGCAACAAGCTAGCTCAGCAGTAGTAAATACAAATGAAGTCCAGCAAAGCCAGGAGGGCGGAGCCGGTTTAAATAGGCAAAAATGGTCATGTGACCAGCAAACTAAAAAAAACCTAACAGGAGAGTTGTAACAGTACCCCCTCTTCTAAGAGGATCCTCCGGATACCCTAGGCCCAGGCTTACCAGGAAACCTCCTGTGAAACGCTCGGACAAGTCTGGGGGCAGAAACATCATCCGCCCTCACCCATGAGTTATCCTCAGGTCCGACACCCTTCCAAGCGACGAGATACTGCAAACTCCCTCTATACCGTCTAGAATTTAGGATGCGGGAAATTTCATATTCCCTGTCCTCCACCACCGGAGGAACAGTGGCAGAGGCGTCACCATCCGACACATCAGCTTTTTTCAACAGAGAAACATGAAACACCGGATTAATCCTCCAGGACGTAGGAACCTCCAGCCTAACAGCAGATTGGTTAACTATCTGAAGTACCTTAAAGGGCCCTACGAACTTGGGACCCAATTTTTTAGAAGGAATCCTCAATCGCAGATTCTTAGAGGACAACCAAACCATGTCACCAACAGCAAACAAAACCTCTTGCCGTTTCCTATCAAAGTACCTCTTAAATTTTTTGTTAGCCTCCTGAAGATTACCACGCACATCCGTCCAAACTCTCTCCAAATCACCAGAAAAACTCTCCTCCTCAGGCACAGCCGAAACCAATTTGGAAAATGACCCAAAAGACGGATGTCTCCCAGAACAACAAAAAAAAGGCGAACACCCAGCAGAAGAGGATGTATGGTTGTTAAGAGCAAATTCAGCAAGTGGCAGAAACTCAGACCACCCCTCTTGATTGTCTGCCACAAAACAACGCAAGAACTGCTCAACTTCCTGGTTCTTCCTTTCTGTCTGACCATTAGACTCAGGATGATATCCGGATGAAAACGACAAATGAACTCCCAACCTGTCACAAAAGGCACGCCAAAAACGAGCCACGAACTGAGGTCCCCTATCAGAAACAATGTCAGTAGGAACACCATGTAGTCTGACAATCTCCTTGACAAAGGCCTTAGCGAGTGTCTTAGCGCAAGGCAGTTTGATGAAGGGAACCAAGTGACACATCTTGCTAAAACGGTCCACGACCACCCAGATGACCGTGAAACCTTCAGAGGGAGGAAGGTCAGTAATAAAGTCCATAGCCAGATGTGTCCAAGGTGCACTAGGAACCTCCAGAGGGCAAAGCAACCCCGCAGCAGGAGCATGCGAAGACTTGGATCTTGCACACACAGTACATTGGCGCACCCACTTAATGACTTCCTTCTGCCATCCAGGCCACCAAAAACTGCGACCCACAAGTCTCTTGGTCTCAGAAATTCCTGGATGACCTGCCAACCGAGACTCATGACACTCAACAAACAAATCTCTCCTAAAGGTCCTAGGCACAAACCACCTCCCATGGGGAGTGTTAGATGGGGCATTCTCCTGTGCTTTAAGAATCTCATCCTCCAAAACGGAGTCCAAAGCAGCAATCACAACACCTTCTTGTAAAATGGTCTCCTCCTCCTCAACACCAACCATGGGAGAAAAGCTGCGAGACAAAGCATCCGCTTTAACATTCTTGGTACCCGGGATGTAAGTAACGGAAAAATTAAACCGCGAGAAAAAAAGTGCCCACCTAGCCTGACGGGCATTCAAGCGCTTGGCAGCATCAAGATAGATCAGATTTTTATGATCAGTGAAAACCTGAACGGGAAATTCAGCACCTTCCAAGAGGTGACGCCAGTGTTCAAATGCGAGTTTAATCGCCAGCAATTCCCGATTACCAATATCGTAATTAAGTTCAGTCTCGGAAAATTTTTTTGAAAAAAAGGCACAGGGATGTACTCCATCCTTGTTTTCCTGAGACAACACCGCACCAACCCCCACCGAAGAAGCATCAACCTCAACCAAAAACGGCTTAGTCACATCAGGCTGCATAAGGATGGGAGCAGAGGTGAACCTCTCCTTTAAAAACACAAAAGCTTCAATGGCCTCAGAAGTCCACTGAACCGCATTAGCACCTTTCCTGGTGAGATCGGTCAGCGGTTTGACAATAATAGAAAAATTTTTTATGAATTTTCTGTAATAATTGGCGAAACCCAAAAACCTCTGTATCGATTTCAAACCAATAGGCCTAGGCCATTCCTGTACAGCCTGAACTTTAACCGGGTCCATCTCAAAACCTTCACTGGAGACAATGTAGCCCAAAAAACTAATTCTCTGTACAGCGAACTCACATTTCTCCAGCTTAGCAAAAAACGAATTGTCCATTAATAACTGTAATACCTCACGTACGCTCCGCCAATGAGACTCCAGATCCGGTGAATAAATCAAAATGTCATCCAAATACACAACCACATCTTTGCCGATTAAAGGTCTAAGGATGTCATTAATAAGATTCTGAAAAAATGCTGGAGCATTGGTGAGACCAAAAGGCATAACCAGATTCTCAAAATGACCCACAGGAGTGTTAAAAGCAGTCTTCCATTCATCACCCTCCTTCATGCGCAACAAATTGTATGCCCCCCGGAGATCAATTTTAGAGAACCACTTGGCCCCCACTAACTGGTTAAATAAATCGGGAATCAATGGCAGTGGGTAAGGATTGCGTACAGTAAATTTATTAATCTCACGAAAGTCCAGACAAGGACGTAAACCGCCATCTTTTTTTTTCACAAAAAAAAAACCAACAGCCACAGGAGACTTGGAAGGCCTAATGTGACCAGCGGCCAAGCTTGTCTGTATGTATTCCTCCAAAGCCTTTCTCTCAGGAATAGCAAGATTAAATAAACGACTCTTAGGAAGAGTCGCTCCAGGGACAAATTCAATAGTACAATCATAGTCTCTATGGGGAGGCAAAACCTGCGACTCCTCCTTAGAAAAAACTCTCCAAAAATCCTGAATAGGTACAGGCAATTCCCCTCTATCCACAGCAGGACTTAATTTCATTGGTAGACCAATCCAGTACAGGATTGTGCAATTTTAACCAGGGTAACCCCAATATTACTGGAGAAGGCAAATTATCCAATACCACCAAATCCAAATTCTCTTGATGAATACCATTAATAGTGAGGGGAAATTCACAGACCTTGTGAGTAACACTCTTCAAGGGAGAGCCATCGACAGAAACCACAGCAATAGGGGATGACAAAGTTTTAGGTTCTAATCTAAGTTTTTCCAAGAATCCCCCCATCAATCACATTCAGAGTAGATCCACAATCCACAAATACCCGAAATTCAATTAATTCATCCTGAGCAGCAGTAGTGGCAGATAGGAATACCCCCTTAGAATTTAAACAGGCAATACGAGCATGACTGACCATTTTTTTTCTTTCTTCTTACGAAGCACGCAGCTCTTAATAAGATGACCAGAATTTCCGCAATAGAAACACAAGCCTTCAGAAAGTCGGCGGTCTTTTTCCTGAGAGCGGGTTGTCATCGCCCCAATTTCCATCGGCTCTCCATTGTCAGCACAGAACCTCTCAGGAGTCGAAGCTGACATAGCAGAGGATTTGCTCTCATTAACCCTTTCACGCAGTCTCCTGTCAACCCGTATAGCTAATTGCATTGCCTCCTGCAAGTTTCCAGGTGTGGGATAAGCAATCAGTAAATCCTTAACCCTTTCACCTAGGCCTGCCAGAAACAAGCTTTTCAAAGCTGAATCGTTCCTCCCCACCTGGGCAGACCACCGACGGAAGTGAGAACAATATTTTTCCACATTACCTGATCCCTGCCTCAAACGTCTTAATTCAGACTCAGCAGATGAGACACGATCAGGATCATCGTACAACAAACCCAAAGCAGAAAAAAAACTATCCACTGATCTAAAGCACGGATCACTAGGTTGGAGAGAGAAGGCCCATCCCTGAGGATCTTTGCGCAAAAGTGACATTATGATCCCTATGCGCTGTGATTCATCACCAGAGGATCCGGGTCTCAAACGAAAATATAATAGACAAGCATTTTTAAAAGAAAAAAAATCTTGTTGTTCGCCAAAAAATAGATCAGGCAGACGTACCTTTGGTTCCACAAAATGCGCTCCAGAACAGCTACTCACGTGTTGTTGGAGCTTGGTCACCTCCAGAAAGAGTCCCTGCAAGCGTTGAGCCAAATCTTGCACCAAGACCATGATGGAAAACTGGAGGTCTTTCCTTAGAAAAAATTTTTTTTTTTTTTTTATGGCTGGACTTACTGTTATGATCTGCTACAGAGACTAAGGAAAGAGAGGAGATTTGTCCCTACAATAGAACTAAACTAGATCCCTACGATGTAACGATCAGACCCGCTAAAGTCCTCGGCTAGTCTGAATGCAGACCTATAGATGTGAGGGAGGGATCCCTACAAGATCTAGGGACTGGGAAAAGTTGGACACCCATTAGCAGAAATAGTAGCAGTCAAAGACAAACACACAACAAAAAGCAAAGGTGTCAAAAGACCTAGCAAAACTAACAGAGAACGGCAACAGAGCAACAAGCTAGCGCAACAGTAGTAAATACAAATGAAGTCCAGCAAAGCCAGGAGGGCGGAGCCGAATTAAATAGGCAAAAATGGTCATGTGACCAGCAAACTAAAAAAAACCTAACAGGAGAGTTGTAACACTCACCCCTTCTGAGCAGCTGCCCAATTAGTGTCTTTGGGAGGCCTTTCTAATTTTTGCGGACAGTACCGCAGGCTGCAGTACGTCACGCAGAGAGGGACTTGAAGAGCGGGATACTTGTATATAAGTTATCCACAAAGAGGTGATAACCTTTATCCAGCAGTGGGTGCACCAAGTCCCACACAATTTTCCAACTCACTCCCAGAACGGGAGGCATTCAGGGGGTTCAATCCGGGAGTCCTTCCCTTCATAAACTCTAAACTTGTGAGTGTACCCTGAGGTACTCTGAAAAAGTTTATACAGCTTGATCCCGGACCTGGACCTCTTACTGGGCAGGTACTGCCGGAATCCAAGCCGCCTTTTAAAAGAGATTAAGGACTCATCCACGCAGATGTCCCTTTGGGGCACGTCCACTTCAGCAAACTTGTTGTTGAAGTGTTCGATGACCGGCCGAACTTTGAAAAGACGATCAAAGTTCGGGTCATCGCGTGCAGGACACCTTGCATTATCTTGGTAATGCAAGAACATGTGGATGGCCTGAAAGCGTCTCCAGATTATGGCCATTCGGAACACTGGAGTGTTATACAAAACGTCAGCACTCCAGTATTGCCGAAGCTCGGGCTTGTTCAGGATCCCCATAAGAAGGACCAGGCCCCAAAACTTCAGAGATGGGGGAGTGGGAAGAGGGGGATTGGGGTGGACGAGGGGAGATCAGAGATGGACTTACCAAAGGGTCAGCAGGACTGGAACAGAAGACCCGGAGCAGGAGACCGGGAGCCCGGAGCAGGAGACTGGGAGCACGACGCTGGAGACCGGGAGCGCGGAGCAGGAGACCGGGAGCCCAGAGCAGGAGTCCGGTACTGGAGCTGGAGACCAGAAACGAGAGAATTAACAGGGACACTGAAGTGAGGGAGATTGAGGTGGGAAGGGGGGTAAAAAGATGGGGGAGTGGGGAGAGGGGGATTGGGGTGGATGAGGGGAGATCAGAGATGGACTTACCAAGGGGTCAACAGGATCAGCAGCAGGACCGGAACAGGAGACGGAGCCCGGAGCAGGAGACCGGTGCTGTTGACCGGGAGCCCGGAACGAGAGCCCGGCGCTGGGAGCGGAGCTGGAGACTCGGACCGGAGCTGGAGACCGCTGCAGGACGCAGAAAAATAAATGGTGGTAAGGGGGGGTAAAAAGAGGGGGGAGGGGGGATTGGGGTGGATGAGTGGAGAACAGACTTACCAAAGTCTTCTCTGCAGGATCAGCAGCAGGATCGGCAGCAGGCTCTGGAGCAGGATACCCAGGACGCTGGAGCAGAAGATCCAGGAGCAGCAGCAGCAGCGACTGAAACAGGTGAGAAGATGGTCTTGTGGTGTCACAGAATATTCTGTGGCACTACAAGGCTCAGCACACACACATCAGATGTGACCGCTTTGTAGAAATCCTCACCAAGTGTGAGGGTCTGCAGGGTGGTCACAGGGTGATGATGGGGTGGTGACAGGTGGAGGTAGTCAGGTAATCTGATTGGAGCAATCAATGTCATCAATGATTGCTCCAATCAGAGTTCCTGAATACAGGTGACCGGGCGGTCACAGGGAGGTGTCACCTCTCTGTGACCCCCTGTGGTGCATGCTGTGCCCCAGCCATCTGATTGGTGACATTGATTGCACCAATCAGACATGGCTGTAGCAGAGAACGCACCACAGGGGGTCACAGAGAGGTGACACCTCCCTATGACAGCCTGTATTCAGGAGCTCTGATTGGAGCGATCGATGTCATCATCGATCGCTCCAATCACAGCAGTCTGGGGACTTTGATTACATTACAGGGGGTCATGGGGCAGTGACAGGCAGGTCACAAGCCGGTCACCGCCCCATGACCGCCCTGTTATCGCGCTGCGATCGATGTGATCGGCGATCGCACCGATCATAGCAGTCTGGGGCCAGGGCTGTGGTGTACTAGCAATAGCCTAGGATCGGTGCTCTTTGATCTGCAGCCTAGGATCGGTGCTCCTCTGTTTCCGGCAATCACATTGCCGGAAACAGTGAGAGATTCTGTAAAGGGGTGTAAAGGGGTTAACAGAGCATGGATCGGGGGTCGGCAATTAGTTTTCTCAAGGGCTCACATGAAATACTGTGACTGTAGTGCAGGGCTAAACCAACACACTGAAATTAAGAATATTAGTGGAAATATTAAGCAAAGTTATATTAATTTATACTGCTTAGTATTGATGAGAATTAAGTATGTTGATCCACAGCCACTATTAGGCAATGTGCCCACAATGCAGAAACGCTCCGGATTTTTCCTGAGCGTTTCTGCATCTCCTTGGCAGAAAAAGCTCATGCGGATTTTACATGCGTATTTTCAGCCCGGGACAAGCGTTTGTCACGCGTTTAGCACATGCGATTTCCCATGCGGGTTGTCAAGCGTTTTCTAAAAGATTTTGGCTTGGAAAAGTGCTTGACAACTTGGTCACACTATATAAATCCATGCAACCGTGTGACTAAGTTAGTTAAAAAAAAATAATAAAAATGGTAAAAACTATAAAAAAAAACATTATACTCACCTTCCGATGGCCCACGGTCTCCTTCTCCGGTCTCCCTGGTGGCCCGTGGTGGTGTAAAAGGACCTTCCATGATGTAATTTAGTCAGGTGACAGGTCACATGACCGCTGACGTTGACGAGCCACCGGGGAGCCAAGACACACCGGAGAGAAGACCGCAGGCCATCAGAAGGTGAGTATAATGTTTTTTTTAATTTTAATTTTTTTTTTACAGGTACTATGGTACCCGGGTCTGGATGAGAGTCTCCTCTTCTCCATCCGCACATTGAATTGCTTAATTTCCGCATGTGTACATGTAGTCATGCAGATATTATGCGAATCAATGCAAGTCAATGGCGGCAAAAACGCTGCGCTTACGCAAAATAGTTGGTAGTGCTGCGCTTTTTTCTGTAATAATAATCCGCAGCGGATATTTCCGCAGCATGTGCACAGCACATGTGGATTATCATTGGGGAACATTGCAGACCTCCTACCAAGCGTTTTTTAAGCGTAATTGCCGCTGCGGAAATGCTTAAAAAACGCATAGTGGGCACACAGCCCACTAGAGCTTATTTTATTGTGTTCTTACTAGGAGCAGCCAATCAAAACCATATGATTTATGAATTATTATAACGTCTCAAGCAGGGGCGGGCACTGAGACCAAAGGGTCCCTGTGCAAGAATTGTGTATGATCCCCCCTTCTTAAAGGGGACTTTCATTTTAATTATTTTTGTGCTCATCGGCTTGCGCTAGGGAAAAAAAATAATAAAATCAGAGTTACTCATTTTCACCTAGTCTAAAAATAATAAAATCAGAGTTACTCATTCTCACCTAGTCTAAAAATAATAAAATCAGAGTTACTCATTTTCACCTAGTCTAAAAATAATAAAATCAGAGTTACTCATTCTCACCTAGTCTAAAAATAATAAAATCAGAGTTACTCATTTTCACCTAGTCTAAAAATAATAAAATCAGAGTTACTCATTTTCACCTAGTCTAAAAATAATAAAATCAGAGTTACTCATTTTCACCTAGTCTAAAAATAATAAAATCAGAGTTACTCATTTTCACCTAGTCTAAAAATAATAAAATCAGAGTTACTCATTTTCACCTAGTCTAACAATAATAAAATCAGAGTTACTCATTTTCACCTAGTCTAAAAATAATAAAATCAGAGTTACTCATTTTCACCTAGTCTAAAAATAATAAAATCAGAGTTACTCATTTTCACCTAGTCTAAAAATAATAAAATCAGAGTTACTCATTTTCACCTAGTCTAAAAATAATAAAATCAGCGTTACTCATTTTCACCTAGTCTAAAAATAATAAAATCAGAGTTACTCATTTTCACCTAGTCTAAAAATAATAAAATCAGAGTTACTCATTTTCACCTGGTCTAAAAATAATAAAATCAGCGTTACTCATTTTCACCTAGTCTAAAAATAATAAAATCAGAGTTACTCATTTTCACCTAGTCTAAAAATAATAAAATCAGAGTTACTCATTTTCACCTAGTCTAAAAATAATAAAATCAGAGTTACTCATTTTCACCTAGTCTAAAAATAATAAAATAAGAGTTACTCATTTTCACCTAGTCTAAAAATAATAAAATCAGAGTTACTCATTTTCACCTAGTCTAAAAATAATAAAATCAGAGTTACTCATTTTCACCTAGTCTAAAAATAATAAAATCAGCGTTACTCATTTTCACCTAGTCTAAAAATAATAAAATCAGCGTTACTCATTTTCACCTAGTCTAAAAATAATAAAATCAGAGTTACTCATTTTCACCTAGTCTAAAAATAATAAAATCAGTTACTCATTTTCACCTGGTCTAAAAATAATAAAATCAGAGTTACTCATTTTCACCTAGTCTAAAAATAATAAAATCAGAGTTACTCATTTTCACCTAGTCTAAAAATAATAAAATCAGAGTTACTCATTCTCACCTAGTCTAAAAATAATAAAATCAGAGTTACTCATTTTCACCTAGTCTAAAAATAATAAAATCAGAGTTACTCATTTTCACCTAGTCTAAAAATAATAAAATCAGAGTTACTCATTTTCACCTAGTCTAAAAATAATAAAATCAGAGTTACTCATTCTCATCTAGTCTAAAAATAATAAAATCAGAGTTACTCATTTTCACCTGGTCTAAAAATAATAAAATCAGAGTTACTCATTTTCACCTAGTCTAAAAATAATAAAATCAGCGTTACTCATTTTCACCTAGTCTAAAAATAATAAAATCAGAGTTACTCATTTTCACCTGGTCTAAAAATAATAAAATCAGAGTTTCTCATTTTCACCTAGTCTAAAAATAATAAAATCAGCGTTACTCATTTTCACCTAGTCTAAAAATAATAAAATCAGATTTACTCATTTTCACCTGGTCTAAAAATAATAAAATCAGAGTTACTCATTTTCACCTAGTCTATTGATGTCTTTATGCTCCTGGCCTGTCCGTGTTTACAGGCTGCAGTGGTAATATCTCATGTGACCACTGTAGCCAATGATAGGGTCAGCAGCTTGTTCCATCTACCTTGGCATTACTGCTGAGCTCAGTCATTAAAAGGGTTTTCCTACAAACAAAAGTTAATTTTATAAATTGGCTGTGTCTGACCGTGTGCGGAACATGGTCTGATCATACCACAGCTCCTGGGCAGGGAAGGCTGCAAAAGACAATGCAGACATTCCAGCACGGGATCTCATAGGATTGATTCATTTTGTGAGGTAAAATATTTCACTGCCTGTGTTTAAACAATATTTTACCTCTCAAAATGAATCCTTTGTGATCCCCTGATGTAATGTCTGTATTGTCTTTGGCTTCCTCCTCCGCTCAGGAGCTGTGGTATTTTCCATACACGGTCAGACACAGACCATTTTTAAAATGAACTTTTGTTTCTGGGATAACCCCTTTAAGCTCCAGCAGTCACGTGTTTTAGTCAGGACATCACGGCTGCAGCCTGAAAACAAAGACCAGGGCAGTAGCGGAAGAGGAATTGCTGACCCTGAGAGTATCCCTGATTTTATTGTTTTTCTCTAGGGCAAGCCTAAGGACAGTAAAAGAATTAAAACAGAAATTCACTTTAAGTAACATTATTTGATGCAATAAAAACATGTTAGGCACACATCAAAAAATCACTTGTCACACACCAGACAAATCGCACAAGCACAGCGCAGACTTGAGAGATGTCACACAAGCACAGCTCTGACTTGAGAGATGTCACACAAGCACAGCTCTGACTTGAGAGATGTCACACAAGCACATCTCTGACTTGAGAGATGTCACACAAGCACAGCGCAGACTTGAGAGATGTCACACAAGCACAGCGCAGACTTGAGAGATGTCACACAAGCACAGCGCAGACTTGAGAGATGTCACACAAGCACAGCGCAGACTTGAGAGATGTCACACAAGCACAGCGCAGACTTGAGTGATGTCATACAAGCACAGCACAGACTTGAGAGATGTCACACAAGCACAGCGCAGACTTGAGAGATGTCACACAAGCACAGCTTAGACTTGAGAGATGTCACACAAGCACAGCACAGACTTGAGAGATGTCACACAAGCACAGCGCAGACTTGAGAGATGTCACACAAGCACAGCGTAGACTTGAGAGATGTCACACAAGCACAGCTTAGACTTGAGAGATGTCACACAAGCACAGCACAGACTTGAGAGATATCACACAAGCACAGCTTAGACTTGAGAGATGTCGCACAAGCACAGCTTAGACTTGAGAGATGTCACACAAGCACAGCACAGACTTAAGAGATGTCACACAAGCACAGCGCAGACTTGAGAGATGTCACACAAGCACAGCGTAGACTTGAGAGATGTCACACAAGCACAGTGCACAAATTACACAAGTAGATGTGCACATATCAGAAAGATCACAAGAATAAGCTGCACACATCTTACAAGTACTCCAACACGCATCACAGAAGTGCAGGACATACCGAGGAATTCTGAAGAGACAAGTTAGAAGGGCTCTACATTCAGGTTCTAAAATGGTCGTTCGGGAGGAATAGAAAGAGATAGATGTTACTTTATGTCACCAACTTATTCGTTCCATGTGTAGAAGACTTGGTGCTGTCCTTAACAATCATAGAGGTCATACAAAATACTAGATGTAGTAGTTTTGGTGTAGGGTGCATCACTGAATTTGGGTAAAACTGAAGATTTTGTAATGAAAGTTATGATATTAACATTACTTTCATGCTATGGGTGAAAAAAATGTTCTGTGAAACTCCGTCTTGTTAGTATTTTGGAAACTGTTCTTGTGTTCAGTGAGGTATTAACTAAAATCCTACTTCTTGTAGTCACTTTATGCTGGGCACTGAAAAAAAAATGATATTTATACATACCACACACCTACATGTTACATACATTGTTTTATCACCCTGACTAATCAGTATTTCCTTTTATTACTGGCATGATATGCCTGCACTTTTGAGCATAGGTATGTACTGCACATTACCATTTCATGTTTCTTAGCCCTGTCTCGTGGTAATCAGTATTAACCTTTCTGACAGCCCCATTTTTCATATCTGAAACGTCACTTTATTTGGTAATAACTTTGAAATGCTTCTGCTAGTCATTCTGATATTCTGATCTTCTTTTTGGAACAAATTGTACCTGTTGCAGCTGGAAAATTTTAAATTAATACGTTTTGTTGTTATTCATGAAAATATCCCAGATTTTCTAAAAATTTAGAAAAATGTGAAATTTTAAACTTAAAGCGGTTGTGCCACCATAAAGAATACAATTGACCAACCAGAAAAGGTGGAAATAAATCGTTTTGTAATTTATAGTGATTCAAAATTATGCTTCATTCAAAAGATACCAAGCTTTTATTTTTCAAATGCTGTTCTCTGGCGCCCCCTTGCATTATTCCATTACGTCTGGTAGTGGGTGATCAGCTGGTCGAGTTTGCGCAGTTCCTGGCGTAAGAGCTCCCTACTCGCAGCATGCAAAATGTATTCTCTGTCACAACTCTCCCTGCTGTAAGCACAGCCTGTGTGTGATTCACCCCCTCCCCCTGTGCTCATAGCTCACAGCTGATCTCCGGGTGAGATACCCCCTCCCAATGCGCTCACAGCTCACCTCTGGGTCAGAAAACCCCCTCCTCCTCTGCTCATAGCTCTCAGTTGATCTCCGGGTGAGATACCCCCTCCCCCTGAGCTCATAGCTAATCTCCGGGTGAGATACCCCTTCCCAATGCGCTCACAGTTGATCTCAGGGTGAGACACCCCCTCCCAATGCGCTCACAGCTCATCTCCGGGTGAGTTACCCCCTCCCCCTGCCCTCTCAGCTCATCTCCAGGTGAGATACCCCCTCCCCTTGCCCTCTCAGCTCATCTCCAGGTGAGATACTCCCTCCTCCTGCACTCACAGCTGATCCCCGGGTGAGACACCTTCCTCCTGGGCTCACAGCTGATCTCCGGGTGAGACACCCCCCCCCCTGTGCTAACAGCTCATATTCGGGTGAGATACCCCCTCCTCATGCACTCACAGCTGATCTCCAGGTGAGATACCCCCTCCCCCTGCCCTCTCAGCTCATCTCCAGGTGAGATACCCCCTCCCCCTGAGCTCACTGCTGATCTCCGGGTGAGACACAGCCTCCCTCTGCACTCACAGCTCATCTCCTAGTGAGATACCCCCTCCCCCTGCGCTCACTTCTGATCTCTAGGTGAGATACTCCCCTGCCCTCACAGCTCATCTCCGAGTGAGATACTCCCCTGTCCTCACAGCTCATCTCCGAGTGAGATACTCCCCTGCCCTCACAGCTCATCTCCGAGTGAGATATTCCCCTGCCCTCACAGCTCATCTCCGAGTGAGGTACTCCCCTGCCCTCACAGCTCATCTCCGAGTGAGATACTCCCCTGCCCTCACAGCTTATCTCCGAGTGAGATACTCCCCAGCCCTCACAGCTCATCTCCGAGATACTTCCCTGCCCTCACAGCTCATCTCCAAGTGAGATACTCCCCTGCCCTCACAGCTCATCTGCGAGTGAGATACTCCCCTGCCCTCACAGCTCATCTCCGAGTGAGATACTTCCCTGCCCTCACAGCTCTTCTCCGAGTGAGATACTCCCCTGCCCTCACAGCTCATCTCCTAGTGAGATACTCCCCTGCCCTCACAGCTCATCTTCGAGTGAGATACTTCCCTGCCCTCACAGCTCTTCTCCGAGTGAGATACTCCCCTGCCCTCACAGCTCATCTCCGAGTGAGATACTCCCCTGCCCTCACAGCTCATCTCCGAGTGAGATACTACCCTGCCCTCACAGTTCATCTCCGAGTGAGATACTCCCCTGCCCTCACAGCTCATCTCCAGGTGAGATACCCCCTCCCCCTGCCCTCTCAGCTCATCTCCAGGTGAGATACCCCCTCCTCCTGCACTCACAGCTGATCCCCGGGTGAGACACCTTCCCCCTGGGCTCACAGCTGATCTCCGTGTGAGACACCCCCTCCCCCTGTGCTAACAGCTCATATTCCGGTGAGATACCCTCTCCTCCTGCACTCACAGCTGATCTCCAGGTGAGATACCCCCTCCCCCTGCCCTCTCAGCTCATCTCCAGGTGAGATACCCCCTCCCCTGAGCTCACTGCTGATCTCCGGGTGAGACACAGCCTCCCTCTGCACTCACAGCTCATCTCCTAGTGAGATACCCCCTCCCCCTGCGCTCACTGCTGATCTCTAGGTGAGATACTCCCCTGCCCTCACAGCTCATCTCCGAGTGAGATACTCCCCTGCCCTCACAGCTCATCTCCGAGTGAGATACTCCCCTGCCCTCACAGCTCATCTCCGAGTGAGATATTTCCCTGCCCTCACAGCTCATCTCCGAGTGAGGTACTCCCCTGCCCTCACAGCTCATCTCCGAGTGAGATACTCCCCTGCCCTCACAGCTCACCTCCGAGTGAGATACTCCCCAGCCCTCACAGCTCATCTCCGAGATACTTCCCTGCCCTCACAGCTCATCTCCGAGTGAGATACTCCCCTGCCCTCACAGCTCATCTCCGAGTGAGATACTCCCCTGCCCTCACAGCTCATCTCCGAGTGAGATACTCCCCTGCCCTCACAGCTCATCTCCGAGATACTTCCCTGCCCTCACAGCTCATCTCCGAGCGAGATACTCCCCTGCCCTCACAGCTCATCTCCGAGTGAGATACTCCCCTGCCCTCACAGCTCATCTTCGAGTGAGATACTTCCCTGCCCTCACAGCTCTTCTCCGAGTGAGATACTCCCCTGCCCTCACAGCTCATCTCCGAGTGAGATACTCCCCTGCCCTCACAGCTCATCTCCGAGTGAGATACTCCCCTGCCCTCACAGCTCATCTCCGAGTGAGATACTCCCCTGCCCTCACAGCTCATCTCCAGGTGAGATACCCCCTCCCCCTGCCCTCTCAGCTCATCTCCAGGTGAGATACCCCCTCCTCCTGCACTCACAGCTGATCCCCGGGTGAGAAACCTTCCCCCTGGGCTCACAGCTGATCTCCGTGTGAGACACCCCCTCCCCCTGTGCTAACAGCTCATATTCCGGTGAGATACCCTCTCCTCCTGCACTCACAGCTGATCTCCAGGTGAGATACCCCCTCCCCCTGCCCTCTCAGCTCATCTCCAGGTGAGATACCCCCTCCCCCTGAGCTCACTGCTGATCTCCGGGTGAGACACAGCCTCCCTCTGCACTCACAGCTCATCTCCTAGTGAGATACCCCCTCCCCCTGCGCTCACTGCTGATCTCTAGGTGAGATACTCCCCTGCCCTCACAGCTCATCTCCGAGTGAGATACTCCCCTGCCCTCACAGCTCATCTCCGAGTGAGATACTCCCCTGCCCTCACAGCTCATCTCCGAGTGAGATATTCCCCTGCCCTCACAGCTCATCTCCGAGTGAGGTACTCCCCTGCCCTCACAGCTCATCTCCGAGTGAGATACTCCCCTGCCCTCACAGCTCACCTCCGAGTGAGATACTCCCCAGCCCTCACAGCTCATCTCCGAGATACTTCCCTGCCCTCACAGCTCATCTCCGAGTGAGATACTCCCCTGCCCTCACAGCTCATCTCCGAGTGAGATACTCCCCTGCCCTCACAGCTCATCTCCGAGTGAGATACTTCCCTGCCCTCACAGCTCTTCTCCGAGTGAGATACTCCCCTGCCCTAACAGCTCATCTCCGAGTGAGATACTCCCCTGCCCTCACAGCTCATCTCCGAGATACTTCCCTGCCCTCACAGCTCATCTCCGAGTGAGATACTCCCCTGCCCTCACAGCTCATCTCCGAGTGAGATACTCCCCTGCCCTCACAGCTCATCTCCGAGTGAGATACTCCCCTGCCCTCACAGCTCTTCTCCGAGTGAGATACTCCCTAGCCCTCACAGCTCATCTCCCAGTGAGATACTCCCCTGCCCTCACAGCTCATCTCCGAGTGAGATACTCCCCTGCCCTCACAGCTCATCTCCGAGTGAGATAAACCCTTTCCCTGTGCTCACTGCTGATCTCCGGGTGAGATACCCCTTCTCCCTGCACTCACAGCTCATCTCCGGGTGAGATACCCCCTCTCCCTGCGCTCACTGCTGATCTCCGGGTGAGATACCCCCTCCCCCTGCACTCACAGATCATCTCCGGGTGTGATACCCCCTCCCCCTGCGCTCACTGCTGATCTCCGGGTAAGAAACAGCCTCCCCCTGCACTCACAGCTCATCTCCGAGTGAGATACTTCCTCCCCCTGCGCTCACTGCTGATCTCCGGGTGAGATACTCCCCCTGCACTCACAGCTCATCTCCGAGTGAGATACCCCCTCCCCCTGCGCTCACTGCTGATCTCTGGGTGAGACACAGCCTCCCCCTGCACTCACAGATCATCTCCGAGTAAGATACCCCCTCCCCCTGCGCTCACAGCTGATCTCTGGGTGAGATACCCCCTCCCCCTGCGCTCACTGCTGATCTCTGGGTGAGATACCCCCTCTCCCTGCACTCACAGCTTATCTCCGAGTGAGATACCCCCCTCTCCCTGCGCTCACTGCTGATCTCCGGATGAGATACCCCCTCCCCTTGCACTCACAGCTCATCTCCGAGTGAGATACCCCCCTCTCCCTGCGCCCACTGCTGATCTCCGGGTGAGACACAGCCTCCCCCTGCACTCACAGCTCATCTCCGAGTGAGATACCCCCTCCCCCTGCGCTCACTGCTGATCTCCGGGTGAGATACTCCCCCTGCACTCACAGCTCATTTCCAAGTGAGATACCCCCTCCCCCTGCGCTCACTGCTTTTCTCCGAGTGAGATACCCCCTCCCCCTGCACTCACAGATCATCTCCGGGTGAGATACCCCCTCTCCCTGCGCTCACTGCTGATCTCCGGGTGACACACAGCCTCCCCCGGCACTCACAGATCATCTCCGAGTGAGATACCCCCCTCCCCCTGCGCTCACTGCTTTTCTCCGAGTGAGATACCCCCTCCCCCTGCACTCACAGATCATCTCCGGGTGAGATACCCCCTCTCCCTGCGCTCACTGCTGATCTCCGGGTGAGACACAGCCTCCCCCTGCATTCACAGATCATCTCCGGGTGAGATACCCCCTCTTCCTGCGCTCACTGCTGATCTCCGGGTGAGACACAGCCTCCCCCTGCACTCACAGCTCATCTCCGAGTGAGATACCCCCTCCCCCTGCGCTCACTGCTGATCTCCGGGTGAGACACAGCCTCCCGCTGCACTCACAACTCATCTCCGAGTGAGATACCCCCTCCCACTGCGCTCACTGCTGATCTCCGGGTGAGACACAGCCTCCCGCTGCACTCACAACTCATCTCCGAGTGAGATACCCCCCTCTCCCTGCGCTCACTGCTGATCTCCGGGTGAGACACAGCCTCCCACTGCACTCACAGATCATCTCCGGGTGAGATACCCCCCTCTCCCTGCGCTCACTGCTGATCTCCGGGTGAGACACAGCCTCCCCCTGCACTCACAGCTCATCTCCAAGTGAGATATCCCCCTCTCCCTGCTCTCACTGCTGATCTCCGGGTGAGACACAGCCTCCCCCTGCACTCACAGCTCATCTCCGAGTGAGATACCCCCTCGCCCTGCACTCACTGCTGATCTCTAGGTGAGATACTCCCCCTGCACTCACAGCTCATCTCCGAGTGAGATACCCCCACCCCCTGCACTCACAGCTGATCTCTAGGTGAGATTCTCCCCCTGCACTCACAGCTCATCTCCGGGTGAGATACCCCCTCCCCTTGCACTCACAGCTCATCTCCGAGTGAGATACCCACCTCTCCCTGCGCTCACTGCTGATCTCCGTGTGAGACACAGCCTCCCCCTGCACTCACAGCCATCTCCGAGTGAGATACCCCCTCCCCCTGCGCTCACTGCTGATCTCCGGGTGAGATACTCCCCCTGCACTCACAGCTCATCTCCGAGTGAGATACTTCCTCCCCCTGCGCTCACTGCTGATCTCCGGGTGAGATACTCCCCCTGCACTCACAGCTCATCTCCGAGTGAGATACCCCCTCCCCCTGCGCTCACTGCTGATCTCCGAGTGAGATACCCCCTCCCCCTGCACTCACAGATCATCTCCGGGTGAGATACCCCCTCTCCCTGCGCTCACTGCTGATCTCCGGGTGAGACACAGCCTCCCCCTGCACTCACAGATCATCTCCGGGTGAGATACCCCCCTCTCCCTGCGCTCACTGCTGATCTCCGGGTGAGACACAGCCTCCCCCTGCACTCACAGATCATCTCCGGGTGAGATACCCCCTCTCCCTGCGCTCACTGCTGATCTCCGGGTGAGACACAGCCTCCCCCTGCCCTCACAGCTCATCTCCGAGTGAGATATTCCCCTGCCCTCACAGCTCATCTCCGAGTGAGATACTCCCCTGCCCTCACAGCTCATCTCCGAGTGAGATACTCCCCAGCCCTCACAGCTCATCTCCGAGATACTTCCCTGCCCTCACAGCTCATCTCCGAGTGAGATACTCCCCTGCCCTCACAGTTCATCTCCGAGTGAGATACTCCCCTGCCCTCACAGCTCATCTCCGAGTGAGATACTTCCCTGCCCTCACAGCTCTTCTCCGAGTGAGATACTCCCCTGCCCTCACAGCTCATCTCCGAGTGAGATACTCCCCTGCCCTCACAGCTCATCTCCGAGTGAGATACTCCCCTGCCCTCACAGCTCATCTTCGAGTGAGATACTTCCCTGCCCTCACAGCTCTTCTCCGAGTGAGATACTCCCCTGCCCTCACAGCTCATCTCCGAGTGAGATACTCCCCTGCCCTCACAGCTCATCTCCGAGATACTTCCCTGCCCTCACAGCTCATCTCCGAGTGAGATACTCCCCTGCCCTCACAGCTCATCTCCAAGTGAGATACTCCCCTGCCCTCACAGCTCATCTCCGAGTGAGATACTCCCCTGCCCTCACAGCTCTTCTCCGAGTGAGATACTCCCTAGCCCTCACAGCTCATCTCCCAGTAAGATACTCCCCTGCCGTCACAGCTCATCTCCGAGTGAGATACTCCCCTGCCCTCACAGCTCATCTCCGAGTGAGATAAACCCTTTCCCTGTGCTCACTGCTGATCTCCGGGTGAGATACCCCCTCCCCCTGCACTCACAGATCATCTCCGGGTGAGATACCCCCTCCCCTTGCACTCACAGAGCATCTCGGGGTGTGATACCCCCTCCCCCTGCGCTCACTGCTGATCTCCGGGTAAGAAACAGCCTCCCCCTGCACTCACAGCTCATCTCCGAGTGAGATACCCCCTCCCCCTGCACTCACAGAGCATCTCGGGGTGTGATACCCCCTCCCCCTGCGCTCACTGCTGATCTCCGGGTAAGAAACAGCCTCCCCCTGCACTCACAGCTCATCTCCGAGTGAGATACCCCCTCCCCCTGCGCTCACTGCTGATCTCCGGGTGAGACACAGCCTCCCCCTGCACTCACAGCTCATCTCCGAGTAAGATACCCCCTCCCCCTGCGCTCACTGCTGATCTCCGGGTGAGATACCCCCTCCCCCTGCACTCACTGCTGATCTCTGGGTGAGATACCCCCTCTCCCTGCACTCACAGCTCATCTCCGAGTGAGATATCCCCCTCTCCCTGCGCTCACTGCTGATCTCCGGGTGAGATACCCCCTCCCCTTGCACTCACAGCTCATCTCCGAGTGAGATACCCCCCTCTCCCTGCGCTCACTGCTGATCTCCGGGTGAGACACAGCCTCCCCCTGCACTCACAGCTCATCTCCGAGTGAGATACCCCCTCCCCCTGCGCTCACTGCTGATCTCCGGGTGAGATACTCCCCCTGCACTCACAGCTCATCTCCAAGTGAGATACCCCCTCCCCCTGCGCTCACTGCTTTTCTCCGAGTGAGATACCCCCTCCCCCTGCACTCACAGATCATCTCCGGGTGAGATACCCCCTCTCCCTGCGCTCACTGCTGATCTCCAGGTGAGACACAGCCTCCCCCTGCATTCACAGATCATCTCCGGGTGAGATACCCCCTCTTCCTGCGCTCACTGCTGATCTCCGGGTGAGACACAGCCTCCCCCTGCACTCACAGCTCATCTCCGAGTGAGATACCCCCTCCCCCTGCGCTCACTGCTGATCTCCGGGTGAGACACAGCCTCCCCCTGCACTCACAGATCATCTCCGGGTGAGATACCCCCCTCTCCCTGCGCTCACTGCTGATCTCCGGGTGAGACACAGCCTCCCCCTGCACTCACAGATCATCTCCGGGTGAGATACCCCTCTCTCCCTGCGCTCACTGCTGATCTCCGGGTGAGACACAGCCTCCCCCTGCACTCACAGCTCATCTCCAAGTGAGATATCCCCCTCTCCCTGCTCTCAATGCTGATCTCCGTGTGAGACACAGCCTCCCCCTGCACTCACAGCTCATCTCCGAGTGAGATACCCCCTCCCCCTGCTCTCACTGCTGATCTCCAGGTGAGATACTCCCCCTGCACTCACAGCTCATCTCCGAGTGAGATACCCCCTCCCCCTGCGCTCACTGCTGATCTCCGGGTGAGATACTCCCCCTGCACTCACAGCTCATCTCCGAGTGAGATACCCCCTCCCCCTGCGCTCACTGCTGATCTCCGAGTGAGATACCCCCTCCCCCTGCACTCACAGATCATCTCCGGGTGAGAGACCCCCTCTCCCTGCGCTCACTGCTGATCTCCGGGTGAGAGACCCCCTCTCCCTGCGCTCACTGCTGATCTCCGGGTGAGACACAGCCTCCCCCTGCACTCACAGATCATCTCCGGGTGAGATACCCCCCTCTCCCTGCGCTCACTGCTGATCTCCGGGTGAGACACAGCCTCCCCCTGCACTCACAGATCATCTCCGGGTGAGATACCCCCTCTCCCTGCGCTCACTGCTGATCTACGGGTGAGACACAGCCTCCCCCTGCACTCACAGCTCATCTCCGAGTGAGATATCCCCTCCCCCTGCGCTACTGCTGATCTCCGGGTGAGACACAGCCTCCCCCTGCACTCACAGCTCATCTCCGAGTGAGATACCCCCTTCTCCCTGCGCTCACTGCTGATCTCCGGGTGAGACACAGCCTCCCCCTGCACTCACAGATCATCTCCGGGTGAGATACCCCCTCTCCCTGCGCTCACTGCTGATCTCCGGGTGAGACACAGCCTCCCCCTGCACTCACAGCTCATCTCAAAGTGAGATACCCCCTCCCCCTGCACTCACTGCTGATCTCTAGGTGAGATACTCCCTCTGCACTCACAGCTCATCTCGGAGTGAGATACCCCCTCCCCCTGTACTCACAGCTGATCTCTAGGTGAGATACTCCCCCTGCACTCACAGTTCATCTCCGAGTGAGATACCCCCTCCCCCTGCACTCACAGATCATCTCCGAGTGAGATATTGCCCTGCCCTCACAGCTCATCTCCGAGTGAGGTACTCCACTGCCCTCACAGCTCATCTCCGAGTGAGATACTCCCCTGCCCTCACAGCTCATCTCCGAGATACTTCCCTGCCCTCACAGCTCATCTCCGAGTGAGATACTACCCTGCCCTCACAGCTCATCTCCGAGTGAGATACTTCCCTGCCCTCACAGCTCTTCGAGTGAGATACTCCCCTGCCCTCACAGCTCATCTCCGAGTGAGATACTCCCCTGCCCTCACAGCTCATCTTCGAGTGAGATACTTCCCTGCCCTCACAGCTCTTCTCCGAGTGAGATACTCCCCTGCCCTCACAGCTCATCTCCGAGTGAGATACTCCCCTGCCCTCACAGCTCATCTCCGAGATACTTCCCTGCCCTCACAGCTCATCTCCGAGTGAGATACTCCCCTGCCCTCACAGCTCATCTCCGAGTGAGATACTCCCCTGCCCTCACAGCTCTTCTCCCAGTGAGATACTCCCTAACCCTCACAGCTCATCTCCCAGTAAGATACTCCCCTGCCCTCACAGCTCATCTCCGAGTGAGATACTCCCCTGCCCTCACAGCTCATCTCCAAGTGAGATAAACCCTTTCCCTGTGCTCACTGCTGATCTCCGGGTGAGATACCCCCTCCCCCTGCACTCACAGATCATCTCCGGGTGAGATACCCCCTCCCCCTGCACTCACAGATCATCTCCGGGTGTGATACCCCCTCCCCCTGCGCTCACTGCTGATCTCCGGGTAAGAAACAGCCTCCCCCTGCACTCACAGCTCATCTCCGAGTGAGATACCCCCTCCCCCTGCGATCACTGCTGATCTCCGGGTGAGACACAGCCTCCCCCTGCACTCACAGCTCATCTCCGAGTAAGATACCCCCTCCCCCTGCGCTCACTGCTGATCTCCGGGTGAGATACCCCCTCCCCCTGCACTCACTGCTGATCTCTGGGTGAGATACCCCCTCTCCCTGCACTCACAGCTCATCTCCGAGTGAGATATCCCCCTCTCCCTGCGCTCACTGCTGATCTCCGGGTGAGATACCCCCTCCCCTTGCACTCACAGCTCATCTCCGAGTGAGATACCCCCCTCTCCCTGCGCTCACTGCTGATCTCCGGGTGAGACACAGCCTCCCCCTGCACTCACAGCTCATCTCCGAGTGAGATACCCCCTCCCCCTGCGCTCACTGCTGATCTCCGGGTGAGATACTCCCCCTGCACTCACAGCTCATCTCCAAGTGAGATACCCCCTCCCCCTGCGCTCACTGCTTTTCTCCGGGTGAGACACAGCCTCCCCCTGCACTCACAGCTCATCTCCGAGTGAGATACCCCCTTCTCCCTGCGCTCACTGCTGATCTCCGGGTGAGACACAGCCTCCCCCTGACTCACAGATCATCTCCGGGTGAGATACCCCCCTCTCCCTGCGCTCACTGCTGATCTCCGGGTGAGACACAGCCTCCCCCTGCACTCACAGATCATCTCCGGGTGAGATACCCCCCTCTCCCTGCGCTCACTGCTGATCTCCGGGTGAGACACAGCCTCCCCCTGCACTCACAGCTCATCTCCAAGTGAGATATCCCCCTCTCCCTGCTCTCACTGCTGATCTCCGGGTGAGACACAGCCTCCCCCTGCACTCACAGCTCATCTCCGAGTGAGATACCCCCACCCCCTGCACTCACAGCTGATCTCTAGGTGAGATTCTCCCCCTGCAATCACAGCTCAACTCCGGGTGAGATACTCCCTCCCCCTGCACTCACAGCTCATCTCCGAGTGAGATACCCATCTCTCCCTCCGCTCACTGCTGATCTCCGTGTGAGACACAGCCTCCCCCTGCACTCACAGCTCATCTCCGAGTGAGATACCCCCTCCCCCTGCGCTCACTGCTGATTTCCGGGTGAGATACTCCCCCTGCACTCACAGCTCATCTCCGAGTGAGATACCCCCTCTCCCTGCGCTCACTGCTGATCTCCGGGTGAGACACAGCCTCCCCCTGCACTCACAGCTCATCTCCGAGTGAGATACCCCCTCCCCCTGCGCTCACTGCTGATCTCCGGGTGAGACACAGCCTCCCCCTGCACTCACAGCTCATATCCGAGTGAGATACCCCCTTCTCCCTGCGCTCACTGCTGATCTCCGGGTGAGACACAGCCTCCCCCTGCACTCACAGATCATCTCCGGGTGAGATACCCCCCTCTCCCTGCGCTCACTGCTGATCTCCGGGTGAGACACAGCCTCCCCCTGCACTCACAGCTCATCTCCAAGTGAGATACCCCCTCCCCCTGCACTCACTGCTGATCTCTAGGTGAGATACTCCCTCTGCACTCACAGCTCATCTCCGAGTGAGATACCCCCTCCCCCTGTACTCACAGCTGATCTCTAGGTGAGATACTCCCCCTGCACTCACAGTTCATCTCCGAGTGAGATACCCCTTCGCCCTGCACTCACAGATCATCTCCGAGTGAGATATTCCCCTGGCCTCACAGCTCATCTCCGAGTGAGGTACTCCCCTGCCCTCACAGCTCATCTCCGAGTGAGATACTCCCCTGCCCTCACAGCTCATCTCCGAGATACTTCCCTGCCCTCACAGCTCATCTCCGAGTGAGATACTCCCCTGCCCTCACAGCTCATCTCCGAGTGAGATATTTCCCTGCCCTCACAGCTCTTCGAGTGAGATACTCCCCTGCCCTCACAGCTCATCTCCGAGTGAGATACTCCCCTGCCCTCACAGCTCATCTTCGAGTGAGATACTTCCCTGCCCTCACAGCTCTTCTCCGAGTGAGATACTCCCCTGCCCTCACAGCTCATCTCCGAGTGAGATACTCCCCTGCCCTCACAGCTCATCTCCGAGATACTTCCCTGCCCTCACAGCTCATCTCCGAGTGAGATACTCCCCTGCCCTCACAGCTCATCTCCGAGTGAGATACTCCCCTGCCCTCACAGCTCATCTCCGAGTGAGATACTCCCCTGCCCTCACAGCTCTTCTCTGAGTGAGATACTCCCTAGCCTTCACAGCTCATCTCCCAGTGAGATACTCCCCTGCCCTCACAGCTCATCTCCGAGTGAGATACTCCCCTGCCCTCACAGCTCATCTCCGAGATACTTCCCTGCCCTCACAGCTCATCTCCGAGTGAGATACTCCCCTGCCCTCACAGCTCATCTCCAAGTGAGATACTCCCCTGCCCTCACAGCTCATCTCCGAGTGAGATACTCCCCTGCCCTCACAGCTCTTCTCCGAGTGAGATACTCCCTAGCCCTCACAGCTCATCTCCCAGTAAGATACTCCCCTGCCGTCACAGCTCATCTCCGAGTGAGATACTCCCCTGCCCTCACAGCTCATCTCCGAGTGAGATAAACCCTTTCCCTGTGCTCACTGCTGATCTCCGGGTGAGATACCCCCTCCCCCTGCACTCACAGATCATCTCCGGGTGAGATACCCCCTCCCCCTGCACTCACAGAGCATCTCGGGGTGTGATACCCCCTCCCCCTGCGCTCACTGCTGATCTCCGGGTAAGAAACAGCCTCCCCCTGCACTCACAGCTCATCTCCGAGTGAGATACCCCCTCCCCCTGCACTCACAGAGCATCTCGGGGTGTGATACCCCCTCCCCCTGCTCTCACTGCTGATCTCCGGGTAAGAAACAGCCTCCCCCTGCACTCACAGCTCATCTCCGAGTGAGATACCCCCTCCCCCTGCGCTCACTGCTGATCTCCGGGTGAGACACAGCCTCCCCCTGCACTCACAGCTCATCTCCGAGTAAGATACCCCCTCCCCCTGCGCTCACTGCTGATCTCCGGGTGAGATACCCCCTTCCCCTGCACTCACTGCTGATCTCTGGGTGAGATACCCCCTCTCCCTGCACTCACAGCTCATCTCCGAGTGAGATATCCCCCTCTCCCTGCGCTCACTGCTGATCTCCGGGTGAGATACCCCCTCCCCTTGCACTCACAGCTCATCTCCGAGTGAGATACCCCCCTCTCCCTGCGCTCACTGCTGATCTCCGGGTGAGACACAGCCTCCCCCTGCACTCACAGCTCATCTCCGAGTGAGATACCCCCTCCCCCTGCGCTCACTGCTGATCTCCGGGTGAGATACTCCCCCTGCACTCACAGCTCATCTCCAAGTGAGATACCCCCTCCCCCTGCGCTCACTGCTTTTCTCCGAGTGAGATACCCCCTCCCCCTGCACTCACAGATCATCTCCGGGTGAGATACCCCCTCTCCCTGCGCTCACTGCTGATCTCCAGGTGAGACACAGCCTCCCCCTGCATTCACAGATCATCTCCGGGTGAGATACCCCCTCTTCCTGCGCTCACTGCTGATCTCCGGGTGAGACACAGCCTCCCCCTGCACTCACAGCTCATCTCCGAGTGAGATACCCCCTCCCCCTGCGCTCACTGCTGATCTCCGGGTGAGACACAGCCTCCCCCTGCACTCACAGCTCATCTCCGAGTGAGATACCCCCTTCTCCCTGCGCTCACTGCTGATCTCCGGGTGAGACACAGCCTCCCCCTGCACTCACAGATCATCTCCGGGTGAGATACCCCCCTCTCCCTGCGCTCACTGCTGATCTCCGGGTGAGACACAGCCTCCCCCTGCACTCACAGATCATCTCCGGGTGAGATACCCCCCTCTCCCTGCGCTCACTGCTGATCTCCGGGTGAGACACAGCCTCCCCCTGCACTCACAGCTCATCTCCAAGTGAGATATCCCCCTCTCCCTGCTCTCAATGCTGATCTCCGTGTGAGACACAGCCTCCCCCTGCACTCACAGCTCATCTCCGAGTGAGATACCCCCTCCCCCTGCGCTCACTGCTGATCTCCAGGTGAGATACTCCCCCTGCACTCACAGCTCATCTCCGAGTGAGATACCCCCTCCCCCTGCGCTCACTGCTGATCTCCGGGTGAGATACTCCCCCTGCACTCACAGCTCATCTCCGAGTGAGATACCCCCTCCCCCTGCGCTCACTGCTCATCTCCGAGTGAGATACCCCCTCTCCCTGCACTCACAGATCATCTCCGGGTGAGAGACCCCCTCTCCCTGCGCTCACTGCTGATCTCCGGGTGAGACACAGCCTCCCCCTGCACTCACAGATCATCTCCGGGTGAGATACCCCCCTCTCCCTGCGCTCACTGCTGATCTCCGGGTGAGACACAGCCTCCCCCTGCACTCACAGATCATCTCCGGGTGAGATACCCCCTCTCCCTGCGCTCACTGCTGATCTCCGGGTGAGACACAGCCTCCCCCTGCACTCACAGCTCATCTCCGAGTGAGATATCCCCTCCCCCTGCGCTCACTGCTGATCTCCGGGTGAGACACAGCCTCCCCCTGCACTCACAGCTCATCTCCGAGTGAGATACCCCCTTCTCCCTGCGCTCAATGCTGATCTCCGGGTGAGACACAGCCTCCCCCTGCACTCACAGATCATCTCCGGGTGAGATACCCCCTCTCCCTGCGCTCACTGCTGATCTCCGGGTGAGACACAGCCTCCCCCTGCACTCACAGCTCATCTCCAAGTGAGATACCCCCTCCCCCTGCACTCACTGCTGATCTCTAGGTGAGATACTCCCTCTGCACTCACAGCTCATCTCCGAGTGAGATACCCCCTCCCCCTGTACTCACAGCTGATCTCTAGGTAAGATACTCCCCCTGCACTCACAGTTCATCTCCGAGTGAGATACCCCCTCCCCCTGCACTCACAGATCATCTCCGAGTGAGATATTGCCCTGCCCTCACAGCTCATCTCCGAGTGAGGTACTCCACTGCCCTCACAGCTCATCTCCGAGTGAGATACTCCCCTGCCCTCACAGCTCATCTCCGAGATACTTCCCTGCCCTCACAGCTCATCTACGAGTGAGATACTACCCTGCCCTCACAGCTCATCTCCGAGTGAGATACTTCCCTGCCCTCACAGCTCTTCGACTGAGATACTCCCCTGCCCTCACAGCTCATCTCCGAGTGAGATACTCCCCTGCCCTCACAGCTCATCTTCGAGTGAGATACTTCCCTGCCCTCACAGCTCTTCTCCGAGTGAGATACTCCCCTGCCCTCACAGCTCATCTCCGAGTGAGATACTCCCCTGCCCTCACAGCTCATCTCCGAGATACTTCCCTGCCCTCACAGCTCATCTCCGAGTGAGATACTCCCCTGCCCTCACAGCTCATCTCCGAGTGAGATACTCCCCTGCCCTCACAGCTCTTCTCCCAGTGAGATACTCCCTAGCCCTCACAGCTCATCTCCCAGTAAGATACTCCCCTGCCCTCACAGCTCATCTCCGAGTGAGATACTCCCCTGCCCTCACAGCTCATCTCCGAGTGAGATAAACCCTTTCCCTGTGCTCACTGCTGATCTCAGGGTGAGATACCCCCTCCCCCTGCACTCACAGATCATCTCCGGGTGAGATACCCCCTCCCCCTGCACTCACAGATCATCTCCGGGTGTGATACCCCCTCCCCCTGCGCTCACTGCTGATCTCCGGGTAAGAAACAGCCTCCCCCTGCACTCACAGCTCATCTCCGAGTGAGATACCCCCTCCCCCTGCGCTCACTGCTGATCTCCGGGTGAGACACAGCCTCCCCCTGCACTCACAGCTCATCTCCGAGTAAGATACCCCCTCCCCCTGCGCTCACTGCTGATCTCCGGGTGAGATACCCCCTCCCCCTGCACTCACTGCTGATCTCTGGGTGAGATACCCCCTCTCCCTGCACTCACAGCTCATCTCCGAGTGAGATATCCCCCTCTCCCTGCGCTCACTGCTGATCTCCGGGTGAGATACCCCCTCCCCTTGCACTCACAGCTCATCTCCGAGTGAGATACCCCCCTCTCCCTGCGCTCACTGCTGATCTCCGGGTGAGACACAGCCTCCCCCTGCACTCACAGCTCATCTCCGAGTGAGATACCCCCTCCCCCTGCGCTCACTGCTGATCTCCGGGTGAGATACTCCCCCTGCACTCACAGCTCATCTCCAAGTGAGATACCCCCTCCCCCTGCGCTCACTGCTTTTCTCCGAGTGAGATACCCCCTCCCTCTGCACTCACAGATCATCTCCGGGTGAGATACCCCCTCTCCCTGCGCTCACTGCTGATCTCCAGGTGAGACACAGCCTCCCCCTGCATTCACAGATCATCTCCGGGTGAGATACCCCCTCTTCCTGCGCTCACTGCTGATCTCCGGGTGAGACACAGCCTCCCCCTGCACTCACAGCTCATCTCCGAGTGAGATACCCCCTTCTCCCTGCGCTCACTGCTGATCTCCGGGTGAGACACAGCCTCCCCCTGACTCACAGATCATCTCCGGGTGAGATACCCCCCTCTCCCTGCGCTCACTGCTGATCTCCGGGTGAGACACAGCCTCCCCCTGCACTCACAGATCATCTCCGGGTGAGATACCCCCCTCTCCCTGCGCTCACTGCTGATCTCCGGGTGAGACACAGCCTCCCCCTGCACTCACAGCTCATCTCCAAGTGAGATATCCCCCTCTCCCTGCTCTCACTGCTGATCTCCGGGTGAGACACAGCCTCCCCCTGCACTCACAGCTCATCTCCGAGTGAGATACCCCCACCCCCTGCACTCACAGCTGATCTCTAGGTGAGATTCTCCCCCTGCAATCACAGCTCAACTCCGGGTGAGATACTCCCTCCCCCTGCACTCACAGCTCATCTCCGAGTGAGATACCCATCTCTCCCTCCGCTCACTGCTGATCTCCGTGTGAGACACAGCCTCCCCCTGCACTCACAGCTCATCTCCGAGTGAGATACCCCCTCCCCCTGCGCTCACTGCTGATTTCCGGGTGAGATACTCCCCCTGCACTCACAGCTCATCTCCGAGTGAGATACCCCCTCTCCCTGCGCTCACTGCTTATCTCCGGGTGAGACACAGCCTCCCCCTGCACTCACAGCTCATCTCCGAGTGAGATACCCCCTCCCCCTGCGCTCACTGCTGATCTCCGGGTGAGACACAGCCTCCCCCTGCACTCACAGCTCATATCCGAGTGAGATACCCCCTTCTCCCTGCGCTCACTGCTGATCTCCGGGTGAGACACAGCCTCCCCCTGCACTCACAGATCATCTCCGGGTGAGATACCCCCCTCTCCCTGCGCTCACTGCTGATCTCCGGGTGAGACACAGCCTCCCCCTGCACTCACAGCTCATCTCCAAGTGAGATACCCCCTCCCCCTGCACTCACTGCTGATCTCTAGGTGAGATACTCCCTCTGCACTCACAGCTCATCTCCGAGTGAGATACCCCCTCGCCCTGCACTCACAGATCATCTCCGAGTGAGATATTCCCCTGCCCTCACAGCTCATCTCCGAGTGAGGTACTCCCCTGCCCTCACAGCTCATCTCCGAGTGAGATACTCCCCTGCCCTCACAGCTCATCTCCGAGATACTTCCCTGCCCTCACAGCTCATCTCCGAGTGAGATACTCCCCTGCCCTCACAGCTCATCTCCGAGTGAGATATTTCCCTGCCCTCACAGCTCTTCGAGTGAGATACTCCCCTGCCCTCACAGCTCATCTCCGAGTGAGATACTCCCCTGCCCTCACAGCTCATCTTCGAGTGAGATACTTCCCTGCCCTCACAGCTCTTCTCCGAGTGAGATACTCCCCTGCCCTCACAGCTCATCTCCGAGTGAGATACTCCCCTGCCCTCACAGCTCATCTCCGAGATACTTCCCTGCCCTCACAGCTCATCTCCGAGTGAGATACTCCCCTGCCCTCACAGCTCATCTCCGAGTGAGATACTCCCCTGCCCTCACAGCTAATCTCCGAGTGAGATACTCCCCTGCCCTCACAGCTCTTCTCCGAGTGAGATACTCCCTAGCCTTCACAGCTCATCTCCCAGTGAGATACTCCCCTGCCCTCACAGCTCATCTCCGAGTGAGATACTCCCCTGCCCTCACAGCTCATCTCCGAGTGAGATAAACCCTTTCCCTGTGCTCACTGCTGATCTCCGGGTGAGATACCCCCTCCCCCTGCACTCACAGATCATCTCCGGGTGAGATACCCCCTCTCCCTGCGCTCACTGCTGATCTGCGGGTGAGATACCCCCTCCCCCTGCACTCACACATCATCTCCGGGTGTGATACCCCCTCCCCCTGCACTCACAGCTCATCTCTAAGTGAGATACTCCCCTGCCCTCACAGCTCATCTCCGAGATACTTCCCTGCCCTCACAGCTCATCTCCGAGTGAGATACTCCCCTGCCCTCACAGCTCATCTCCGAGTGTGATACTCCCCTGCCCTCACAGCTCATCTCCGAGATACTTCCCTGCCCTCACAGCTCATCTCCGAGTGAGATACTCCCCTGCCCTCACAGCTCATCTCCGAGTGAGATACTCCCCTGCCCTCACAGCTCATCTCCGAGTGAGATACTCCCCTGCCCTCACAGCTCTTCTCCGAGTGAGATACTCCCTAGCCCTCACAGCTCATCTCCCAGTGAGATACTCCCCTGCCCTCACAGCTCATCTCCGAGTGAGATACTCCCCTGCCCTCACAGCTCATCTCCGAGTGAGATAAACCCTTTCCCTGTGCTCACTGCTGGTCTCCGGGTGAGATACCCCCTCTCCCTGCACTCACAGATCATCTCCGGGTGAGATACCCCCTCTCCCTGCGCTCACTGCTGATCTCCGGGTGAGATACCCCCTCCCCCTGCACTCACAGATCATCTCCGGGTGTGATACCCCCTCCCCCTGCGCTCACTGCTGATCTCCGGGTAAGAAACAGCCTCCCCCTCCACTCACAGCTCATCTCCGAGTGAGATACCCCCTCCCCCTGCGCTCACTGCTGATCTCCGGGTGAGACACAGCCTCCCCCTGCACTTACAGCTCATCTCCGAGTAAGATACCCCCTCCCCCTGCGCTCACTGCTGATCTCCGGGTGAGATACCCCCTCCCCCTGCGCTTACTGCTGATCTCTGGGTGAGATACCCCCTCTCCCTGCACTCACAGCTCATCTCCGAGTGAGATACCCCCCTCTCCCTGCGCTCACTGCTGATCTCCGGGTGAGATACCCCCTTCCCCTTGCACTCACAGCTCATCTCCGAGTGAGATATCCCCCTCTCCCTGCGCTCACTGCTGTTCTCCGGGTGAGACACAGCCTCCCCCTGCACTCACAGCTCATCTCCGAGTGAGATACCCCCTCCCCCTGCGCTCACTGCTGATCTCCGGGTGAGATACTCCCCCTGCACTCACAGCTCATCTCCAAGTGAGATACCCCCTCCCCCTGCGCTCACTGCTTTTCTCCGAGTGAGATACCCCCTCCCCCTGCACTCACAGATCATCTCCGAGTGAGATACCCCCTCTCCCTGCGCTCACTGCTGATCTCCGGGTGAGACACAGCCTCCCCCGGCACTCACAGATCATCTCCGAGTGAGATACCCCCCTCCCCATGCGCTCACTGCTTTTCTCCGAGTGAGATACCCCCTCCCCCTGCACTCACAGATCATCTCCGGGTGAGATACCCCCTCTCCCTGCGCTCACTGCTGATCTCCGGGTGAGACACAGCGTCCCCCTGCATTCACAGATCATCTCCGGGTGAGATACCCCCTCGTCCTTCGCTCACTGCTGATCTCCGGGTGAGACACAGCCTCCCCCTGCACTCACAGCTCATCTCCGAGTGAGATACCCCCTCCCCCTGCGCTCATTGCTGATCTCCGGGTGAGACACAGCCTCCCCCTGCACTCACAGCTCATCTCCGAGTGAGATACCCCCTTCTCCCTGCGCTCACTGCTGATCTCCGGGTGAGACACAGCCTCCCCCTGCACTCACAGATCATCTCCGGGTGAGATACCCCCCTCTCCCTGCGCTCACTGCTGATCTCCGGGTGAGACACAGCCTCCCCCTGCACTCACAGATCATCTCCGGGTGAGATACCCCCCTCCCCCTGCGCTCACTGCTGATCTCCGGGTGAGATACTCCCCCTGCACTCACAGCTCATCTCCGAGTGAGATACCCCCTCCCCCTGCACTCACAGCTCATCTCCGAGTGAGATACCCCCTCCCCCTGCGCTCACTGCTGATCTCCGAGTGAGATACCCCCTCCCCCTGCACTCACAGATCATCTCCGGGTGAGAGACCCCCTCTCCCTGCGCTCACTGCTGATCTCCGGGTGAGACACAGCCTCCCCCTGCACTCACAGATCATCTCCGGGTGAGATACCCCCCTCTCCCTGCGCTCACTGCTGATCTCCGGGTGAGACACAGCCTCCCCCTGCACTCACAGATCATCTCCGGGTGAAATACCCCCTCTCCCTGCGCTCACTGCTGATCTCCGGGTGAGACACAGCCTCCCCCTGCACTCACAGCTCATCTCCGAGTGAGATACCCCCTCCCCCTGCGCTCACTGCTGATCTCCGGGTGAGACACAGCCTCCCCCTGCACTCACAGCTCATCTCCGAGTGAGATACCCCCTTCTCCCTGCGCTCACTGCTGATCTCCGGGTGATACACAGCCTCCCCCTGCCCTCACAGATCATCTCCGGTTGAGATACCCCCCTCTCCCTGCGCTCACTGCTGATCTCCGGGTGAGACACAGCCTCCCCCTGCACTCACAGCTCATCTCCAAGTGAGATACCCCCTCCCCCTGCACTCACTGCTGATCTCTAGGTGAGATACTCCCTCTGCACTCACAGCTCATCTCCGAGTGAGATACCCCCTCCCCCTGTACTCACAGCTGATCTCTAGGTGAGATACTCCCCCTGCACTCACAGTTCATCTCCGAGTGAAATACCCCCTCCCCCTGCACTCATAGATCATCTCCGAGTGAGATATTCCCCTGCCCTCACAGCTCATCTCCGAGTGAGGTACTCCCCTGCCCTCACAGCTCATCTCCGAGTGAGATACTCCCCTGCCCTCACAGCTCATCTCCGAGATACTTCCCTGCCCTCACAGCTCATCTCCGAGTGAGATACTCCCCTGCCCTCACAGCTCATCTCCGAGTGAGATACTTCCCTGCCCTCACAGCTCTTCGAGTGAGATACTCCCCTGCCCTCACAGCTCATCTCCGAGTTAGATACCCCCTGCCCTCACAGCTCATCTTCGAGTGAGATACTTCCCTGCCCTCACAGCTCTTCTCCGAGTGAGATACTCCCCTGCCCTCACAGCTCATCTCCGAGTGAGATACTCCCCTGCCCTCACAGCTCATCTCCGAGATACTTCCCTGCCCTCACAGCTCATCTCCGAGTGAGATACTCCCCTGCCCTCACAGCTCATCTCCGAGTGAGATACTCCCCTGCCCTCACAGCTCATCTCCGAGTGAGATACTCCCCTGCCCTCACAGCTCTTCTCCGAGTGAGATACTCCCTAGCCCTCACAGCTCATCTCCCAGTGAGATACTCCCCTGCCCTCACAGCTCATCTCCGAGTGAGATACTCCCCTGCCCTCACAGCTCATCTCCGAGTGAGATAAACCCTTTCCCTGTGCTCACTGCTGATCTCCGGGTGAGATACCCCCTCCCCCTGCACTCACAGATAATCTCCGGGTGAGATACCCCCTCTCCCTGCGCTCACTGCTGATCTCCGGGTGAGATACCCCCTCCCCCTGCACTCACACATCATCTCCGGGTGTGATACCCCCTCCCCCTGCGCTCACTGCTGATCTCCGGGTGAGATACCCCCTCCCCCTGCACTCACAGCTCATCTCCAAGTGAGATACTCCCCTGCCCTCACAGCTCATCTCCGAGATACTTCCCTGCCCTCACAGCTCATCTCCGAGTGAGATACTCCCCTGCCCTCACAGCTCATCTCCGAGTGAGATACTCCCCTGCCCTCACAGCTCATCTCCGAGATACTTCCCTGCCCTCACAGCTCATCTCCGAGATACTTCCCTGCCCTCACAGCTCATCTCCGAGTGAGATACTCCCCTGCCCTCACAGCTCATCTCCGAGTGAGATACTCCCCTGCCCTCACAGCTCATCTCCGAGTGAGATACTCCCCTGCCCTCACAGCTCTTCTCCGAGTGAGATACTCCCTAGCCCTCACAGCTCATCTCCCAGTGAGATACTCCCCTGCCCTCACAGCTCATCTCCGAGTGAGATACTCCCCTGCCCTCACAGCTCATCTCCGAGTGAGATAAACCCTTTCCCTGTGCTCACTGCTGATCTCCGGGTGAGATACCCCTCCCCCTGCACTCACAGATCATCTCCGGGTGAGATACCCCCTCTCCCTGCGCTCACTGCTGATCTCCGGGTGAGATACCCCCTCCCCCTGCACTCACAGATCATCTCCGGGTGTGATACCCCCTCCCCCTGCGCTCACTGCTGATCTCCGGGTAAGAAACAGCCTCCCCCTGCACTCACAGCTCATCTCCGAGTGAGATACCCCCTCCCCCTGCGCTCACTGCTGATCTCCGGGTGAGACACAGCCTCCCCCTGCACTCACAGCTCATCTCCGAGTAAGATACCCCCTCCCCCTGCGCTCACTGCTGATCTCCGGGTGAGATACCCCCTCCCCCTGCGCTCACTGGTGATCTCTGGGTGAGATACCCCCTCTCCCTGCACTCACAGCTCATCTCCGAGTGAGATACCCCCCTCTCCCTGCGCTCACTGCTGATCTCCGGGTGAGATACCCCCTCCCCTTGCACTCACAGCTCATCTCCGAGTGAGATACCCCCCTCTCCCTGCGCTCACTGCTGATCTCCGGGTGAGACACAGCCTCCCCCTGCACTCACAGCTCATCTCCGAGTGAGATTCTCCCTCCCCCTGCGCTCACTGCTGATCTCCGGGTGAGATACTCCCCCTGCACTCACAGCTCATCTCCAAGTGAGATACCCCCTCCCCCTGCGCTCACTGCTTTTCTCCGAGTGAGATACCCCCTCCCCCTGCACTCACAGATCATCTCCGGGTGAGATACCCCCTCTCCCTGCGCTCACTGCTGATCTCCGGGTGAGACACAGCCTCCCCCGGCACTCACAGATCATCTCCGAGTGAGATACCCCCCTCCCCCTGCGCTCACTGCTTTTCTCCGAGTGAGATACCCCCTCCCCCTGCACTCACAGATCATCTCCGGGTGAGATACCCCCTCTCCCTGCGCTCACTGCTGATCTCCGGGTGAGACACAGCCTCCCCCTGCATTCACAGATCATCTCCGGGTGAGATACCCCCTCTTCCTGCGCTCACTGCTGATCTCCGGGTGAGACACAGCCTCCCCCTGCACTCACAGCTCATCTCCGAGTGAGATACCCCCTCCCCCTGCGCTCACTGCTGATCTCCGGGTGAGACACAGCCTCCCCCTGCACTCACAGCTCATCTCCGAGTGAGATACCCCCTTCTCCCTGCGCTCACTGCTGATCTCCGGGTGAGACACAGCCTCCCTCTGCACTCACAGATCATCTCCGGGTGAGATACCCCCCTCTCCCTGCGCTCACTGCTGAACTCCGGGTGAGACACAGCCTCCCCCTGCACTCACAGATCATCTCCAAGTGAGATATCCCCCTCTCCCTGCTCTCACTGCTGATCTCCGGGTGAGACACAGCCTCCCCCTGCACTCACAGCTCATCTCCGAGTGAGATACCCCCTCCCCCTGCACTCACTGCTGATCTCTAGGTGAGATACTCCCCCTGCACTCCCAGCTCATCTCCGAGTGAGATACCCCCACCCCCTGCACTCACAGCTGATCTCTAGGTGAGATTCTCCCCCTGCACTCACAGCTCATCTCCGGGTGAGATACCCCCTCCCCTTGCACTCACAGCTCATCTCCGAGTGAGATACCCCCTCCCCCTGCGCTCACTGCTGATCTCCGGGTGAGATACTCCCCCTGCGCTCACAGCTCATCTCCAAGTGAGATACCCCCTCCCCCTGCGCTCACTGCTTTTATCCGAGTGAGATACCCCCTCCCCCTGCACTCACAGATCATCTCCGGGTGAGATACCCTCTCTCCCTGCGCTCACTGCTGATCTCCGGGTGAGACACAGCCTCCCCCTGCATTCACAGATCATCTCCGCGTGAGATACCCCCTCTTCCTGCGCTCACTGCTGATCTCCGGGTGAGACACAGCCTCCCCCTGCACTCACAGCTCATCTCCGAGTGAGATACCCATCTCTCCCTGCGCTCACTGCTGATCTCCGTGTGAGACACAGCCTCCCCCTGCACTCACAGCTCATCTCCGAGTGAGATACCCCCTCCCCCTGCGCTCACTGCTGATCTCCGGGTGAGATACTCCCCCTGCACTCACAGCTCATCTCCGAGTGAGATACCCCCTCCCCCTGCGCTTACTGCTGATCTCTGGGTGAGATACTCCCCCTGCACTCACAGCTCATCTCCGAGTGAGATACCCCCTCCCCCTGCGCTCACTGCTGATCTCTGAGTGAGATACCCCCTCCCCCTGCACTCACAGATCATCTCCGGGTGAGATACCCCCTCTCCCTGCACTCACTGCTGATCTCCGGGTGAGACACAGCCTCCCCCTGCACTCACAGATCATCTCCGGGTGAGATACCCCCCTCTCCCTGCGCTCACTGCTGATCTCCGGGTGAGACACAGCCTCCCCCTGCACTCACAGCTCATCTCCGAGTAAGATACCCCCTCCCCCTGCGCTCACTGCTGATCTCCGGGTGAGATACCCCCTCCCCCTGCGCTCACTGGTGATCTCTGGGTGAGATACCCCCTCTCCCTGCACTCACAGCTCATCTCCGAGTGAGATACCCCCCTCTCCCTGCGCTCACTGCTGATCTCCGGGTGAGATACCCCCTCCCCTTGCACTCACAGCTCATCTCCGAGTGAGATACCCCCCTCTCCCTGCGCTCACTGCTGATCTCCGGGTGAGACACAGCCTCCCCCTGCACTCACAGCTCATCTCCGAGTGAGATTCCCCCTCCCCCTGCGCTCACTGCTGATCTCCGGGTGAGATACTCCCCCTGCACTCACAGCTCATCTCCAAGTGAGATACCCCCTCCCCCTGCGCTCACTGCTTTTCTCCGAGTGAGATACCCCCTCCCCCTGCACTCACAGATCATCTCCGGGTGAGATACCCCCTCTCCCTGCGCTCACTGCTGATCTCCGGGTGAGACACAGCCTCCCCCGGCACTCACAGATCATCTCCGAGTGAGATACCCCCCTCCCCCTGCGCTCACTGCTTTTCTCCGAGTGAGATACCCCCTCCCCCTGCACTCACAGATCATCTCCGGGTGAGATACCCCCTCTCCCTGCGCTCACTGCTGATCTCCGGGTGAGACACAGCCTCCCCCTGCACTCACAGCTCATCTCCGAGTGAGATATCCCCTCCCCCTGCGCTCACTGCTGATCTCCGGGTGAGACACAGCCTCCCCCTGCACTCACAGCTCATCTCCGAGTGAGATACCCCCTTCTCCCTGCGCTCACTGCTGATCTCCGGGTGAGACACAGCCTCCCTCTGCACTCACAGATCATCTCCGGGTGAGATACCCCCCTCTCCCTGCGCTCACTGCTGATCTCCGGGTGAGACACAGCCTCCCCCTGCACTCACAGATCATCTCCAAGTGAGATATCCCCCTCTCCCTGCTCTCACTGCTGATCTCCGGGTGAGACACAGCCTCCCCCTGCACTCACAGCTCATCTCCGAGTGAGATACCCCCTCCCCCTGCACTCACTGCTGATCTCTAGGTGAGATACTCCCCCTGCACTCCCAGCTCATCTCCGAGTGAGATACCCCCACCCCCTGCACTCACAGCTGATCTCTAGGTGAGATTCTCCCCCTGCACTCACAGCTCATCTCCGGGTGAGATACCCCCTCCCCTTGCACTCACAGCTCATCTCCGAGTGAGATACCCCCTCCCCCTGCGCTCACTGCTGATCTCCGGGTGAGATACTCCCCCTGCGCTCACAGCTCATCTCCAAGTGAGATACCCCCCTCTCCCTGCGCTCACTGCTGATCTCCGGGTGAGACACAGCCTCCCCCTGCACTCACAGCTCATCTCCGAGTGAGATTCCCCCTCCCCCTGCGCTCACTGCTGATCTCCGGGTGAGATACTCCCCCTGCACTCACAGCTCATCTCCAAGTGAGATACCCCCTCCCCCTGCGCTCACTGCTTTTCTCCGAGTGAGATACCCCCCTCTCCCTGCGCTCACTGCTGATCTCCGGGTGAGACACAGCCTCCCCCTGCACTCACAGCTCATCTCCGAGTGAGATTCCCCCTCCCCCTGCGCTCACTGCTGATCTCCGGGTGAGATACTCCCCCTGCACTCACAGCTCATCTCCAAGTGAGATACCCCCTCCCCCTGCGCTCACTGCTTTTCTCCGAGTGAGATACCCCCTCCCCCTGCACTCACAGATCATCTCCGGGTGAGATACCCCCTCTCCCTGCGCTCACTGCTGATCTCCGGGTGAGACACAGCCTCCCCCGGCACTCACAGATCATCTCCGAGTGAGATACCCCCCTCCCCCTGCGCTCACTGCTTTTCTCCGAGTGAGATACCCCCTCCCCCTGCACTCACAGATCATCTCCGGGTGAGATACCCCCTCTCCCTGCGCTCACTGCTGATCTCCGGGTGAGACACAGCCTCCCCCTGCATTCACAGATCATCTCCGGGTGAGATACCCCCTCTTCCTGCGCTCACTGCTGATCTCCGGGTGAGACACAGCCTCCCCCTGCACTCACAGCTCATCTCCGAGTGAGATACCCCCTCCCCCTGCGCTCACTGCTGATCTCCGGGTGAGACACAGCCTCCCCCTGCACTCACAGCTCATCTCCGAGTGAGATACCCCCTTCTCCCTGCGCTCACTGCTGATCTCCGGGTGAGACACAGCCTCCCTCTGCACTCACAGATCATCTCCGGGTGAGATACCCCCCTCTCCCTGCGCTCACTGCTGATCTCCGGGTGAGACACAGCCTCCCCCTGCACTCACAGATCATCTCCGGGTGAGATACCCCCCTCTCCCTGCGCTCACTGCTGATCTCCGGGTGAGAAACAGCCTCCCCCTGCACTCACAGCTCATCTCCAAGTGAGATATCCCCCTCTCCCTGCTCTCACTGCTGATCTCCGGGTGAGACACAGCCTCCCCCTGCACTCACAGCTCATCTCCGAGTGAGATACCCCCTCCCCCTGCACTCACTGCTGATCTCTAGGTGAGATACTCCCCCTGCACTCCCAGCTCATCTCCGAGTGAGATACCCCCACCCCCTGCACTCACAGCTGATCTCTAGGTGAGATTCTCCCCCTGCACTCACAGCTCATCTCCGGGTGAGATACCCCCTCCCCTTGCACTCACAGCTCATCTCCGAGTGAGATACCCCCTCCCCCTGCACTCACTGCTGATCTCCGGGTGAGATACTCCCCCTGCGCTCACAGCTCATCTCCAAGTGAGATACCCCCTCCCCCTGCGCTCACTGCTTTTATCCGAGTGAGATACCCCCTCCCCCTGCACTCACAGATCATCTCCGGGTGAGATACCCTCTCTCCCTGCGCTCACTGCTGATCTCCGGGTGAGACACAGCCTCCCCCTGCATTCACAGATCATCTCCGCGTGAGATACCCCCTCTTCCTGCGCTCACTGCTGATCTCCGGGTGAGACACAGCCTCCCCCTGCACTCACAGCTCATCTCCGAGTGAGATACCCATCTCTCCCTGCGCTCACTGCTGATCTCCGTGTGAGACACAGCCTCCCCCTGCACTCACAGCTCATCTCCGAGTGAGATACCCCCTCCCCCTGCGCTCACTGCTGATCTCCGGGTGAGATACTCCCCCTGCACTCACAGCTCATCTCCGAGTGAGATACCCCCTCCCCCTGCGCTTACTGCTGATCTCTGGGTGAGATACTCCCCCTGCACTCACAGCTCATCTCCGAGTGAGATACCCCCTCCCCCTGCGCTCACTGCTGATCTCTGAGTGAGATACCCCCTCCCCCTGCACTCACAGATCATCTCCGGGTGAGATACCCCCTCTCCCTGCACTCACTGCTGATCTCCGGGTGAGACACAGCCTCCCCCTGCACTCACAGATCATCTCCGGGTGAGATACCCCCCTCTCCCTGCGCTCACTGCTGATCTCCGGGTGAGACACAGCCTCCCCCTGCACTCACAGATCATCTCCGGGTGAGATACCCCCTCTCCCTGCGCTCACTGCTGATCTCCGGGTGAGACACAGCCTCCCCCTGCACTCACAGCTCATCTCCGAGTGAGATACCCCCTCCCCCTGCGCTCACTGCTGATCTCCGGGTGAGACACAGCCTCCCCCTGCACTCACAGCTCATCTCCAAGTGAGATACCCCCTCCCCCTGCACTCACTGCTGATCTCTAGGTGAGATACTCCCTCTGCACTCACAGCTCATCTCCGAGTGAGATACCCCCTCCCCCTGTACTCACAGCTGATCTCTAGGTGAGATACTCCCCCTGCACTCACAGTTCATCTCCGAGTGAGATACCCCCTCCCCCTGCACTCACAGATCATCTCCGGGTGAGACACCCCCATCTCCCTGCACTCACAGCTCACCTCCGTGTGAGATACTCCCCTGCCCTCACAGCTCTTCTCCGAGTGAGATACTCCGTAGCCCTCACAGCTCATCTCCCAGTGAGATACTCTCCTGCCCTCACAGCTCATCTCCGAGTGAGAAACTCCCCTGCCCTCACAGCTCATCTCTGAGTGAGATAAACCCTTTCCCTGTGCTCACTGCTGATCTCCGGGTGAGATACCCCCTCCCCCTGCACTCACAGATCATCTCCGGGTGAGATACCCCCTCTCCCTGCGCTCACTGCTGATCTCCGGGTGAGATACCCCCTCCCCCTGCACTCACAGATCATCTCCGGGTGTGATACCCCCTCCCCATGCGCTCACTGCTGATCTCCGGGTAAGAAACAGCCTCCTCCTGCACTCACAGCTCATCTCCGAGTGAGATACCCCCTCCTCCTGCGCTCACTGCTGATCTCCGGGTGAGACACAGCCTCCCCCTGCACTCACAGCTCATCTCCGAGTAAGATACCCCCTCCCCCTGCGCTCACTGCTGATCTCCGGGTGAGATACCCCCTCCCCCTGCGCTCACTGCTGATCTCTGGGTGAGATACCCCCTCTCCCTGCACTCACAGCTCATCTCCGAGTGAGATACCCCCCTCTCCCTGCGCTCACTGCTGATCTCCGGGTGAGATACCCCCTCCTCTTGCACTCACAGCTCATCTCCGAGTGAGATACCCCCCTCTCCCTGCGCTCACTGCTGATCTCCGGGTGAGACACAGCCTCCCCCTGCACTCACAGCTCATCTCCGAGTGAGATACCCCCTCCCCCTGCGCTCACTGCTGATCTCCGGGTGAGATACTCCCCCTGCACTCACAGCTCATCTCCAAGTGAGATAACCCCTCCCCCTGCCCTCACAGCTCATCTCCGAGTGAGAAACTCCCCTGCCCTCACAGCTCATCTCTGAGTGAGATAAACCCTTTCCCTGTGCTCACTGCTGATCTCCGGGTGAGATACCCCCTCCCCCTGCACTCACAGATCATCTCCGGGTGAGATACCCCCTCTCCCTGCGCTCACTACTGATCTCCGGGTGAGATACCCCCTCCCCCTGCACTCACAGATCATCTCCGGGTGTGATACCCCCTCCCCATGCGCTCACTGCTGATCTCCGGGTAAGAAACAGCCTCCTCCTGCACTCACAGCTCATCTCCGAGTGAGATACCCCCTCCTCCTGCGCTCACTGCTGATCTCCGGGTGAGACACAGCCTCCCCCTGCACTCACAGCTCATCTCCGAGTAAGATACCCCCTCCCCCTGCGCTCACTGCTGATCTCCGGGTGAGATACCCCCTCCCCCTGCGCTCACTGCTGATCTCTGGGTGAGATACCCCCTCTCCCTGCACTCACAGCTCATCTCCGAGTGAGATACCCCCCTCTCCCTGCGCTCACTGCTGATCTCCGGGTGAGATACCCCCTCCTCTTGCACTCACAGCTCATCTCCGAGTGAGATACCCCCCTCTCCCTGCGCTCACTGGTGATCTCCGGGTGAGACACAGCCTCCCCCTGCACTCACAGCTCATCTCCGAGTGAGATACCCCCTCCCCCTGCGCTCACTGCTGATCTCCGGGTGAGATACTCCCCCTGCACTCACAGCTCATCTCCAAGTGAGATAACCCCTCCCCCTGCGCTCACTGCTTTTCTCCGAGTGAGATACCCCCTCCCCCTGCACTCACAGATCATCTCCGGGTGAGATACCCCCTCTCCCTGCGCTCACTGCTGATCTCCGGGTGAGACACAGCCTCCCCCGGCACTCACAGATCATCTCCGAGTGAGATACCCCCCTCCCCCTGCGCTCACTGCTTTTCTCCGAGTAAGATACCCCCTCACCCTGCACTCACAGATCATCTCCGGGTGAGATACCCCCTCTCCCTGCGCTCACTGCTGATCTCCGGGTGAGACACAGCCTCCCCCTGCATTCACAGATCATCTCCGGGTGAGATACCCCCTCTTCCTGCGCTCACTGCTGATCTCCGGGTGAGACACAGCCTCCCCCTGCACTCACAGCTCATCTCCGAGTGAGATACCCCCTCCCCCTGCGCTCAATGCTGATCTCCGGGTGAGACACAGCCTCCCCCTGCACTCACAGCTCATCTCCGAGTAAGATACCCCCTCCCCCTGCGCTCACTGCTGATCTCCGGGTGAGATACCCCCTCCCCCTGCGCTGACTGCTGATCTCTGGGTGAGATACCCCCTCTCCCTGCACTCACAGCTCATCTCCGAGTGAGATACCCCCCTCTCCCTGCGCTCACTGCTGATCTCCGGGTGAGATACCCCCTCCCCTTGCACTCACAGCTCATCTCCGAGTGAGATACCCCCCTTTCCCTGCGCTCACTGCTGATCTCCGGGTGAGACACAGCTTCCCCCTGCACTCACAGCTCATCTCCGAGTGAGATACCCCCTCCCCCTGCGCTCACTGCTGATCTTCGGGTGAGATACTCCCCCTGCACTCACAGCTCATCTCCAAGTGAGATACCCCCTCCCCCTGCGCTCACTGCTTTTCTCCGAGTGAGATACCCCCTCCCCCTGCACTCACAGATCATCTCCGGGTGAGATACCCCCTCTCCCTGCGCTCACTGCTGATCTCCGGGTGAGACACAGCCTCCCCCGGCACTCACAGATCATCTCCGAGTGAGATACCCCCCTCCCCCTGCGCTCACTGCTTTTCTCCGAGTGAGATACCCCCTCCCCCTGCACTCACAGATCATCTCCGGGTGAGATACCCCCTCTCCCTGCGCTCACTGCTGATCTCCGGGTGAGACACAGCCTCCCCCTGCATTCACAGATCATCTCCGGGTGAGATACCCCCTCTTCCTGCGCTCACTGCTGATCTCCGGGTGAGACACAGCCTCCCCCTGCACTCACAGCTCATCTCCGAGTGAGATACCCCCTCCCCCTGCGCTCACTGCTGATCTCCGGGTGAGACACAGCCTCCCCCTGCACTCACAGCTCATCTCCAAGTGAGATATCCCCCTCTCCCTGCTCTCACTGCTGATCTCCGGGTGAGACACAGCCTCGCCTCCCCCTGCACTCACAGCTCATCTCCGAGTGAGATACCCCCTCCCCCTGCACTCACTGCTGATCTCTAGGTGAGATACTCCCCCTGCACTCACAGCTCGTCTCCGAGTGAGATACCCCCACCCCCTGCACTCACAGCTGATCTCCGGGTGAGATACTCCCCCTGCACTCACAGCTCATCTCCGGGTGAGATACCCCCTCCCCTTGCACTCACAGCTCATCTCCGAGTGAGATACCCCCTCCCCCTGCGCTCACTGCTGATCTCCGGGTGAGATACTCCCCCTGCACTCACAGCTCATCTCCAAGTGAGATACCCCCTCCCCCTGCGCTCACTGCTTTTCTCCGAGTGAGATACCCCCTCCCCCTGCACTCACAGATCATCTCCGGGTGAGATACCCCATCTCCCTGCGCTCACTGCTGATCTCCGGGTGAGACACAGCCTCCCCCTGCATTCACAGATCATCTCCGGGTGAGATACCCCCTCTTCCTGCGCTCACTGCTGATCTCCGGGTGAGACACAGCCTCCCCCTGCACTCACAGCTCATCTCCGAGTGAGATACCCCCCTCTCCCTGCGCTCACTGCTGATCTCCGGGTGAGACACAGCCTCCCCCTGCACTCACAGATCATCTCCGGGTGAGATACCCCCCTCTCCCTGCGCTCACTGCTGATCTCCGGGTGAGACACAGCCTCCCACTGCACTCACAGATCATCTCCGGGTGAGATACCCCCCTCTCCCTGCGCTCACTGCTGATCTCCGGGTGAGACACAGCCTCCCCCTGCACTCACAGCTCATCTCCAAGTGAGATATCCCCCTCTCACTGCTGATCTCCGGGTGAGACACAGCCTCCCCCTGCACTCACAGCTCATCTCCAAGTGAGATACCCCCACCCCCTGCACTCACAGCTGATCTCTAGGTGAGATTCTCCCCCTGCACTCACAGCTCATCTCCGGGTGAGATACCCCCTCCCCTTGCACTCACAGCTCATCTCCGAGTGAGATACCCATCTCTCCCTGCGCTCACTGCTGATCTCCGTGTGAGAGACAGCCTCCCCCTGCACTCACAGCTCATCTCCGAGTGAGATACCCCCTCCCCCTGCGCTCACTGCTGATCTCCGGGTGAGATACTCCCCCTGCACTCACAGCTCATCTCCGAGTGAGATACCCCCCCCCCCTGCGCTCACTGCTGATCTCCGAGTGAGACACAGCCTCCCCCTGCACTCACAGATCATCTCCGGGTGAGATACCCCCCTCTCCCTGCGCTCACTGCTGATCTTTGGGTGAGACACAGCCTCCCCCTGCACTCACAGCTCATCTCCGAGTGAGATACCCCCTCCCCCTGCGCTCAATGCTGATCTCTAGGTGAGATACTCCCCCTGCACTCACAGCTCATCTCCGGGTGAGATACTCCCCTGCCCTCACAGCTCATCTCCGAGTGAGATACTCCCCTGCCCTCACAGCTCATCTCCGAGTGAGATACCCCCACCCCCTGCACTCACAGCTGATCTCTAGGTGAGATTCTCCCCCTGCACTCACAGCTCAACTCCGGGTGAGATACCCCCTCCCCCTGCGCTCACTGCTGATCTCTAGGTGAGACACAGCTTCCCCCTGCACTCACTGCTCATCTCCGAGTGAGATACCCCCACCCCCTGCACTCACAGCTGATCTCTAGGTGAGATTCTCCCCCTGCACTCACAGCTCAACTCCGGGTGAGATACCCCCTCCCCCTGCGCTCACTGCTGATCTCTAGGTGAGACACCCCCTCCCCCTGCACTCACAGCTCATCTCCGAGTGAGATACCCCCTCCCCCTGCGCTCACTGCTGATCTCTAGGTGAGATACTCCCCCTGCACTCACAGCTCATCTCCGAGTGAGATACCCTCTCCCCCTGCACTCACAGCTGATCTCTGGGTGAGATACCCCCTCCCCCTGCACTCACAGCTGATCTCTGGGTGAGATACCCCCTCCCCCTGCACTCACAGATCATCTCTGAGTGAGATACCCCCTCCCCCTGCGCTCACTGCTGATCTCTAGGTGAGATACTCCCCCTGCACTCACTGCTGATCTCTAGGTGAGATACCCCCTCCCCCTGCGCTCACTGCTGATCTCTAGGTGAGATACTCCCCCTGCACTCACTGCTGATCTCTAGGTGAGATACCCCCTCCCCCTGCGCTCACTGCTGATCTCTAGGTGAGATACTCCCCCTGCGCTCACTGCTGATCTCCGAGTGAGATACCCCCTCCCCCTGTGCTCACAGCTCAGCTCTGGGTGAGATCATCTGCTTCGCAGACTAAGTATGGGAAGTGTTTCCCTGCTATCGGGCTCTCAAGTCTGTGAAGCAGATGATCTCACCCGGAGATGAGCTGTGAGCGCAGGGGGAGAGGGTGTCTAACCTGGAGATGAGCTATGAGCTGTGAGCACAATGGGAGGGAGTATCTCACCTGGAGATCATCTGTGAACACAGGGGGGAGGTATCTCACCCGGAGATCAGCTATGAGCACAGGGGGAGAGGGTGTCTAACCTGGAGATGAGCTATGAGCTGTGAGCACAATGGGAGGGAGTATCTCACCTGGAGATCATCTGTGAACACAGGGGGGAGGTATCTCACCTGTTGATCAGCTGTGAGTGCAGGGGGAGGGAGTGTCTCACCCCGAGATCAGCTATGAAGCAGGGGGAGGAGGTGTCCCACCTGGAGATCAGCTATGAGCACAGGGGGAGGGGGTGAATGACAGACACTCTGTGTTTACAGCAGGGAGCCTTGTGACAAAGAATACATTGTGCATAACAATAGAGAACAAATGGAAGTCAGCTCACCCTCCAGGATTTCAGTGTGTTGAAGCCAGGAACAACGTGTGGTCACACTTGGAATCAATGCAAAAAAGAAGTGAAAAATTCCATTAAGTCAAATTCCATTCAGCTAATATGTTACTTTAGACCCAAATTTTAGCCTGCACAATTTATTATGTAATTTCTCCTAAACGCAGCATTGCCCCATACATAGCAGACACTAATATTTTCTAGCTATATACAGTACATGGCATTAACCCCTTAAGCCCCGGAGCATTTTTCGTTTTTGCATTTTCGTTTTTGCTCCCCTTGTTCCCAGAGCCATAGCGTTTTTATTTTTTGGTCAATATGGCCATGTGAGGGCTTATTTTTTGCGGGACGAGTTGTACTTTTCAACGCCATTACTAGTTTTATCATATCCTGTACGGGAAAATGGGAAAAAAATTCCAAGTGCGGTAAAATTGCAAAAAACGTGCAATACCACAGTTGTTTTTTATTTATTTTTTTTACCATGTTCACTGAATGCTAAAACTGACTTGCCCTTCTTATTCTACAGGTCATTACGAGTTCATAGACACCAAACATGTATAGGTTCTTTTATATTTAAGTGGTGGAAAAAAATTCCAAAATTTGGTAAAAAAATAAAATAAAAAAATAGCGCCATTTTCTAAGACCCGTAGCGTCTCCATTTTTCGTGATCTGGGGCTGGTTGATGGCTTATTTTTTGCGTGCCAGGCTGACGTTTTTATTGATAACATTTGGGGTAGATCCGATGTTTTGATCGCCCGTTATTGCATTTTATTGCAATTTTGCGGCGACCAAAAAACGTAATTCTGGCGTTTAGAATTTTTTTCTCGCTACGCCGTTTACCGATCGGAATAATTCTTTTTTTATATTGATAGATCGGGCGATTCTGAACGCGGCGATACCAAATATGTGTATGTGGGTTTTTTTTATATATATTTTATTTTGAATGGGGCGAAAGGGGGGTGATTTAAACTTTTATATTTTTTTATTTTTTTTAATATTTTTAAAAACTTTTTTTTTTTACTTTTTGCATACTTCTATAGTCTCCATAGGAGACTAGAAGCAGCAACTGTCCGATCGCCTCTGCTACATACAAGGGACGAGCAGGTCCCCTGCATGCAGCAGAAATGGTCCTGTGCTATGAGCGCCGACCACTAGGTGGCGCTCATAGCGACAAGATCATGACAACCACAGGCGTCTGCTGCAGACCCTGGGTTGTCATGCACGCCCATCGGCGACCCGCGATCACGTGACGGGGTTACCAGTGGGCGGGGCTTATGACGCGCTACCCGGAAGCGCGCGTTAAATGCTGCTGTCGGAGATTGACAGCAGCATTTAACTGGTTAACAGCCGCGGGTGGATCGCGATTCCACCCGCGGCTGTTGCGGGCACATGTCAGCTGTAAGAATCAGCTGACATGTGCTCCGTTCAGTGAAGGCTCAGCGCAGCAGCCCTCACTGAACGGGGGGTACACAAATATGCGTACTAATACGTCCCCGGTAAGTAAGGGGTTAAGGGTAAACAAAGCGGTTGTGCCACCATAAAGAATACAGTTAACCAACCAGAAAAGGTGGAAATAAATAGTTTTGTAATTTACAGTGATTCAAAATTATGCTTCATTCAAAAGTTACCAAGCTTTTACTTTTATGAATGCTGCTCTCTGGCGCCACCTGGTGTTATTCCCCTACATCCTGGTAGTGGGTGATCAGCTGGTCGGGTTTGGGCAGTTCCTGTCATAACAGCTTCCAACCGGCAGTCTGCACAATGTATTGCAAGAAAAGAAATGAAAAATTCCATCTCCAAAAAAGTTGTATTAAAAAATTCCAAGTTGTTATTACATCATTTTAACATCTGATGAGGTCACAAGGTACATGGGGATTCACATAGCAATTCGTTTCCAAAGCCAACCAGCTTTCTTTGTCAAGCTACTATGACATGATTCTGTGATCTTTTAAATATTTCCGAAACCAATTACAAGTAATACACCAATTACATGACCAATGAGATCACACCCATTACATGACCAATGAGACAAATACATAGAAAGTTACATATCAAATACACTGCTCATAAAATAAAGGGAACACTTAAACAACAGAATATAACTCCAAGTAAATGAAACTTCTGTGAAATCAAACTGTCCACTTAGGAAGCAACACTGATTAACAATCAATTTCACATGCTGTTGTGCAAATGGAATAGACAATAGATGGAAATGATTGGCAATTTTCAAGACACCCTCAATAAAGGAGTGGTTCTGCAGGTGGGGAGCACAGACCATATCTCAGTACCAATGCTTTCTGGCTGATGTTTTGGTCACTTTTGAATGTTGGTTGTACTTTCATACTTGTGGTAGCATGAGACGGACTCGACAACCCACAGAAGTTGCTCAGGTAGTGCAGCTCATTCTGGATGGCACATCAATGCAAGCTGTGGCAAGAAGGTTTGCTGTGTCTGTCACCGTACTGTCCAGAGGCTGGAGGCACTACCAGGAGACAGGCCAGTACAAAAGTAGACGTGGAGAGGGCTGTAGGAGGGCAACAACCCAGCAGCAGGACCTCTACCTCCGTCTTTGTGCAAGGAGGAACAGGAGGAGCACTGCCAGAGCCGTGCAAAATGACCTCCAGCAGGTCACAAATGTGCATGTGTCTGCACAATCAGTTGGAAACCGACTCCATGAGGGTGGTATGAGGGTCTGACGTCCACAGATGGGGGTTGTGCTCACAGCCCAACACCGTGCAGGACGCTTGGCATTTGCCACATAACACCAGGATTGGCAAAGTCGCCACTGGCACCCTGGGCCTACTTCTGAGGCATCTGTCTGTACAATGAAAGTTTCCTTGAAGTTGGGGCTGATGAGGACCGGCTGTCCACACAGGGCCAACTTCATGGACTGAAAGGCTTCTTCTGCCTGAAGGTTCCACTGAACCATTAGTGATTTTTTTCCTTTCAAGAGATCGGTCAGGGCCGCCGTTCTCCCAGGAAAATTAGGTATAAACCGGCGGTAATACCCAAGGATGTTAAGGAACGCCCTCACCTGCTGTGTATTTGACGGTTTAGGCCAATTTTTTATGGCCTCAACTTTATTGATTTGGGGCTTGATAACTCCTCGGCCAATCGCATACCCCAAATATCGGGCTTCCTCTAGCCCTATCGCACATTTTTTCGGGTTTGCCGTTAACTCACGACTCTGAGAGAATCCAGCACTGCTTGTACCTGGGATAGATGCGTATGCCAGTCGGTGCTAAAGATGATAATATCATCTAGATATGCGGAGGCGTACTCCTGATGAGACTTGAGCACTATTTCCATCAACCTCTGGAATGTAGCCAGGGCCCCATGTAACCCAAAAGGTAAGACCGCATAGTGATATAGACCCTCCGGAGTTATGAAGGCGGTCTTTTCCTCCGCTGATTTCGTGAGAGGTACCTGCCAGTAACCCTTGGTGAGATCGAGCGTGGTAAAGTACTGGGCCTACCCCAGTCTCTCAATCAGCTCATCCACCCTGGGCATTGGATAAAGGTCAAACTTCGACACTTAATTTAGTTTTCGGAAATCGTTACGGAAGCGTAACGATCCGTCTGGTTTCGTAATCAGTACAATGGGGCTAGCCCACTCTGTCATTTCTCGATGACGCCTAACTGGAGCATCTGTTTTACCTCAGCCGTGATGGCTTGCCTCCGGACTTTGGGTACCCGGTGCGATCTCTTTCGCACCCTTACCCCAGGTTCGGTGACAATGTCATGTTGGAAAACTGTAGTCCTACCCGGTAGCTCTGAGAACACGTTGGTATTCTGCTGCACCAGTGAGCGAGCCGCCCGTCGCTGCTGTTTAGTGAGAGCATCACTTATCCTGACCTCTCCCCCGGACGCATCCCTGGCTGAAGGTAGAGAACTCTCTGGTGATATGCCCGGAGTGATGTCTGTAACTAACCACTCTCGATCTTTCTAAGGTTTTCGCAGGTTTACATAATAAAGCTGCTCCCGTTTCCTCCTTCCAGGCTGATACACCTGGTAATTTACCTCCCCCACCTTTTCTCGAACCTCATATGGCCCTTGCCACTTGGCCATGAGCTTACTCTCGGCTGTGGGTACAAGTACTAACACCTGATCGCCCTTGTTAAAAGACCTGACTCTGGCTCTTTTATTATATGTGCGCCTCTGGGCTGCCTGGGCATCTAACAAATGTTCTTTCACGATGTCCATGACCGCCGCGATCCGGTCCTGCATGCTAGCCACGTGTTCAGTTATACTCCTATGTTGAGTCGGCTCTTGTTCCCACGTCTCTTTGGCTACGTCCAACAGACCTCTAGGGTGTCTGCCGTACAATAACTCAAAGGGAGAGAACCCTGTGGAAGCCTGGGGTACCTCACGGATGGCGAACATCAAATAGGGTAGCAACATGTCCCAATCCCTTCCGTCCTTAGAAACCACCTTTTTTAACATGAACTTGGCTACTTTGAAGAACCTAGAATATAAGACATATTTTCAGTTGTTTCACACTTTTTTGTTAAGTATATAATTCCACATGTGTTAATTCATAGTTTTGATGCCTTCAGTGTGAATGTACAATTTTCATAGTCATGAAAATACAGAAAAATCTTTAAATGGGAAGGTGTGTCCAAACTTTTGGTCTGTACTGTATATATAATGTATATATATATTATTTTTTCACCCTTACTAATAAGTGTTTCATTACTATACAGAGGAAGATTCTGAGGGAGATGATGCTTCACCTATAGGTATGTACTGCACAATACCATTCCATGTTTCTTAACCCTGTCTCGTGTAAATCAGCCTTAAACTTCCTGACAGCCCCATTTTTCAAGTCTGATACGTCACTTTCTGTGGTAATAACTTTAAAATGCTTCTGTCAGTGATTCTGAGATTGTGATTTTGTTGTTGTAAAACATTTTACCTGTTACTACCGGTAAATTCAGATCTGTTGTTTTGTCTTTATTCATGAAAATATTCCAAATTTTCTGAAGATTTTGAAAAATGTGCAATCTTTAAACTTGTATACCCTTAATGACATGTATATAGTGTAAGATGGCTGACGGACAGGTCCTTGAGGGGAAATATGTATCATCGAGGTTGGTAGCTTCGGTGATGTAAACCCGAGAAAGCATGCTCCAGCACTTATACTGCTGACAGGGTTAATAGGGCGTATCAGGCCGGTTTTAAGAGCAGTCATAAAAAATGGGTGGGAATGGCTGCCCACATATCCCCACCTCTGGAGCGTGGTTTGGTAAATAAAATAGAGACCAAATGTCTCATTCAGTGTCTGTGTCTGGAGACCTGTGGATCTCCAAGGCGTTAGTCTGTACTAAGGATTGGACACTGACCTGAGCAGGCGAACCTGCAACATTGTGTGGACATTTTACTTTGTGCTTCCACTTTGTGCCGGAAAAGGCTGTTTTTGTTTATGCTGTCTGAATAAACCAGTTTGGATTTCAATGAAAATGCTTCCTGTGTCTACCTCAACCGCAGACGAGTGAGTATTAAACCCTACAATTGGTGCTAGAAGCACAGTCACAAATCCCAAGGGGCAGTGTGACTGCTACAGGAAACCGTTTAAGTCTTGGGTGAGGGCCGTCAGCCAGTAGGGGACGTCTGGCATCATGGAGGAGCTGATAAAGCAACTTGTGCAGGCTAATCTCCGGCAGCATCAACAGCAGTAGTGGCAGCAACAGCAGTACAAGCAGCAGATAAACCTCCTAGCCGAGTTAACCCATGGCAGTTCAATCGCCCCACCCCCAAGTCTAAGTGATGACTCACTTGCCAGGAAGACGTTAAGAAGAGCCATACAAAAGATGATCCCGGGTGATGAGGACGAGGCGTTCCTGACAATTTTTGAGAGGGTGGCGGAGCGAGAGATATTGCCTCCAGAGCAGTGGGCGGAGGTTCTGGCATCATATTTAACAGGGCAACAGCAGAAGGCCTATTATGACTTGGCCTTGCAAGATGCAAAAGAGTACACCAAGTTGAAGACTGAGATTTTGACGTGCTTAGGAGTGACTCTGACTGACATGATGCGGGTGTACCACTGGGCCTATTGCAGTGACAAATCTTCCCGGTCCCAAATGTTTTACCTCCTACACTTGGTCCAAAAGTGGTTGCAACCGGAATCTTCCTCTCCAGCACAGTTAGTGGCGAGGATTGTGATGGACAGGTTCATACACTCCCTTCCAAGGCTGGTGCAATCCTGGGTTGCCCAGGGAGATCCCCATAATGCCAATGACCTTGTGAGGTTGGTAGAAAGGTACCAGGCGGTCAAGAGTGCTTTGGGGAAGTAAGGGGTGGGAGCATCTCCATACTGTGGTTCCCAACAGGGGGGATGGACACCCAAAAGAGGGGAACTAGAACCACATCTGGGGGGGCGTCCTAGAGTTCAGGAGGGGTCTGAGTTGCTACCAAAGGCCCCATCCAATAACTTAATTTGTTGGCAATGTCACACCCCGGGTCTAATAGTGACCTGTTGCCCTATGACCAACGAGCCAGTAGACTGCAGCACAGGACGGCGCTACTTTGCATATCCTGCCTGCAGTGCTGTCCCTCCACGAGGTGTGGGACCGCAGGCATGCCCCGTGTCAGTGAATGGAGCGCAAATGACTGGTCTGTTCGATTCTGGGAGTTTGGTAACCCTAGTAGGGCCATAATTCCTCATCGTCTGATTCTGCAGAAAAAGGTGGACATCTGCTGTATCCATTGAGACGCTAAGGACTACCCTGTGGTCCTAGTGGTCATAGGCACAAACTGTAGCACTGAGTCCCATGAGGTGGGCGTAGTCAAGGACCTGTTGCACCCTGTTATAATAGGGCAGGACTTTGCCTTGTTTTGGGACTTGTGGGAAAAAGGGAGGAAGCCGGGTTGCCCAGACCACAACCAGGTCGCTCCTAAAGAAACCTCGTCGCAGGCCGCAACCGACAGTTTTCCCTTTCATGTGCTTGTTGGGGGTGAGGATGAGGCAGCATCCCTGAGCTGGAGGTGGGGAAACTTTGGAAACGTCCAGCTCAGGGACTGAACTCTAAAAGGTGTGTTTAATAATGTCACTGTTCTGAATGGTGTTGCTCAAGAGTCTATGGCTGATACCTGATATCCGTACTTTGCTGGAATTGAGGAGTTAATATGACAGGTCACGAAGCTCAGAAGAGAGGTAATCGATCAGTTACTAGTGCCAGGGTCGTACAGACGCAGGGTGTTAGATATGGCCAATGCACATGTCTTAGGTGGTCATCTGGAGGTAGAAAAAACCCAGGAAAGAATCTTCCAGAGGGTCTACTGTCCCAGTTGTCACCGAGAGATTGTGAATTACTGTAGGTCCTGTCACACCTATCAGCTGACCTCCCCTGTGGCTCACTTCCGTAGCCCTTTAGTGCCACTACCTGTCATTGAGGTCCCAATCGATCGCATCACCATGGATCTAGTGGGACCCCTGGTCAAGTCCGCCAGAGCACATCAGTATATCTTGGTGGTACTGGACAACGCTACATGTTACCCGGAGGCTGTACCACCACGAAACTCCTCTGCCAAGTGCATAGTCTAGGAGCTAGTGTTACAACTCTCCTGTTAGGTTTTTTTTAGTTTGCTGGTCACATGACCATTTTTGCCTATTTAATCCGGCTCCACCCTCCTGGCTTTGCTGGACTTCATTTGTATTTACTACTGTTGAGCTAGCTTGTTGCTCTGTTGCCGTTCTTTGTTAGATTTGCTAGGTCTTCTGACCCCTTTGCCTTTTTGTTGTGTGTTTGTCTTTGACTGCTACTATTTCTGCTAGGAGGTGTCCAACTTTTCCCAGTCCCTAGATCTTGTAGGGATCCCTCCCTCACATCTATAGGTCTGCGTTCAGACTAGCCGAGGACTTTAGCGGGTCTGATCGCAGGATCAGGTTCCCCGTTACGTCGTAGGGATCTAGTTTAGTTCTATTGTAGGGACAGATCTCCTCTCTTTCCTTAGTCTCTGTAGCAGATCATAACAGTAAGTCCAGCAATAAAAGAAAAAAAAAAATAATAATTTTCTCTAAGGAAAGACCTCCAGTTTTCCATCATGGTCTCGGTGCAAGATTTTTCTCAACGCTTGCAGGGACTCTCTCTGGAGGTGACCAAGCTCCAACAACACGTGAGTAGCTGTTCTGGAGCGCATTTTGTGGAACCAAAGGTACGTCTGCCTGATCTATTTTTTGGCGAACAACAAGATTTTTTTTCTTTTAAAAATGCTTGTCTTATATATTTTCATTTGAGACCCGGATCCTCTGGTGATGAATCACAGCGCATAGGGATCATAATGTCACTTTTGCGCAAAGATCCTCAGGGATGGGCCTTCTCTCTCCATTCTAGTGATCCGTGCTTTAGATCAGTGGATAGTTTTTTTTCTGCTTTGGGTTTGTTGTACGATGATCCTGATCGTGTCTCATCTGCTGAGTCTGAATTAAGACGTTTGAGGCAGGGATCAGGTAATGTGGAAAAATATTGTTCTCACTTCCGTCGGTGGTCTGCCCAGGTGGGGTGGAACGATTCTGCTTTGAAAAGCTTGTTTCTTGCAGGGCTATGTGAAAGGGTAAAGGATTTACTGATTGCTTATCCCACACCTGGAAACTTGCAGGAGGCAATGCAATTAGCTATACGGGTGGACAGGAGACTGCGTGAAAGGGTTAATGAGAGCAAATCCTCTGCTATGTCAGCTCCGAGTCCTGAGAGGGTCTGTGCTGACAATGGAGAGCCGATGGAGATTGGGGCGATGACACCCCGCTCTCAGGAAAAAGACCGCAGGCTTTCTGAAGGCTTGTGTTTCTATTGCGGAAATTCTGGTCATTTTATTAAGAGCTGTGTACTTCGTAAGAAGAAAGAAAAAAAAAAGGTCAGTCATGCTCGTATTGCCTGTTTAAATTCTAAGGGAGTATTCCTATCTGCCACTACTGCTGCTCAGGATGAATTAATTGAATTTCGGGTATTTGTGGATTGTGGATCTACTCTAAATGTGATTGATGGGGGATTCTTGGAAAAACTTAGATTAGAACCTAAAACTTTGTCATCCCCTATTGCTGTGGTTTCTGTCGATGGCTCTCCCTTGAAGAGTGTTACTCACAAGGTCTGTGAATTTCCCCTCACTATTAATGGTATTCATCAAGAGAATTTGGATTTGGTGGTATTGGATAATTTGCCTTCTCCAGTAATATTGGGGTTACCCTGGTTAAAATTGCACAATCCTGTACTGGATTGGTCTACCAATGAAATTAAGTCCTGGAGCCCTAAGTGTTATGACAAGTGTTGTAACGGGCGCATTGCTGCTGTGGATAGAGGGGAATTGCCTGTACCTATTCAGGATTTTTGGAGAGTTTTTTCTGAGGAGGAGTCGCAGGTTTTGCCTCCCCCTAGAGACTATGATTGTACCATTGAATTTGTCCCTGGCGCGACTCTTCCTAAGAGTCGTTTATTTAATCTTACTATTCCTGAGAGAAAGGCTTTGGAAGAATACATACAGACAAGCTTGGCTGCCGGTCACATTAGGCCTTCCAAGTCTCCTGTGGCTGTTGGATTTTTTTTTGTAAAAAAAAAAGATGGCGGTTTACGTCCTTGTCTGGACTTTTGTGAGATTAATAAAATTACTGTACGCAATCCTTACCCACTGCCATTGATTCCTGATTTATTTAACCAGTTAGTGGGGGCCAAGTGGTTCTCTAAAATTGATCTCCGGGGGGCATACAATTTGTTGCGCATGAAGGAGGGTGATGAATGGAAGACTGCTTTTAACACTCCTGTGGGTCATTTTGAGAATCTGGTTATGCCTTTTGGTCTCACCAATGCTCCAGCATTTTTTCAGAATCTTATCAATGATATCCTTAGACCTTTAATCGGCAAAAATGTGGTTGTGTATTTGGATGACATTTTGATTTATTCGCCGGATCTGGAGTCTCATTGGCAGAGCGTATGTGAGGTATTACAGTTATTAATGGACAATTCGCTTTTTGCTAAGCTGGAGAAATGTGAGTTCGCTGTACAGAGAATTAGTTTTTTGGGCTACATTATCTCCAGTGAAGGTTTTGAGATGGACCCGGTTAAAGTTCAAGCTGTGCAGGAATGGCCTAGGCCTATTGGTTTCAAATCGATACAGAGGTTTTTGGGTTTCGCCAATTATTACAGAAAATTCATAAAAAATTTTTCTATTATTGTCAAACCGCTGACCGATCTCACCAGGAAAGGTGCTAATGCGGTTCAGTGGACTTCTGAGGCCATTGAAGCTTTTGTGTTTCTAAAGGAGAGGTTCACCTCTGCTCCCATCCTTATGCAGCCTGATGTGACTAAGCCGTTTTTGGTTGAGGTTGATGCTTCTTCGGTGGGGGTCGGTGCGGTGTTGTCTCAGGAAAACAAGGATGGAGTACATCCCTGTGCCTTTTTTTCAAAAAAATTTTCCGAGACTGAACTTAATTACGATATTGGTAATCGGGAATTGCTGGCGATTAAACTCGCATTTGAACACTGGCGTCATCTCTTGGAAGGTGCTGAATTTCCCATTCAGGTTTTCACTGATCATAAAAATCTGATCTATCTTGATGCTGCCAAGCGCTTGAATGCCCGTCAGGCTAGGTGGGCACTTTTTTTCTCGCGGTTTAATTTTTCCGTTACTTACATCCCGGGTACCAAGAATGTTAAAGCGGATGCTTTGTCTCGCAGCTTTTCTCCCATGGTCGGTGTTGAGGAGGAAGAGGAGACCATTTTACAAGAAGGTGTTGTGATTGCTGCTTTGGACTCCGTTTTGGAGGATGAGATTCTTAAAGCACAGGAGAATGCCCCATCTAACACTCCCCATGGGAGGTTGTTTGTGCCTAGGACCTTTAGGAGAGATTTGTTTGTTGAGTGTCATGAGTCTCGGTTGGCAGGTCATCCAGGAATTTCTGAGACCAAGAGACTTGTGGGTCGCAGTTTTTGGTGGCCTGGATGGCAGAAGGAAGTCATTAAGTGGGTGCGCCAATGTACTGTGTGTGCAAGATCCAAGTCTTCGCATGCTCCTGCTGCGGGGTTGCTTTGCCCTCTGGAGGTTCCTAGTGCACCTTGGACACATCTGGCTATGGACTTTATTACTGACCTTCCTCCCTCTGAAGGTTTCACGGTCATCTGGGTGGTCGTGGACCGTTTTAGCAAGATGTGTCACTTGGTTCCCTTCATCAAACTGCCTTGCGCTAAGACACTCGCCAAGGCCTTTGTCAAGGAAATTGTCAGACTACATGGTGTTCCTACTGACATTGTTTCTGATAGGGGACCTCAGTTCGTGGCTCGTTTTTGGCGTGCCTTTTGTGACAGGTTGGGAGTTCATTTGTCGTTTTCATCCGGATATCATCCTGAGTCTAATGGCCAGACAGAAAGGAAGAACCAGGATGTTGAGCAGTTCTTGCGTTGTTTTGTGGCAGACAATCAAGAGGGGTGGTCTGAGTTTCTGCCACTTGCTGAATTTGCTCTTAACAACCATACATCCTCTTCTGCTGGGTGTTCGCCTTTTTTTTGTTGTTCTGGGAGACATCCGTCTTTTTGGTCATTCTCCAAATTGGTTTCGGCTGTGCCTGAGGAGGAGAGTTTTTCCTGTGATTTGGAGAGAGTTTGGACGGATGTGCGTGGTAATCTTCAGGAGGCTAACAAAAAATCTAAGAGGTACTTTGATAGGAAACGGCAAGAGGTTTTGTTTGCTGTTGGTGACATGGTTTGGTTGTCCTCTAAGAATCTGCGATTGAGGATTCCTTCTAAAAAATTGGGTCCCAAGTTCGTAGGGCCCTTTAATGTACTGCAGATAGTTAGCCAATCTGCTGTTAGGCTGGAGGTTCCTACGTCCTGGAGGATTAATCCGGTGTTTCATGTTTCTCTGTTGAAAAAAGCTGATGTGTCGGATGGTGATGCCTCTGTCACTGTTCCTCCTGTGGTGGAGGACGGGGAATATGAAATTTCCCGCATCCTAAATTCTAGACGGTATAGAGGGAGTTTGCAGTATCTCGTCGCTTGGAAGAGTTTCGGACCTGAGGATAACTCATGGGTGAGGGCGGATGATGTTTCTGCTTCCAGACTTGTCCGAGCGTTTCACAGGAGGTTTCCTGGTAAGCCTGGGCCTAGGGGATCCGGAGGATCCTCTTAGAAGAGGGGGTACTGTTACAACTCTCCTGTTAGTTTTTTTTAGTTTGCTGGTCACATGACCATTTTTGCCTATTTAATCCGGCTCCGCCCTCCTGGCTTTGCTGGACTTCATTTGTATTTACTACTGTTGAGCTAGCTTGTTGCTCTGTTGCCGTTCTCTGTTAGTTTTGCTAGGTCTTCTGACCCCTATGCCTTTTTGTTGTGTGTTTGTCTTTGACTGCTACTATTTCTGCTAGGAGGTGTCCAACTTTTCCCAGTCCCTAGATCTTGTAGGGATCCCTCCCTCACATCTATAGGCCTGCGTTCAGACTAGCCGAGGACTTTAGCGGGTCTGATCGCAGGATCAGGTTCCCCGTTACATCGTAGGGATCTAGTTTAGTTCTATTGTAGGGACAGATCTCCTCTCTTTCCTTAGTCTCTGTAGCAGATCATAACAGCTAGTCCACGTCTTTTCTAGAATGGGGTTGCGTAAGGAGATCCTAACGGACCAAGGGACCCCATTTATGTCAAGGGGGATGAGGGAGTTGTGAAAAATCCTGCAAATCACACAACTCAGGACCTCAGTCTACCACCCCCAGACAGACGGCTTAGTGGAGAGGTTTAATAAAACCTTGAAGGCCATGTTGAAGAAGGTCGTTGAGAAAGACGGTCGGGACTGGGACTGTCTACTGCCGTACCTTCTGTTTTCTATTAGAGAAGTCCCACAGGCCTCTACTGGCTTCTCCCCATTTGAGCTGTTATATAGCTGACAGCCCCTTGGACTCCTGGATGTAGCAAAGGAGGGTCTACACCCTACAGGATTGTAATGGAACATGTGGCCCAGATGCAAGAGAGGATTGCTGAGGTGATGCCTATTGTGAAAGAACACCTCCTCAAAGCACAAGAGGCACAGTCAAGGGTGTACTAAAGATCGGTGAGGGTGAGACACTTCCACCTTGGCAATTGGGTACTAGTGCCTACGGTGGAGAGCAAATTCCTGACCAAGTGGCAGGGCCCCTATGAAGTTCTTGAAAAGCTTGGCAATGTCAACTATAGAGTCCACTAACCAGGGAAAAGGAAGCCCTACCAGGTGTACCACGTCAACCTGATCAAGCCAAATGACATAGGGAGTTTGTGGAAGCTCCTGTTTGGTGGCGAAGACCAAAGCCCACGTGGAGGAAGTCAAGCTGGCAAAGTTGCTGTCACATGCCCAGAAGCCACAGTGCTGAGAGTTGCTACAGCGGAACTGAGACCTGTTCTCAAAACTACCAGGGTGTACTCGGATCATAGAGCATGAGTTTCTTCCGGGTCATCATGTCCAAGTAAATATGAAGCCGTATCGGATTCCTGAAGCCCACCGAGAGGTAATTGCAAAAGAGGTGAAGCGGATGCTGAGCATGGGAGTCATTGAGGAGTCCAGGAGTGGCTGGTCCAGTCCCAAAGTCTTAGTGCCAAAACCAGATAGAGAATGGCAGTTTTGCAATGACTATAGGAAACTCAACAAAGTCTTGAAGTTTGACACCTACCCAATGCCCAGTGTAGATGAACTGTTTGAAAGATTGGGGCCAGCCAGGTATATTATCACCCTTGACCTCACTAAAGGAATTGGCAAATACCCATGTCCCAAGATGCCAAGGAGAAGACGGTCTTCTCAACGCCAGATGGTTGATTCTACTTCACAAGGATGTCGTTTGGGTTGCAAGAAGCCCTGGCTACCTTCCAGAGGACCATGGACTTGATTCCAGCTCCCCACAAGAAGTATGCAGCAGTCTACTTGGATGACATCGTGATCTATAGCCAGGATTGGGGAAGCCATCTGAGCAAAGTCCAGGCGATACTTGATTCTTTAAAGAAGGCAGGGTTTTCTATAAACCTGAAGAAATGTGCCATGGGCATTGAAGAAACCAAATACTTGGGTTATGTCGTAGGGAGAGGTGAAATAAAGCCCCAAATAAAGTCGACGTGATCAAGAGTTGGCCACAACCCCTCTCAGGGAAACAGGTCAAAGCGTTCCTAGGCATCGTGGGCTATTACCGCCGGTTCATCCCTAACTTCGTCATGATAGCGGCCCCTTTGACAGACCTCCTTACAGGGACAAAGTCGGTTATGGCTAAGTAATCTCCAGAAGCTGAGACTGCCTTCGCGGAACTGAAGGTAGCTCTGTGTAAACAGACAGTTATGGTGGCACCGGATTTCTCAAATAAGTTTGTGGTCCAGACAGACATGTCAGATGTCGGGCTGGGTGCTGTCCTATCACAAGAAGTGAACGGGGAAGAGCATCCCATAATGTATTTAAGTCAGAATGTGACATCCTGTGGGAAGAATTACTCCATTGTGGAAAAGGCCATCAAGTGGGTGTTGGACACTTCAAGATACTACCTCTTAGGCAGGAAGTTCAGGCTAGTGTCAGACCATGCCCCACTAAGGTGGATGAGGGACAAGAAGGGGAACGATGCCGGAGTGACCAGATGGTCCCTAGCCCTTCAGGATTTTAGCTTCCATGCAGAGCATAGGCCCGGGAAACTGCATGGCAATGCTGATGCACTGTCGAGGGTCCACTGCTTGATAGCGTGTCGGGGTGGCGACGCTGCACCGTATGCCCCCTCTACTCCAGACTCATACACAGGTATATAGACTATTCTATACCCGCCTATATTGGTTTATTATTATGGAATAGTTTATACGTTAGGAGCTATTTCCATCATTGCCCTCTCTTGCGTCCTGTGGTTCTTTTGCACAATATTTATTTACACCCTGATAGAGGTAGTACATATGTTTTCCCCATATCTAATACATATAGTCTGTATTGATATACACCTGGTTTCTTATTGTTTTATTTATATGTGTATTATATATATATATATATATATGTATATACACATATACATAATGGGTATGGAAAGTATTCAGACCCCTTGTGATCCTCATTGAGATGGTTCTACTCCTTCATTGGAGTCCAGCTGTGTTTAATTAAACTGATAGGACTTGATTTGGAAAGGCACACACCTGTCTGTATAAGACCTCACAGCTCACAATGCATGTCAGACCAAATGAAAACCATGAGCTCAAAGAAACTGCCCAAGGAGCTCAGAGACAGAATTGTGGCAAGGCACAGATCTGGCCAAGGTTACAAAATAATTTCTGCATTACTCAAGGTTCTTAAGAGCACAGTGGCCTCCATAATCCTTAAATGGAAGAAGTTTGGGACCACCAGAAGTCTTCCTAGACCTGGCCATTCAGTCAAACAGTGCAATCGTGGGAGAATATCCATGGTGAGAGAGGTAAAGAAGAACCCCAAAATCACTGTGACTAAGCTCCAGAGATGCAGTAGGGAGATGGGAGAAAGTTCCACAAGGTCAACTATCACTGCGGCCCTCCACCAGTCAGGCCTTTATGGCAGAGTGGCCCGACGGAATCCTCTCCTCAGTGCAAGACAAATGAAAGTCCGCATAGAGTTTGCTCAAAAACACATGAAGGACTCCCAAACTATGAGAAATAAGATTCTCTGGTCTGATGAGATGAAGATAGATCTTTTTGATGATAATTCTAAGCGGTATGTGTGGAGAAAACCAGGCACTGCTCATCACCTACCCAATACAATCCCAACAGTGAAACATGGTGGTGGCAGCATCATGCTATGGGGGTGTTTTTCAGCTGCAGGGACATGACGACTGGTTGCAATTGAAGGAAACATGAATGCGGCCAAGTACAGAGATTTCCTGAGTGAAAACCTCTTCCAGAGTGCTCTGGACCTCAGACTTGGCCGAAGGTTCACCTTCGAACAAGACAATGACCCTAAGCACACAGCTATAATGACAAAGGAGTGGCCTCACAACAACTCTGTGACCATTCTTGACTGGTCCAGCCAGAGCCCTGACCTAAACCTAATTGAGCATCTCTGGAGAGACCTGAAAATGGCTGTCCACCAACGTTCACCATCCAACCTGTCGGAACTGGACAGGAACTGCAACGAAGAATGGCAGAGGATCCCCAAATCCAGGTGTGAAAAACTTGTTGCTTCATACCCAAGAAGACTCATGGCTGTACTAATTCAAAAGTGTGCTTCTACTCAATACCGAGCAAGGGGGCTGAATATTTATGACCATGTGATATTTCAGTTTTTCTTTTTTAATAAATTTGCAAAAATTTCTAGATTTCTGTTTTTTTTCCAGTCAAGATAGGATGCAAAGTGTACTTTAATGAGAATAAAATGAACTTTTTAGAATTTATCAAATGGCTGCAATGAAACAAAGAGTGAAAAATTTAAAGGGGTCTGAATACTTTCTGTACCCACTGTATGTATATATATGTATTCTGGTGGTAATGGTATATATTCCATTGATTTGTACTGTACATTTGCATGTGGGAAACACATGTTGTTCAGCGCTTTCTCCTGGTTGCTTTGTTCCCACCCCTATTCGTATTTTAGCTTGATCCATTAAAATTTGTTATATTTTAGCATAGTCTGGTCTTCTTTTTGGTTCTATATGAGTGGTTTTCTGTGTTTTAGTTACCGATTGGTCTATACAGTCCTTTTTAAACATGCACCCTGACTAGGTAGTGTATGTATGTATGTATGTGTATTTATATATATATATATATATATATATATATATATGTTTATATATATAATATATATACATACAGTACAGACCAAAAGTTTGGACACACCTTCTCATTTAAAGATTTTTCTGTATTTTCATGACTATGAAAATTGTACATTCACACTGAAGGCATCAAAACTATGAATTAACACATGTGGAATTATATACTTAACAAAAAAGTCTGAAACAACTGAAAATATGTCTTATATTCTAGGTTCTTCAAAGTAGCCACCTTTTGCTTTGATGACTGCTTTGCACACTCTTGGCATTCTCTTGATGAGCTTCAAGTGGTAGTCACCGGAAATGGTCTTCCAACAATCTTGAAGAAGTTCCCAGAGATGCTTAGCACTTGTTGGCCCTTTTGCCTTCACTCTGCGGTCCAGCTCACCCCAAACCATCTCGATTGGGTTCAGGTCTGGTGACTGTGGAGGCCAGGTCATCTCGCGTAGCACCCCATCACTCTCCTTCTTGGTCAAATAGCCCTTACACAGCCTGGAGGTGTGTTTGGGGTCATTGTCCTATTGAAAAATAAATGATGGTCCAACTAAACACAAATCGGATGGAATAGCATGCCGCTGCAAGATGCTGTGGTAGCCATGCTGGTTCAGTATGCCTTCAATTTTGAATAAATCCCCAACAGTGTCACCAGCAAAGCACCCCCACACCATCACACCTCCTCCTCCATGCTTCATCGTGGGAACCAGGCATGTAGAGTCCATCCGTTCACCTTTTCTGAGTCGCACAAAGACACGGTGGTTGGAACCAAAGATCTCAAATTTGGACTCATCAGACCAAAGCACAGATTTCCACTAGTCTAATGTCCATTCCTTCTGTTCTTTAGCCCAAACAAGTCTCTTCTGCTTGTTGCCTGTCCTTAGCAGTGGTTTCCTAGCAGCTATTTTACCATGAAGGCCTGCTGCCCAAAGTCTCCTCTTAACAGTTGTTGTAGAGATGTGTCTGCTGCTAGAACTCTGTGTGGCATTGAACTGGTCTCTGCTGTTAACCTGCGATTTCTGAGGCTGGTGACTCGGATAAACTTATCCTCAGAAGCAGAGGTGACTCTTGGTCTTCCTTTCCTGGGGCGGTCCTCATGTGAGACAGTTTCTTTATAGCGCTTGATGGTTTTTGCAACTGCACTTGGGGACACTTTCAAAGTTTTCCCAGTTTTTCAGACTGACTGACCTTCATTTCTTAAAGTAATGATGGCCACTCATTTTTCTTTACTTAGCTGCTTTTTTCTTGCCATAATACAAATTCTAACAGTCTGTTCAGTAGGACTATATCAGCTGTGTATCCACCAGACTTCTGCACAACACAACTGATGGTCCCAACCCCATTTATAAGGCAAGAAATGCCACTTATTAAACCTGACAGGGCACACCTGTGAAGTGAAAACCATTTCCGGTGACTACCACTTGAAGCTCATCAAGAGAATGCCAAGAGTGTGCAAAGCAGTCATCAAAGCAAAAGATGGCTACTTTGAAGAACCTAGAATATAAGACATATTTTCAGTTGTTTCCCACTTTTTTGTTAAGTATATAATTCCACATGTGTTAATTCATAGTTTTGATGCCTTCAGTGTGAATGTACAATTTTCATAGTCATGAAAATACAGAAAAATCTTTAAATGAGAAGGTGTGTCCAAACTTTTGGTCTGTACTGTACATGCATGCATACATACATACATACATACATACATACACACACACAGTGCTATACTTAATACATTTCCTTCTCAGAACTGATTATTCCTTTTCTAATCTTCATGTGTATCGTGATTTTCGAATTTTGAGTTTTTTTGCTTATTGATAGCCAAGCCCGCCAGCTTTGGGCAGAGGAGGGTATGTAAGATGGCCACCGGACAGGTCCTCGAGGTTGTTAGCTTCAGTGATGTAAACCCAGAAAAGCATGCTCCAGCACATATAGTACTGAAAGGGTTAATAGGTCGTATGAGGGCCGCTTTTACGAGCAGTCATAAGAGATTGGTGGGAATGGCTGCTCACATATCCCCACCCCGGGGGCGTGGTTTGGTAAATAAAATGGAGACCAATTGTCTCATTCTGTGTCTGGAGATATGTGGATCTCCAGGATGCTGGTCTGTGCTAAACACCTAAGGATTGGAAACTGACCTGAGCGGTCGAACCCGCAACATTGTATGGACATTTTACTTTGTATTTCCACTTTGTGCCGGAAAAGGGTGTTTTTGTTTTGCTACCTGAGCAGTTTATGCTGTCTGAATAAACTAGCCTGGATTTCAATGAAAATGCTTCCTGTGCCTACCTCAGCCGCAGCCGAGTGAGTACCAAACCGTACAATAGCTATACAATATTAGTGTCTGCTATACAAGGAGTAATGCTGCATTCAGGAGAAATTGCGTAATAAATTGTGCAGTCTAAAAATTAGGGCTGAAGTAACATTTTAGCTGAATGGAATTTGACTAAATGGAATTATTATTTTTTTTTTCTTATATTTTCATTAATGCAAAGCACCTCAAGGAATAGCAAACTTCTTGTATGCTTTGAAACCTCCATTCTTTAAATTGGGGTGTTTTTTAGGGGGTTACAATAAAAGGCTCTTCAAAGTCACTTCAAAAGTGAATAGGTCCATAAAAATGCAGTTTATTTTAAATTTCCTTGGAAATATGAAAAATTGCTGCTAAAATTGTAACCCCTTCATGACCTTTGACATACCTATACGTCCTGATCGGGAAGGGATTCCCAACCACTGACATACAGTAACATCATGACGATTGTGCGGGGCCCAGGGGCTGTGCCCTCACCATCATCGTCGGGAGCTTGGCTTAAGTGATAGCAGAGCCTCAGCTGTCACTGTCAGGAGCATTGCCCTCACCATTCCCAGCTTTTTAACCCCTTAAATGTCGATATCAATAGAAATAACAGCATTTAGAAGGCTTGAGGAGGGAGAGGGCTCCCTCTCCTACGTGATCTGCATCGGGTGCCATCATACACTGGGAGATCCACTGAGGTGCCATAACAGCCTGAGGACCGCATTTTACAAAGTACACCTCTCAGTGAACTCATCTACGGGTGCAATGATCATATTAACACCATGGGTGTGTCACAGAATTTTATACCATTGGGCAGTGAAGAAAAAATAATTACATTTTTATCTCAAATATTTTGTTTTAGCCCCAGATTTTACGTTTTAAATGGGGTTAATGGATAAAACTGGCCCCTAAAATGTGGCCCACAATTTCTGCTGAATGTGGCAATACCTCATATGTGGCTGTACAGTACTGCTTAGCCACACGGCGACACTCGGGAAGGACGGAGCGCTATTTGACTGCTGGAGTATAGGTTTTCCTAGAATAGTTTGCGGACTCCATATACAGAGACCCTAAATGCTAAAAGAGCAGAATACCCCCCCTCAAGTGACCCCATTTTGTAAGTTATACCCCTGCCAAACATGTGGATGGTAAATCTGATGTAGGCACACACTGGAGCTCTGGAGGGCGGGGGTGGGAGGGTAGCATTAAAATTTCGGAGCACAGAATTTGCTATATTTCTTTTGGGGGCGAGGAGTTATTTCACTTTTCCAGTGCCCTTGTGCTACCAGTAACGTGGAAGCACCCTATATTTACATTGACAGATGAAACCAGGGGAGGAGTCCTGAGGAGATAATTTGCATACTCCCACTGCATTTTGGGATAAGTGAAGAGTCTCCGCGAGCTCAAAGAACACTGGATTTTGGCCGTTGGAGCTGAAAGGAGGACATCGATAAACCGAATTTTGGAGCGTTTTTCACTGTTTTCATAACACATTAACAATAAGAACATGGAAGAGTCCAGGAGCCATTTGGTGAGCTGCATATCCTGATACATGTTCACATACTTGCCAGGGAAAAGCCAAACTTCACATGCCAGAAATGCAAGCTTGTGTCCCTGTTGGAGGAAAAGTTGTGAAATCTAGAAGAGAGGTTAACTACCTTGAAAATCATTAAGGAAGGTGAAGAGTTCTTAGAGGAGAATTATCTCTTCATGATACAGGAAGAGAAGAAATTCGAACTGCACCTGATGAAACAGAGGAATGGAAGCATGTGACCCAGAGAAGCAGGAGTATCGAGAGGCAGTCAGCACCCATACTGCTCAGGAACCAGTACCAGGCTCTCACACAGGAGAACCATGAAGAAATACAGCAAGATAAGACTTTGCCCACAATGAATAACCTTGTAAGCCCTCAGAATCCTCCTGGATAGAGAAAGAAAATGTTGTGAAGGAAAAACGGAGAGTGGTGGTCATGGGGGATTCCCTGTTGAGAGGAACAGAGGCCGCTATCTGCAGACCAGACATAACCTCAAGAGAAATGTGCTGTTTTCCAGGAGCAAAAATTAAAGATGTGTCTGACAGGATATCAAGACTTTTCAGACCTACAGATCACTACCCATTCCTGCTAATACATGTGGGGACAAATGACCCTGCAAGAAAGGACCTGGAAACCATCTGCAGTGACTTTGAAGACTTAGGCAAGAAAGTGAAAGAATTGGGAGCGCAGGTGGTCTTCTCATCCATCCTCCCAGTGGATGGCCATGGAACAATGAGGTGGAATAAGATTCTACAGGTGAACAACTGGCTACGTCGATGGTGCTGTCAACAAGGATTTGGATTTCTGGATCACGGAATGAATTATCTATATGATGGACTACTTGCTAGAGATGGGGTGCCCCTTACGAAGACTGGAATACATGTATTTGGAAGTCGCCTTGCTACACTCATCAGGAGAGCTTTAAACTAGAACAATGTGGGAAGGGAAGCAAAAGGCCAGAAAAAGCCATACAGCTGACAAATACTATTGAGATCTCTGCTATTGGAAGCGGAAAGGAAGAACAAAGACAAAAAAATCTAAGTAATAAAAATATGGGAGGAAGAGAAACCAATCACAAACTAAAATGTTTTTATACAAATGCACAAAGCATGGGCAACAAACAAGGAGAATTGGAACTACTAACGCAGGAAAAGAAATATGATGTCACTGAAACTTGGTGGGACGATACACATGATTGGAATACAAGGCTAAAAGGATACAACTTATTTGTAAGAAGCAGACTTGATAAACAAGGAGGAGGTGTCGCATTGTATGTTAGAAAAGCGTATATCTGCAGAGAGATTGAAGCAGAGACTGGGAGTTCTGTGGAAAGTGTTTGGGTAAGAATACAAGGAGAGAACAACGGAAAGGACACCATTGTAGGCATTTACTACAGGCCACCTGGGCAAGCTGAAGATATGGATGAACACTTTATGTATCAAATGACCAAGTTCTCCAAAAAATATGACGTAGTGGTCATGGGAGATTTCAACTATCCAGACATTTGTTGGGAATCTCTCTCAAGTAAAACTAACAGGTCAAGCAAATTCTTATCCTCTCTTGCTGACAACTTTATCTTCCAAAAGGTAGGGGAGAAAACAAGGGGATCTGCTACTTTGGATCTAATCCTTATAAACAGGGAGGAAATGGTTGAGGAGATAAAAGTGTCTGGGACCCTAGGAGGCAGCGATCATGCTATTATAGAATTTTGGATAACTAGAGGAGGAAGACATGTGAAGACTCAAACTTCAAGGTTAGATTTTAAATAGGCAGATTTTAAGAGACTCAGAAAGAGAATAGGAGGGATCCAATGGCTGGATGTCCTTAAGGACAAAAATGTCCAGGAAGGATGGGAAATTTTTAAAAATGAGATTCTCAAAGCACAATCGTTAACAATCCCGAAAAGTAGGAAGAATGGGAAGCATTTAAGGAAACCAGGATGGATGAACACAGAACTTAAACACATGCTAAAAAGAAAGAAAGAAATGTTTATCAAATGGAAAGAAGGAGTCATATCTAAAGAAGATTATAATGCAGTCTGCAGATCCTGCAGGGCACGTATCAGGTCAGCTAAAGCTGACAATGAATTAAGGCTTGCAAGAGATGTCAAAAGCAATAAAAAAGGATTTTGGGGGTATGTCAAAAGTAAAAGAAAAGTCAAAGATGCTATAGGATTTTTACAGGATGAAAATGGTGAAATGGTAAGAAAGGATGTTGAGAAGGCCGAACTTTTTAATTCCTATTTTGCATCTGTTTTCTCTCAGAAAGAAAATGGAGCATCAACTGATCTTCACTGTCCTATTAAAGGAATTGAAGAATCCAGGTTATCTGTAAACAGAAAGATTGTGAGGGAATATTTAGCTAACATAAATGAGTTCAAGTCTCCAGGTCCAGATGAATTAAACCCCAGAGTACTGAAGGAGATCGTAGAAGAAATTTTAGAACCACTCTCCATAATCTTTGAAAATTCTTGGAGAACAGGAGAAGTCCCAGAAGACTGGAGAAGAGCAAATGTTGTTCCTATCTTCAAAAATGGGAAGAAAGTGGACCCAGGGAACTATAGGCCGGTGAGTCTGACTGCTATACCAGGAAAGATTTTTGAACAAATTATTAAACAACATGTATGTAAGTACCTGGATAAGAATGAAGTGATTAACCAGAGTCAGCATGGGTTTGTAACTAACAAATCATGTCAGACTAACTTAATTTCCTTCTATGACAGAATCACTGACTGGGTGGATCAGGGAAATTGTTAAGGGGACGGTTGCAAACAACTTTTATTAAATAATGGAATGCAACCTTACACGGGGTCCGCGATGCAGCCTGGTGGACTGCGGCCAAACACCTTCCGGGTGAGAAGGTAAAACAACCAACTTAAATAACAATCCCTTCCGTGTTACTGCACACCGGAACAGGATTAGGGATTCGCACTATCTCCGTTAACAGCACGAGAGATGTGCGATAAATAATATATCTGTAGCCCTGTTAACTGCACAGGGACTACACAGCAGACGCTAGGAAGCGTGTGTGACTCACGTCGGCGAATACGTGCTCCCAGCCGGCGTGCTACCGCACTGAGCAGTATCTCTCCACGTGGCTTACAGGCGGTGCCGGGAATAGGGTGTCTGCAGACTGCTCGGGGTGTATGGCGACCCCTTTGTCGGAGCCAGACTGTCAGATGAAGCTACCTGCCTATTTCATCTAAGCCTGCCTATTTCATCTAAGCCTGCCTATTTCCACTAAACCTGCCTGCCAGAAACTAAAGCACACGTGGAGCCCAAAAGACCAAGCGTCCACACAACACCATCACAGGTCAATGATCAGAGCGCGCCGCCATGTTTGTGAGGGGGCTATTTAAAGATTAAGCCCTGCCCACCGTCACACTATTGGTGACGTCACCTGCAACCAATCAGGCGGCGCCAGGTCACTGGATCAGCTGACTCCCAAACCACCAATCACGGTCCACCATGTCACGGGCATGTTCAGTGCAGAGAATCCTGGACTTAAGCTTTAGCAGCCCTGTTTCCCTCCGCAACCTATCCTTCATGTTGCTAGGAACAAAGACCAAAGAGACAACCTGTACATCTCGTGCAACAGCTAGGCGTTGGGACTGATGATGATGCTGAGCAGCATCAGCCCTGGCTGGACTGGAATGGGAGACTACAGAATCCACTGATGGTTCTGAACCCATTTCAAATCCAGCAAACACCTGACACCTAACAGAAATGCCATAGATATAGTATATCTTGACTTCAGCAAAGTATTTGACAAAGTATCTCACACCATCCTTATTGAAAAAATGACCAAGTATTGAAAGGACAAGGCAACTGTTAGGTGGATTCATAACTGGCTTAGTGATCGGACTCAACAGGTGGTTGTAAATGGCTTCACATCCAGCTGGATGAATGTCTGAAGTGGGGTACCACAGGGCTCTGTCCTGGGACCTGTATTGTTCAACATCTTTATCAATGATGGGGCTGTATGGCGGCTTGTTTCTTGTGGGACAAGATGACGTTTTCAGCGGTACTAATTTTATTTATATTTGTTTTTTTTATCGTGTTTCATTCCCCTTTTTTTCCCAGTGGCATGGTGATAAAGCATCGTTAGCCTCGTTTTTTTAAGTTTTTTTTGTGCGGCGTTCACTGAAGGGGTTAACTAGTGTGACACTTTTATAGGTCGGGTTGTTCCAGACTCGGCAATACCAAATATGTGTACTTTTTTTTATTTTATTTATTTATTTATTTTTTACATAAAAATGTGTATTTATTAGTGAATATTTTTTTTAAATTATTATTATTAATTTAATTTTTTTACATATTTTTACACATTTTTTGCCATTTATTCTTTACTTTTTACTTAGTCCCTTTATGGGACTTTCACTTGTTTCTCTTTGATCACAGGTATAATGTATTGCAATGTACTAGATTGCAGTGCATTCATTATACCTTTAGTGAAAGCTCCTGAGCCCATGCTGTGAGCATGGTTTCAGCAGCTTTCCGTAGCTTGGTGACCCGGGGGTCGTCATGACGACCCCTGGTCACCATGGCAATGATTGGGCCCCACGACATCGCAGGGCCACCGATCTGTCAGGGGGTTAACAGCCAGGGGTGGTGCTGACACGGCTACTAGCTGTTTAGTGCCGGAGCTCAGCCACTGGCGGTGCTGAACTCCGGCACTGATCGGGCTGGAGACGCTGATATTTCAGCATCTTCTGCACGATCATGCTGAGATCGGTCAGTCAGATTGACTGACCGATCGCAGCGATCTAGGTGTGCGGACCGACCATATGGCTCCCTGCACCCCATCTTGTGCTGCTCAGCTGTCACAGATAGCTGTCCGCACTTATCTGTCACTGCGTGTTTACACGCTGTGACAGTTTAAAGCCATAACGGACACTGCACGGCAAGGAGCATTAACTTACACCTGCTCATGCCGTGCAGTGTCCGTCATTGGGCGTTATGGGGTTAATACCGCTGTCAAGTGTGATGGTGACATGTAACAGACTTTAACATAATGGCCATCAGTTCTAATGAACATGGGGCCACCGTGCAGTATGAATGCACATTGACGAAGGGTTACCTTGACTGCCGGATGACCACTTTAAAAAAATATATATATGGCTCTCAGAATATGGTGACAAAAGCCAAATTGTTTTTGTAAATGTTTTTATTTTATTTTTAATTAGTAAATCATGAATAGAAATATATAGATTTGGGATCCCGTAACCATACTGACCCATAGAGCAAAGGTAACAGATCACCACCTGATTACCACAAAGTAAGCGGCGCTAGTACAAAACCTTGAAAAAGAAAATGTGGAATTACAGTTTTTTTCCTCACCGTTTCCACTTATTTCATAGAATAAGTTGTGTTCTGCAAAAAAACAAGCCCTCTTGCGGCTATGTCGAAATATTAGAAAGGTTATGGTTCTTGTTACAAGGAGAGGAAAAAGTAAGTTACAATATCCTGGGGAAAAGCTCTGTGTCTGCCTCCTGAAAACCTCCAGCTCAGGGTTTGTTACCCGACCGACGACATGTTTAACAGATTCCTTTGACTAAACCACCCTTCACATGTCCATATAATACCGGTACTGGAAAAATGGTACCGGTGTCATAAGTATTTTGGATCAGTGTGTCATCCGTGTGCCATCAGTGTTCCATCCGTGTGCAATTCATTTTTTTTCCACCATGACTTAAATATCAATTCCAAAGCTTCTCCTATACTTTGCAGTGTTAAACATGTACAGCACACGGTTGTCACAAGGATGTTTCACACGGAGCCAGAAATGTGTATTGGCCCTTGTAATCCATGCGGACGGGTCTCATGCAAAGATCTCCATAGATTATGATAGGTATGTGTGGATACGTGTCTTCAATGCATGTGAAAGCGAATGCCACACGTGCTGAAAACATGTACATGTGAAGGAAGCTTTACACACTGTGTGAACAAGTATGAAAAGTCACCTCTTAATCATTGAATTAAGGTTTTCTCTTTTGGTTCATTGCCATGGGTATAAAATCCAGCATCTAAGCATGTAGTCTGCCTGTGCGAACAGTTGTGATAAAATGGCTCGTTCTAAAGAGCTCCCTGAATTCAGCATCTTGCTGTCATATGTTGTCACAAGTCAGTTCATGAAAGTTCAAATAAGACATGGCTGGGTGAGTTTGGTGTGGAAGAACATGACTGACCCTTCAAGAGACCTAACCTCAACTCCATCAGATAGATACCTTTTGGATTAACCAGAGATTACAAGCCAGGTCCCCTTGTCCAACATCAGTGTCTGACCTGATAACTGCTCTTCTGGAAGAATGGACAACAAATTGCACAGAAATATCCCCAATTTTTTTTTTTAGAGTGGAAGCTTTATTAGCTGCAAAGGGAGATCAACTCCATGTTAATGACCCTGGATTTAAAAAGGAATGTCATAAAATTTCCTCCAGGAGTAATGTGTGTGTGTCCCAATAATTTTATCCCTACAGTGTGTAATAGGTTCTGCTTCTTCCATGGTGAGAGGTGGAGACTGCTTCTCTGATGATGTGTAAATCTGGAGGTGAATGAGAATCATAATCAGTTTTGTTATATATTTTAGGAAGGACGTCCAGAATAAGAGGCAGAAAGCGTCCAATTATTGAGGACGACAGTGAGGAGGAGGTGCAGCCAACGTAAGCACTAAATACGACTATCATTCGTTACATTGTATTGTAAGGCTATGTTCACATGTCTGGTAGTTATACCTGTTTTTGGATTTGTTAGGGGCGATAAAAAATGAAAAGATACAATGCAAAAATAGTTCATTCAAATAAGGACGGGAATGTCTTAAATTGTTTTCTTTTTTACTGCAATCTGTTTTTTAGCAGGATCATGTGCCGATTTGCCATGAGCGTTACCCGTTGGCCATCGCTCATAGCAGATGATCATTTTAACCATGTGTAGCACAAGTGATCGGATGAAAGCACCTTCAATTCTTCTAAGGAAACTATTAAGGCCAGAAAAAAGTAAAAAAAAAATGTTTGTTTTTTTTTAAAAAATATAAACGTTCAAATCACCCCCCTTTTGCCCCATTCAAAAAAAATGAATAATAAAACTAAAATATACAGATATTGCTGCATTCTGAATCGCCCGATCTATCAAGATATAAAAAGAATTAATCCAAATGGTAAACTGTGTAACGAGAAAAAAAAACAAAACACCAGAATTAAGTTATTTTGGTCGCTGCAACATCGCAATAAAACGTAATGACAAGCAATTAAAACATTATATCTACCTAAAAATATTATCAATAAAACCTTCAGCTCAGCGTGCGAAAAATAAGCCCTCACCCAGCCCCAGATCCTGAAAAAGGGAGACGCTACGGGTCTCGGAATATGGCGCCATTATAATTTTTTTTACAAACTTTAGAATTTATTTCACCACTTTAAAAAAAATAACCTATTCATGTTTGGTATCTGCAAACTCATAATGACCTGGAGAATCATAATTGCAGGTCAGTTTTAGCATTTAGTGAACATGGTAAAAAAAAACAACAACCAAGAGACAAGTGTAGAATTATACTTTTTTTGCAATTTTGACGCACTTTTGAATTTTTTCCTTTTTCTCCAGTACACGACATTGTAAAACCAATGATGTCGTTCAAAATTACAATTCGTCCCAGAAAAAATAAACCATCACAGGGACATATTAAAAAATAAAAAAGTTATGCCTCTGGGAAAAAGGGGAGCGAAAAACGGAAAATCCCAAGGTCGTGAAAGGGTTAAAGGACAGAAATCCTCAACTATAGTGATTGAACAGTACCACCACATACCACCATAGCATTACTGAATCTCTCTATACCATGTGTGGTTAATACCGTAACTAATACTGCCATATAGTTACTAAATTATACTTTTATAACATGATTTTAGAACCACCATACTGTAACTGAAAAACAGCATCATATTGTGACTTTATCACTTGGGGTCTGAGCTGTTTTGATGCCCAGCGATCAAAGAGTTATTTAATTCTAAATGCCCTCAGACTCATGAGATAGAAGTTGGCTAAACCCGGTGATTTTGGCTTGAATCGGTTAGCTTCCTAACGTCTGTGGGGACAGGCCTGATTCTAGCTTTTTTTTTTGGTGCCCAAGGCGAAAATTCAAGTGGCACCCCTCCCAGCAGTTCATGGTATACCTGCAGTGAATAAACACAATCCCATCATTGTTTTTTAGGTTTTGCTTTTAAGATATTCATTATGTGGTAAAAGTGACGTGTGAACATGATTCTCCAGGTCTTTGTGATTACAGTAATCCTAAACGTTCAGAGATTCTTATTTTTGTTAAAAAAAAACAACATTTAGCTTGTGATGCTTTTTTAAGGACCTGTTAGAACAATAAAAATATATCTATGAAGCTATGTGAGGGCTGTTTTTTGCACAGTAAGTTGAAATATTTATTGCTATCAATTCAGGGTGCATACATTTGGATGGCTTTTTGCTGTAAGAGGTGTGGTGACAAAAAAAAGTAGTTCTTCTATTTTTTTTTCTCTTTACTGCATATGTTAGTTCTTTTTATATTTTGATAGATCAGACTTTTAAGGATGTGGACATACCAAATTTTCTTTAATTGTTTAATTTGTGTTTAATGAGGGAAGACCGCACCAGATCCATGATCATTAAATGAATACATCACCAGAACATTCCATCAGTACATGAATGGCACCAGCATCCTCATTAGTACTTAGATACAGCACCAAAACAACCATTAATACACTAATTCATTATTAGAACCATAATCGGTAATTGAATATAGCACTGGGACCATCATTATTAATTGAATACATCGCCAGAACCACCAACTGCACATGAATACAGTGAAGAGCAAAAGAGTATCAATCTTTTGAACTTTTGACTTTCAGGCTCCATATCTCACCATCCACTACTTATTTTATTGTGAGACTACCCTCATTTTATAGACAATCATCTTGTCTATCTCATATATAAACTTGAGTTGCAACTATTTGGCATATGATTAATTATGCAGATTCTTGTCATGTCACTGCACTGTTACTGTTTTGCTCCTAAAAATCTAAGTACAATTTTTTATTATTTTATTAGTATTTTGTAAATCCACCTTTGGCTTTCAACACTGCCTGAATCCTTCTGGGCATGCTCTCGATCAGATTCAAACATGTCTTGACCGACATCTAATTCCGGGTCTCTTTTACATGTTCCCAGTTGGTGCATGCTCTTCGACTCGCTTGGATATGTATATAGTTTTTTATTCTATTCTACCCACAAGTGTTAAATTGGATTAAGGTCTGAGGTCTGTGGGGGCCAATCCAGCACTTCGACTTCATTGTCATTGAACCATTTATTTGCCAATCTCAACATATGCTTTGGGTCGTTGTCCTGCTGGAACACTATGTTGTCCTTTTCATACCGATGGTACTCGAGTGTACAAAGTAATTAGTCTTGTAGGATACTCACATATAGCTCAGCATTGAGACCACCATCGATTCTGGTAAAGTATCCAACGCCTTTAGCTGTGAAACAACCCCATATCATCAGACTTCCTTCACCGAACTTGACAGTTCCTTCAATTTCTCCATCCTTTAGCCCCATTTTCCTTTGTTTCTTCCAGACCCATTTTCACCCATCATAGCCTAGTCTATTGACTTTTGTCCCATAGCTGCAAACCACCCGTTTCCTATCTTCTACAGTTCACTTTTCATACCTTTTTGCAAACTTGTGTCGACGCTTCTTATGATGATATTGAAGTCGATGCTTCTTCATCTTTTTTTGAGCCACCATTCAAGACTCGTGTAACATGCGTTACACGGTGCTTGCATAGACATCTGTGATCTCACAATTACGAAACTTACAAGTCACTCCAGCCCGTGATATTGGAAGCAGACTTTGCATCCGTAAGTATGGCAAAAGAGGTGACGGGGAATGCATGATTGGAGCAGTAGGCTGGTACTCAAAAGGAGTTGGATATGCTGGAGACCTTGAAATGGTCTGGGAAGAAGCGCTCCCTGAAGGACGATACATTGCATACCGCATAGACTGCTCTTATCTAGGAGAGGCATCTGAGGTATCAGTGAGGAAGTGGTGGGTGCTGCCTTACATGGTAATTGTAGGGTCTTGTGGTGGTGTAGGTGTCTATCTGCCCTTTTTGACACCCACCTGGTTAGGTAAAATGCAATATCCAAGTAGTTGTTGGTGAATTAAGACCCATGAGAACAATGAACATTTCTTCACTCCACATTTGCAAGTACAACTCCCTCTACCTTGATGGTTTTATCATTTAAAATAGTATTTTTCTTTTCACTTTGACTCTTAACACAGACCTTGATTTGTATGTTTCTACAGAAAGAAATTCACAAGAAATGAGGAAACCCCTCCGTCGTCTTTTGTGGCTTTTGAAAGCGACGTTTTGTGAGTAATTTTGACAACATATAATAAGTATAAGTTAAACTTCACTTAAAAGCTATGTTCACACATGTTGTGTTTTTTTAGCATTTTTTGCTGCAGATTTTTATGCAAATTTTCAGCTGTGTTTTGCAGTACCAGCAAAGTCTATGAGAAACCAGAATTCTCTGTTCACACATCATGCTTTTTTGTTGTTGTGTATTTTGTGCCTTGGTTGGGTTTTTGGAAAATAGAGCATGTCACTTTCAGCATTTTTGTCAGTGTTTTTTCACCCATGGGAAATAATGGGTAGTTGTAAAGGGAAGTGTCTCAGGTTGTACATGTATATACGTATCTGCATGCTAGCCATGCTTGCAGATAAGTATACATGTATATATTGGCCCCACATCTCCCCATGTGTTTCAGTCTGTTTGCTGCTGGAGGAGGTTTCAATAGAATGTCCAGCCATGTGCTAAATCAGGTTTTGCGAGTATGGTTGGACATGAACAAAGATCTTAGCCAGTGGGCAGGGAATAATACATCATTTCCTGTGACATGAAGCTGGACACTGGCTGGACTTAAAAACCCAGAATGCACATGTGCTAAGGCCCCTTAGACTCTTGAGGATGGACATAACAACACATGGCTGAGTATCTCTCTTCCCCTGTAACTTCTTTACTTACTAGCCCTACATACCCTGTACTAACCCTCCTAGATATTGATAGATATATATAGGCAAAGTTGGTATAGTTGGGTGGGCCGATATTGCATGAGTGATTAGCAAACGTGGGTGGAAAATATATTAGGTAATTGGAAATTGTGAATCCGTTTTGTGTACTGTGTTAGTGTGATACCTAGTAGTATATTAACTGTAGACTTTTGTGTAATAAATACCTTTTATTAGCACACGGTTTTGTCTCAGTTGGTATATAGTATAAGGCACAGATAACGTTAGTGGAAATTAATTATTAATAGTCAAGTTTGATGTTAATAGTTAATATCAGACCTCAGTAGAGGTGTAGGAGAGTGCCCCCATTAATTACTGATATTTTGGAGGAAAATCACATCCTTATACAATGGTGAAAAAAATGCTGAAAAAATGCACCAAAATTTGCAGCAGCGTTTTTGATGGTGAAATAGAATGGGGTTTTTTTTTAACAGAACTTTATGTACATGCATAAATAGAGACAGGACAATGAAAAAAATCGCTGAAAAAACTCACAAAAAATGCATCAAAAAACGCAGCAAAACGTTTTTGACGCAGCTGATTTCCTGCCAGAGATTGTGTTTTGATGCAGTTTTCTGAAGCTGAAAAACACAACATGTGTGAACACAGCCAAAGTAAAACTTAAAGGGGTTTACCTGCAAAGTTCATTTTAATCAATAGATCTTGATAATAATAAATTCCACAATTAGATGTGTTTAAATAAAATGTTCCTGTGCTGAGATAATCTTATAAATGGGCCCCTGCTGTGTACTGTGTAATGGCTTTGTCTGACGGTACAGGGACATGGACAGATAATTCCACAGCTCCTGGGAAGGGGGAGACGCAAAAGAGTCTACAGACATTACAGGACTGGATCACAAAAAATTCTTTCTTTGAGGTAAAACATTTTTTAAAACCAGGCAGGGAAATGTTTTATCTCACATTCATTTTCAAGGAAAACGAACGAGTGCAATCCGATAAAAAATTGGATTCTACTTTGACCAATATTAATCTATGAGTTACCGCTCATCTGTGATTTTTTTCACAGCTGAAATCGGACTTAGAAAAAAAATCGCAAGTCAATGGGTGCGAGAAAAAAAAATCACACGGCTCTCGGACCTTGCGAGTGCCGTTCAATTTTTAAATACCCAGAATCAGTTAATTTATTTGAAAGAAACACACAGACTCCTTTAATAAATCTAAATTTAACTAATAACATAACACCCATTCCATTGAAGCCGATGTCAATTGAAATAAAATAACAAAGCATCATCATCCTCACCTGTCCCTGACGTGAATAAAATCATCCATTTGTTGCACGACAGGTCTAGGTCTGCTACATCAAGATGGCAGGCTGTATTGTCGCAAGATACGACTATACAGTCTGCCATCCTGCAGAGACAATTAGCTGTGCAAGCTTGCGCACCTCAGTGTGCTGGCAGAAAGGTCATCGGAGTCCTTATCCAATGAACTCTGTTCACCTCACTAACATTAACGCATGTGCGGTGAGAACTTTCCCACAGCACTGCAGTAAAAAAAGAACACACTTTGTAACGTGTGTTTTCACAGCGCAAATGCACCCAAAGACACATGCATATCATAAATAAATAAAAAAAAATGATGTGGGTTCCCCCCTTCTTTTTATAACCAGCCTTTGTAAAGAACAGAGGTGTGCTCTTGTATTAACAAGATAGGAAGGTCCATAGATATTGGCCCTTTCCCAGCCTAAAAATAAAAGCCTGCAGTTACCCCAGAATTGGCGCATCAATGAGATGCGCCAACTCAGGCTCTTTGCTGGCTTTTCCTGATTGCGTTGGTGCAGTGGCAATTGGGGTAGTAGTTTTATCAGGTTGATGTCAGCTTTGTAATGTAATGATTGACAAAAGTCTGGGATGGGCTGAAATGTTTTGTATGTGGACCTCCATTAAAAAGAACTTTTAATCAACCACGTGAGTGACGGGATTCATCATTTTAAGCCTTGTAATGTCAGCTGGCATCAAAACCAAGGGTTAGTAATGGAGTGGTGTGTATCAGACATCCCCATTACTAACCCAGTAATAAAAAAAAACAAAAACACACACACACACAGGAAAACATAGTTTATTTTAAAGAACACTCCCCCACACCTCGTTCACCTATTTATTAAAAAGCAAAAAAAAAACCATGAAGATCCAACGTAATCCAGCCAATCAGAAGAAGTCCAAAAATGGGAACCTGAAAGACATAAAAGGAAAGTTAAATAAATAAAAGGAAGAAACTCTCGCTCATTCGCCAATTTATTTTTAAATTACAATCTCTGCACCTGCGACGTGACCCATTGGGGTTCCCACGACATCTAACGATTCTGTACAGCAAGCTATGGAGCGTCGTTTTGAGAACCATGCTTCATAGGTCACTCCCGGTTATGTCTCACAACCGATAACGTCAGTAACTTAGTAATGTCATCGCTCATGAGTAGTGTTGAGTGATACCTTCCGATATCAGGAAATATCGGATCGGATTGGATCGGGCCGATACTCAAAAAGTATCGGATATCGCCGATTCCGATACCGGAAACCAATGCAAGTCAATGGGACACAAATATCGGAATGAAAATAAACCCTTTCTTTCCTTGTAGGTTAATTCTACATGAAGGAAAACAACTAACAATAATGTAGAATGTATTGGGGGAGGTGGTTGCCCAAATCGATGGGAACAGTGCTCACAGTGAAACATGAAAAGCCGGCAATTCAGCAGCGGCATACACCGGTACCCGACAATTTAGAACAGAAAGAATAGAGCTTCACACATAGATTAGATAGATAGAAACATGTCAGTCACATATATAATAAGTACAGTGACAGTGTTGCTTACTGTACTTGTCATTTAGTGTAAAGGATTTATTTAAAAAAATAGTGTTTTCATGCACTGTCTCTTTAAAAAAGCTGGCCGGCAATTCAGCAGCGGTACCCGACAATTTAGAACAGAAAGATAGACCATCACACATAGATTAGATAGATATTATGTATATGACTGACATGTTTCTAAGTACAGTGATAGTGTTGGTTACTGTACTTGTCATTTAGTGTTAAAATAAAGGATTTATTAAAAAAAAAATTGGCGTGGGGTTCCCCGTAATTTTAGGCTCTAGCGGAGGTTAAGCACATGGCTGGGGCAGATGTTTGAAGTCTGGGAAGGGGGTAATACCCACGGAGCTTCCCAGGCTACTAATATCAGCCCCCAGCTGAATACCTAGCCTTTTCTAGCTATTAAAATGGGGGACCTCCCCAAAAAAATGACGTGGGGTCCCCCCTATGTTAATAACTAGCAAAGGCTAGGCAGACAGCTGGGGGCTGATATTAATAGCCCAGGAAGGGTGCCATGAATATTGGCACCCTCCCAGGCTAGAAACACCAGCCGTCAGCCGCCCCCAGAAATGTCGCATCCATAGGATGCGCCAATTCTGGCACATAGCCTCGCTCTTCCCACTGCCCTGTAGCGGTGGCAGTGGGGTAATAGGGCTGGGGTTGATGTCAGCTTATAATGCCAGCTGACATCAAGCCCAGGTTAGTAATGGAGAGGCGTCTATAATACACCCCCATTGCTAACCCCATAGTCAAAGTTACAAAAAAACACAAACACCCAGAATAAAGTCCTTTAATTGAAATAAACACACAATTCTTTATTGTTCTAAATTAAACCATACTTACCATCACGCCCATTCCAGCTGAAGCCAACGATCTCCTGCAATAAAAGAAAAATAATAAAGCAACATCATCCTTACTTTTCCATGGTTCCCAGGATAGCTCCAGCTCTGCTACATCGAGATGACGGGCTGGACCGCAGCAGAAAGCTGCCATCTAGCCTGTCATCCCGCAGACACTGAGAAGCGCAGGTATGCTTGCGCTCCTCAGTTTCTGGCTGTGACGGCATCCAGATGAGCCGACAATGAACTCAGCTCACCTCATGCACGTCACTGACAGCGTGGGAGAATTCTCCTGCGCATGCGGCGAGCTTGAGAGAATTCTCACGCTGAAGCGCTTAGCGCAGCAGAATTTTCCCACGCTGTCAGTGACGTGCATGAGGTGAGCTGAGTTCATTGGACATAACCTCGGCTCATCTGGATGCCGTCACAGCCAGACACTGCAGAGCGCAAGCATGCGTACTCTTCTCAGTGTCTGCGGGATGACAGGCTGGATGGCAGCTTTCTGCTGCGGTCCAGCCTGTCATCTCGATGTAGCAGAGCTGAAGCTGTCGTGGGAACCATGGAAAGGTAAGGATGATGTTGCTTTATTATTTTTCTTTTATTGCAGGAGATCATTGACTTCAGCTGGAATGGGCGTGATGGTAAGTATGGCTTAATGTAGAACAATAAAGAATTGTGTGTTTATTTCAATTAAAGGACTTTTTTCTGAGTGTTGTGTTTTTTTTAAATACTTTACTAGAAATTCATGGCGGTCATGTCTAATAATGGCGTGACCCCATGAATTTCGGGCTTAGGGCCAGCTGATAATGCCAAGCTGGCCCTAAACCCTTTATTACCCAGTGAGCCACCGCACCAGGGCCCTGGATGAGTTGGGTACAGCGCCAGAAGATGGCGCTTCTATGAACGTGCCATTTTCCGGGGTGACTGTGAACTACAATTTGCTGCGGGGGGGGGGGGGGGGGCAGAAAGCTTGGGCCTCCCTGCTCTGCGGATACCAGCCCCCAGCTGCCTAGTTGTACCTGGCTGAACACAAATATAGTGCGAAGCCCCACGTCAATTTTTTTTTAAAATTATTTCGTGAATTTCCTGAAATAATTTTTTAAAAATTGACATGGGGCTTCGCACTATATTTGTGTCCAGCCAGGTACAGCAGGCAGGAAGGGGCAGCCCCCAACCACCAGCTGCCTATTTTTACCTGGCCGGACACAACAATATAGGGAAGCCCTTTTTTTCTTAATTGTTTCATGAATTTCATGAAATAATTAAAAAAAAAATACGTGGGGCTTCGCGCTATTTTTGTGTCCAGCCAGGTACAACTAGGCAGCTGGGGGCTTGAATCTGCAGTGCAGGGAGGCCCAAGCTTTCTGCCCCCCCCCACCCCCGCTGCAAATTGCAGTCCGCAGCCACCCCGGAAAATGGCGCGTTCATAGAAGCGTCATCTTCTGGCGCTGTACCCAACTCATCCAGGGCCCTGGTGCGGTGGCTCACTGGGTAATAAAGGGGTTAGGGCCAGCTTGGTATTATCAGCTGGCCCTAAGCCCGAAATTCATGGGGTCACGCCAATATTAGACATGACCGCCATGAATTTCTAGTAAAGTATTTCAAAAAACACAACACCCAGAATAAAGTCCTTTAATTGAAATAAACACACAATTCTTTATTGTTCTAAATTAAACCATACTTACCATCACGCCCATTCCAGCTGAAGCCAACGATCTCCTGCAATAAAAGTAAAATAATAAAGCAACATCATCCTTACCTTTCCATGGTTCCCAGGACAGCTTCAGCTCTGCTACATTCACATGACAGGCTGGATCGCAGCCGAAAGCTGCCATCCAGCTTGCCATGACGCAGACACTGAGAAGCGCAGGCATGCTTGCGCTCCTCAGTGTCTGGCTGTAACGGCACAAAGATGAGCCGAGGTCATGTCCAATGAACTCAGCTCACCTCATGCACGTCACTGACAGCGTGGGAAAATTCTCCTGCACTCAGCGCTTCAGCGTGAGAATTCTCCCACGCTGCATGAGGTGAGCTGAGTTCATTGGACATGCACGTCACTGACAGCGTGGGAAATTTCTCACTCTGAAGCGCTGAGTACAGTAGAATTTTCCCACGCTGTCAGTGACGTGCATGAGGTGAGCTGAGTTCATTGAACATGAACTCGGCTCATCTGGATGCCGTCACAGCCAGACACTGAGGAGCGCAAGCATGCCTACTCTTCTCAGTGTCTGCTGCATGGCAAGCTGGATGGCAGCTTTCTGCAGCGATCCAGCCTGTCATGTGAATGTAGCAGAGCTGAAGCTGTCGTGGGAACCATGGAAAGGTAAGGATGATGTTGCTTTATTATTTTACTTTTATTGCAGGAGATCGTTGGCTTCAGTCGGAATGGGCGTGATGGTAAGTATGGTTTAATTTAGAACAATAAAGAATTGTGTCTTTATTTCAATTAAAGGACTTTATTCTGGGTGTTTATGTTTTTTTTTTAACTTTGACTATGCTCCATTACTAACCTGGGCTTGATGTCAGCTGGCATTATAAGCTGACATCAACCCCAGCCCTATTACCCCACTGCCACCGCTACAGGGCAGTGGGAAGAGCGAGGCTAAGTGCCAGAATTGGCGCATTCTATTTATGCGCCATTTCTGAGGCGGCTGACGGCTGGTGTTTCTAGCCTGGGAGGGGGCCAATATTCATGGCACTCTTCCTGAGCTATTAATATCAGCCCCCAGCTGTCTGCCTAGCCTTTGCTAGCTATTAAAAAAGGGGGGACCCCACGTCATTTTTTTGGGGGGTCCCCCATTTTAATGAGACATGACCGGGAGTGACCCGTGAAGCGACCTATGAGCCCATTCCAATAAAATGAAGGTAAACTATTTCATCAACTGTTGTGTTCAAACTTTTTATTGGTACTGTACATGAGCATCCCTTTATAGTGAACCCCTTCAGTGCTGTTACTTTTTCTTCTCTTTGTAATTTATTACTCAAGAAGCTGTCCTCTTTTCTCATATATCCTGAAGTTCTAAATCTTGAAGGGGTTGTCCGGTCAAAATGGATAAGTCTGCAGTCACACTGTGTGACTGCAGACTCATGAATCCCCCTAGCACAGGCACTTTGCGCTATGGGGATTTGCCGATATGAGACCCGGGACCGGAGGCTATGTATGGTTTCATGTATGTGTATGTGAATGGTTAAAGTGGATCTGTCTCCAGATTTCACAATCCTTCCTCTTCTGCTACTGGTGACATCTCTCACTGCTAAGTGCAAACAGATGCTGGTACGGAAAGTATTCAGACCCCTTTAAATTTGTCACTCTTTTTTTCATTGTAGCCATTTGGTAAATTCTAAAATGTTCATTTTTTTTCTCATTAAAGTACACTCTGCACCCCATCTTGACTGAAAAAAAAACAGAAATGTAGACATTTTTGCAAATTTATTAAAAAATAATATCTGAAATATCATATGGTCATAAGTATTCAGACCCTTTGCTCAGACACTCATATTTAAGTCACATGCTGTCCATTTCCTTGTGATCCTCCTTGAGATGGTTCTACTCCTTCATTGGAGTCCAACTGCGTTTAATTAAACTGATAGGACTTGATTTGAAAAGGCACACACCTGTCTGTATAAGACCTCACAGCTCACAGTGCATTTCAGACCAAATGAGAATCATGAGCTCAAAGGAACTGCCCAAGGAGCTCAGAGACAGAATTGTGGCAAGACACAGATCTGGCTAAGGTTGCAAATGAATTTCTGCATTACCCAAGGTTCCTAAAAGCAAAGTGGCCTCCATAATCTTTAAATGGAAGAAGTTTGGGACCACCAGAAGTCTTCCTAGACCTGGCCGTCCAGCCAAACAGAGCAATCATGGGAGAAGAGCCTTGGTGAGAAAGGTAAAGAAGAACCCCAAGATCACTGTGGCTGAGCTCCAGAGATGCAGTAGGGAGATGGGAGAAAGTTCCACAAAGTCAACTATCACTGTAGCCCTCCACCAGTTGGGCCTTTATGGCAGAATGGCCCGATGGAAGCCTCTCCTCAGTGCAAGAAATATGAAAGCCTGCATAAAGTTTGCTGAAAAACACATCAAGGACTCCAGACTATGAGAAATAAGATTCTCTGGACCGATGAGATGAAGATAGAACTTTTTGGTGATAATTCTAAGCGGTATGTGTGGAGAAAACCAGGCACTGCTCATCACCTGCCCAATACAATCCCAACAGTGAAACATGGTGGTGGCAGCATCATGCTATGGGGGTCTTTTTCAGCTGCAGGGACATGACGACTGGTTGCAATTGAAGGAAACATGAATGTGGCCAAGTACAGAGATATCCTGGATGAATACCTCTACCAGAGTGCTTTGGACCTCAGACTTGGCCGAAGGTTCACCTTCGAACAAGACAATGACCCTAAGCACACAGCTATAATGACAAAGGCGTGGCTTCAGAACAACTCTGTGACCATTCTTGACTGGTCCAGCCAGAGCTCTGGCCTAAACCCAATTGAGCATCTCTGGAGAGACCTGAAAATGGCTGTCTACTAACGTTCACCATCCAACCTGACAGAACTGGAGAAAGGAAGAATGGCAGAGGATCCCCAAATCCAGGTGTGAAAAAATTGTTGCATCATTCCCAAGAAGACTCATGACTGTACTAGCTCAAAAGAGTGCTTCTACTCAATACCGAGCAAAGGGGCTGAATAGTTATGACCATGTGATATTTCAGTTTTTCTTGTTTAATAAATTTGCAAAAATTTCTACATTTCTGTTTTTTTTTCAGTCAAGATGGAATGCAGAGTGCACTTTAATGAGAAAAAAATGAACTTTTTAGAATTTACCAAATGGCTGCAATGAAACAAAGAGTGAAAAATTTAAAGGGGTCTGAATACTTTCCGTACCTACTGTATATTGTCCTCTATTTGGTTCTTCCTGAACCTTGGTATTTGGTGATTCTTCCTATGGTCAGAATGCACCTAGGTCTTTCTAGGGTCTCAACTGATGTAATATTACTTTTTCTTTCCTTAAAGGGAACCTGTGACATGAAAGAAGCTATTTTTCTGCATATATGGGGTTAATCTGCAGATTAATAGAGTTCTGAACCTGCCCAGCACTTAGACCCCTACTGTCATGAGGTAATGATCTTTATTCCTCCTTTTAGCATTCTGGTTTCAGTCACGGGCGGCGCCGGCGCGGGTTCAGTCACCGTTCTCTGTATAGAGTGCGGTGGCTGTAACCTCGTCCCCGCCAGTGATTGACAGCCGGCCCTACTGCTGAGCTGCTGTAAGTCAGTGCAGGGGAGTGTTTGCAGCCACTTCTCACTATACACAGAGCGGTGACTGAATCCAATGGATGCCGGGAGAAATAAAGTTCAGAGCAGGGTTAATCTGGAGATTATCCCCATATCTGCAGTCTGATTGTGTTTTTTTCAGGTGACAGGTTCCCTTTAAGGAAAGAACCATTTTTTATTGTAGTTAATAATTCTTACATGCATGTAGTAATGTCTTTTTTTTTCTTAAATCTGCAGTGCAAGTGGGCCTAGCGGACAACTCTACGAGCATTCAGAAGGTATAATGAAATCTATGACTTTATATTTTATTGATTCCAAACTTTTTATAGGTTTTATAAAATGTACATATAAATAATAGCTTGACACCGGCAATAAAATCTAAAAGGGAATTTGTCGGCAGGTTTTACTTCTCATCTGAGAGGAGCGTAATGTAGACAAATAGAAGCTGAATCCAACAATGTATCACTTAGATTACTGGTTGCAGCAGTTCTGACCCAATCAGAGCTTTTAGATTTAGAATGAAGCAGAGCTGAGAAAGCTGTCCCCACCCACACCAGGCTCTCCATGTACAAAGTCCATAGACGGTGTGCTGCTTATCACAGCAGGGGGCGTTGCTGGACTAGTGTTGTCCGGCAATGTTAATCTCTTCTTGATAAATCCTTGACAATTACTAAGCAACACCGCACGCACTTTGACAAGTGACACATCTCTGAATTCTGTGATTCAGCCGCTATCTCCTGCTGTCCTCAGATTACATAGCAAAAACCTGCTGACAGATTCCCTTTAACCCCTTTACAACCCAAGGTGGTTTGCACGTTAATGACCAGGCCAATTTTTACAATTCTGACCACTGTCACTTTATGAGGTAATTACTCTGGAACGCTTCAACGGATCCCCCTGATTCTGAGATTGTTTTTTTGTGACATATTGTACTTCATGATTGTGGTAAAATTTCTTCGATATCACTTGCGTTTATTTGCGAAAAAAATGGAAATTTGGCGAAAATTTTGAAAATTTTGCAATAAATAACATTTCCCACATGTCTACTTTACATCAGCACAATTTTGGAATCAACATTTTTTTTTTGTTAGGGAGCTATAAGGGTTAAAAGTTGACCAGCGATTTCTCATTTTTACAACAAAATTTACAAAAACAATTTTTTTAGGGACCACATCACATTTGAAGTCACTTTGAGGGGTCTATATGACATAAAATACCCAAAAGTGACACCATTCTAAAAACTGCACCCCTCAAAGTGCTCAAAACCACATTCAAGAACTTTATTAACCCTTCAGGTGCTTCACACCAATTAATTGAACGTGAAAGGAATAAATGGACATTTAACTTTTTTTCACTAACATTTTATTTTAGACCCCAATTTTTGTATTTTCACAAGGGTACCAGGAGAAATTGCACCCCATAAGTTGTTGTGCAATTTCTCCTAAGTATGCAGATACCCCATGTGTTGGAGAAAACTACTGTTTGGGCGCATGTCAGGGCTCGGAAGGGAAGGAGTGACGCTTTTGAACGCAGACTTTGATGGAATGGTCTGTGGGCGTGATGTCACGTTCTCAGAACCCCTGATGTGCCTAAACAGTGGAAATGCCCAACAAGTGCCCCCTTTTTGGTAGTGGTAGTTGATTTTTGAATTTTATAATGTAGTTGTTAGGAGGGCGGTTGCAGACAACTTTATTAAAATGGAACGCAACCGACCTCGGGGTCCGCGATGCAGCCTGGAGGACTGCTGCCGAACACTTTCCGGGTGGAAAGGTACGCAACCAACTTAAATGTTAAACCCTTCCGTGTTACCGCACACATGAACGGGTATAGCGGTTCGCTCTATCTCCGTTAACTGCACGGGAGAAGAGTGACCGGGATAGCACCTACTTAACTGAAGAACCACTCCGTGTTAATGCACACGGAGCGGGCTTCAGCGGTTCACACAATCTCCAAGACCTGCAGGGAGACGTGCGACTGGAGGGAAAGCAGTAGCCCTATCTTCGATACAGGCGCTACGCTCTAGGGATTGGCGCTAGATGCGTGTGTGACTACGCGACGGGTACACGTGCCTCCAGCCGGCGTGCCACCTGACAGAAGGTTACTACTCCACGTGGCTGACAGGCAATAGCCGTGGACAGGGTGTCTGCAGGCTGCTCGAGGTATTAGGAGACTCCTTTGGCTGAGCCAGGCTGCTAGACGTAGCTACCTGCCTAAGCAAATCTAAGCCTGCCTGAGTGACCTACGCTAATTAGCCAAGCTAACTCTGGCATCGGCAGGTCACGGAGAGAGCAGCTAGAGAGCACGTGGAATACACTCGTCCACACAAACAACACTTGCAAAATGATCTGAGCGCTGCGCCATGTTTGTGGGGGGGCCTTTTAAAGACTAAGCCCTTACCCACGCGCCATTGGTGATGTTACCCGTGGACCAATCAGTCGGTGGCAGGTCACCGGGTCAGGTGAGTGCCAACCCACCAATCATGATCCGCCAGGTCACGGACATGCTCAGTTCGGCAAATCCTGGACTTAGATTCCACAAGCCCTGTCTCCTTCTGCAACCTATGCTTAACATTGCTAGGCACAACTACCTGGGAGATAAACAGTGCTCGCGGACCAGCTAGGCGTTGGGGCTGACGGTGATTCTGAGCAGCATCAGCCCTGGCTGGACTGAAATGGGAGACCATAGAAGGTCCTGGACCCATTTCGAATCCAGCACCAGACCGACACCTAACAGTAGTGTTATACATCAGTTGTGTAGGACAACCTGATGAACACTACACAACTGATGTATGACAACCTGACGAACACTACGTCAGTTGTGTAGTGTTTGTCAGGTTCTCATACGTCAGAAATTAATTTAATAGTCCATCGAAGTATGGTACCTTTTGAAGCAGTCTTTCATACACAGGCCAGGTTTGTCAGGGCAGTTGTCACATTGATAAATGGGTGTCCTTGCGTATTCCACTTTTATAACACACTCGGCTCCTCTTTTGTGACTTTCCTTTTTTTCCGCTGTGAGGGATCTGCCCTGGGAAATGCTGGCCTGGTACAATTCTCAGTCCTTCAATTCCGGAACTACTAGGGCCTGCTCTGTCACCGCTGCCAAATATCAGGGCCTTGATAACAGTCTCCTGGAAGTGAAGGTACGACGTAGAAGTCTGGCCTGCACATTGTGACAGAAGGAAAGCGTTGTGCATTGCCATCTGTACAATGTGCACGGCCAGCTTCTTATACCATACCTTGGCCTTTCTGAAAGATCAACTCCCCCCATGTACTTGTACCCCACTACACAGTCTGGTTTGGCGACCTGTGTAGTGGAACCTCTTACAGAGCTGAGGGTGCTGCCATCACCATGTATGGTGGTCAACAAAAGGACATCCCTCTTGTCCTTGTACTTGACCATCAGCAGGTGGTCGCTACATTGGGCTCTGCTCTCACCCCTTCTGAGCAGCTGCCCAATTAGCGTCTTTGGGAGGCCTTTCTAATTTTTGCGGACAGTACCGCAGGCTGCAGTACGTCGCGCAGAGAGGGACTTGAAGAGCTTGATACTTGTATAAAAGTTATCCACAAAGAGGTGATAACCTTTATCCAGCAGTGGGTGCACCAAGTCCTACACAATTTTCCCACTCACTCCCAGAACGGGGAGGCATTCAGGGGGTTCAATCTGGGAGTCCTTCCCTTCATAAACTCTAAACTTGTGAGTGTACCCTGAGGTACTCTGAAAAAGTTTATACAGCTTGATCCCGTACCTGGACCTCTTACTGGGCAGGTACTGCCGGAATCCAAGCCGCCTTTTAAAAGAGATTAAGGACTCATCCACGCAGATGTCCCTTTGGGGCACGTCCACTTCAGCAAACTTGTTGTTGAAGTGTTCGATGACCGGCCGAACTTTGAAAAGACGATCAAAGTTCGGGTCATCGCGTGCAGGACACCTTGCATTATCTTGGTAATGCAAGAACTTGTGGATGGCCTGAAAGCGTCTCCAGATCATGGCCATTCGGAACACTGGAGTGTTATACAAAACGTCAACACTCCAGTATTGCCGAAGTTCGGGCTTGTTCAGGATCCCCATAAGAAGGACCAGGCCCCAAAACTTCATCATTTCTACTGTGTCTACAGGAGACCAGTTAGAAAATGATGAAGAGGGGTTTTGTTCCAAAAATTGATGAGCGTATAAATTAGTTTGGCCCACCATGAGGTTTACAAAATCGTCAGAGAAAAAGACTTTGAAAAAGTCTATTTCTGTGAGGCCGGTGGTGTCAAACTTGATTCCTGATTCCGCCACAAAATCAGTAATCAGTGGTGCATCATTTTCGGGGGGCGAGGTCCATATGGGATCAGTAGTGGGGAGCGCTGGATCATTGTCTCTCCTGCGGCGATGGCGGGGCAGTCCAGCAGAACCGGAGGAAGAGGAGGAAGAAGAGGAAGACGAGTCGGAAAATTAAATAAATGTGGGATCCTCGCCCTCGCTGTCAGTGTCGGTGGCAAGAATAGCGTATGCCTCCTCCGCTGAATAGCGAGTTTGGGATGAGCGGGACATTGTTTTTTATGTATGTGGTGCGTGTGTGTTCATACTTTATTTAGAGTGTGTGTGTGTCAATACTTTGTTTAGAGTGTGTGGAAAAAGGAAATTCTGTATGTGGTGCAAACAGCAACGATGTCACCGATCAATACTCGGCGGCTGCTGGATGTGCGCACGGATGTGTGGGGAGTGGGAAGAGGGAAATTGGGGTGGTTGAGGGGAGATCAGAGATGACTTACCAAAGTCCTCTCTGTTCTTCTTTCAGGATCAGGAGCCTGGACCGGGAGCCCGGCGCTGGTGACCAGGAGCCCGGCGCAGGAGACTGGGAGCCCGGAGCAGGAAACCGGGAGCCCGGAGCAGGAGACCGGCGCTGGTGACCGGGAGCCCAGAGCAGGAGACCGGGAGCCCGGAGCAGGAGACCGGGAGCCCGGAGCAGGAGACCGGTACTGGAGCTGGAGAACAGAACCAAGAGAATTAACAGGGACACTGGGGTGAGGGAGATTGGGGTGGGAAGGGGGGTAAAAAGATGGGGGAGTGGGGAGAGGGGGATTGGGGTGGATGAGGGGAGATCAGAGATGGACTTACCAAGGGGTCAACAGGATCAGCAGCAGGACCGGAACAGGAGACGGAGCCCGGAGCAGGAGACCGGAGCTGGTGACCGGGAGCCTGGAACGAGAGCCCGGCGCTGGTGACCGGGAGCCCGGTGCCGGAGCCTGGCGCTGGTGACCGGGAGCGGAGCTGGAGACTCGGACCGGAGCTGGAGACCGCTGCAGGACGCAGAAAAAAGAATGGTGGTAAGGGGGGGTAAAAAGAGGGGGGAGGGGGGATTGGGGTGGATGAGGGGAGAACAGACTTACCAAAGTCTTCTCTGCAGGATCAGCAGCAAGATCAGCAGCAGGCTCTGGAGCAGGATACCCAGGACGCTGGAGCAGAAGATCCAGGAGCAGCAGCAGCGACTGGAACAGGAGAGAAGATGGTCTTGTGGTGTCACAGAATATTCTGTGGCACTACAAGGCTCAGCACACACACATCAGATGTGACCGCTCTGTAGAAATCCTCACCAAGTGTGAGGGTCTGCAGGGCGGTCACAGGGTGATGATGGGGTGGTGACAGGTGGAGGTAGTCAGATAATCTGATTGGAGCAATCAATGTCATCAATGATTGCTCCAATCAGAGTTCCTGAATACAGGTGACCGGGCGGTCACAGGGAGGTGTCACCTCTCTGTGACCCCCTGTGGTGCATGCTGTGCCCTAGCCATCTGATTGGTGACATTGATTGCACCAATCAGACATGGCTGTAGCAGAGCACGCACCACAGGGGGTCACAGAGAGGTGACACCTCCCTATGACAGCCCGGTCATCTGTATTCAGGAACTCTGATTGGAGCGATCGATGTCATCATCGATCGCTCCAATCACAGCAGTCTGGGGACTTTGATTACATTACAGGGGGTCATGGGGCAGTGACAGGCAGGTCACAAGCCGGTCACCGCCCCATGTCCGTCCTGTTGTCGCGCTACGATCGGTGCGATCGATGTGATCGGCGATCGCACCGATCATAGCAGTCTGGGGCCAGGGCTGGGGTGTCCTAGCAATAGCCTAGGATCGGTGCTCTTTGATCTGCAGCCTAGGATCGGTGCTCCTCTGTTTCCGGCAATCACATTGCCGGAAACAGTGAGTAATGCTGTAAAGAGGTGTAAAGGGGTTAACAGAGCATGGATCGGGGGTCGGCAATTAGTTTTCTCAAGGGCTCACATGAAATACTGTGACTGTAGTGCAGGGCTAAACCAACACACTGAATTTAAGAATATTAGTGGAAATACTAAGCAAAGTTATATTAATTTATACTGCTTACTATTGATGAGAATTAAGTATGTTGATCCACTGCCACTATTAGGTAATGTGCCCACAATGCAGAAACGCTCCGGATTTTTCCTGAGCTTTTCTGCATCTCCCTGGCAGAAAAAACTCATGCAGATTTTACATGCGTATTTTCAGCCCGGGACAAGCGTTTGTCACGCGTTTAGCACATGCGATTTCCCATGCGGGTTGTCAAGCGTTTTCTAAAAGATTTTGGCTTGGAAAAGTGCTTGACAACTTGGTCACACTATATAAATCCATGCAACCGTGTGACCAAGTTAGTTAAAAAAAAGAATAAAAATGGTAAAAACTCTAAAAAAATCCATTATACTCACCTTCCGATGGCCCACGGTCTCCTTCTCCGGTCTCCCTGGTGGCCCGTGGTGGTGTAAAAGGACCTTCCATGATGTAATTTAGTCAGGTGACAGGTCACATGACCGCTGACGTTGACGAGCCACCGGGGAGCCAAGACACACCGGAGAGAAGACCGCAGGCCATCAGAAGGTGAGTATAATGTTTTTTTTAATTTTAATTTTTTTTTTACAGGTACTATGGTACCCGGGTCTGGATGAGAGTCTCCTCTTCTGCATCCGCACATTGAATTGCTTAATTTCCGCATGTGTACATGTAGTCATGCAGATATTATGCGATTCAATGCAAGTCAATGGCGGCAAAAACGCTGCGCTTACGCAAAATAGTTGGTAGTGCTGCGCTTTTTTCTGTAATAATAATCCGCAGCGGATATTTCCGCAGCATGTGCACAGCACATGTGGATTATCATTGGGGAACATTGCAGACCTCCTACCAAGCGTTTTTTAAGCGTAATTGCCGCTGCAGAAACGCTTAAAAAACGCATAGTGGGCACACAGCCCACTAGAGCTTATTTTATTGTGTTCTTACTAGGAGCAGCCAATCAAAACCATATGATTTATGAATTATTATAATGTCTCATGCAGGGGCGGGCACTGAGACCAAAGGGTCCCTGTGCAAGAATTGTGTATGGCCCCCCCTTCTTAAAGGGGACTTTCATTTTAATTATTTTTGTGCTCATCGGCTTGCGCTAGGGAAAAAAAATAATAAAATCAGAGTTACTCATTTTCACCTAGTCTAAAAATAATAAAATCAGAGTTACTCATTTTCACCTAGTCTAAAAATAATAAAATCAGAATTACTCATTCTCACCTAGTCAAAAAATAATAAAATCAGAGTTACTCATATTCACGTAGTCTAAAAATAATAAAATCAGTTACTCATTTTCACCTAGTCTAAAAATAATAAAATCAGACTTACTCATTTTCACCTAGTCTAAAAATAATAAAATCAGAGTTACTCATTTTCACCTAGTCTAAAAATAATAAAATCAGAGTTACTCATTTTCACCTAGTCTAAAAATAATAAAATCAGAGTTACTCATTTTCACCTAGTCTAAAAATAATAAAATCAGAGTTACTCATTCTCACCTAGTCTAAAAATAATAAAATCAGAGTTACTCATTTTCACCTAGTCTAAAAATAATAAAATCAGTTACTCATTTTCACCTAGTCTAAAAATAATAAAATCAGAGTTACTCATTCTCACCTAGTCTAAAAATAATAAAATCAGAGTTACTCATTTTCACCTAGTCTAAAAATAATAAAATCAGAGTTACTCATTCTCACCTAGTCTAAAAATAATAAAATCAGAGTTACTCATTTTCACCTAGTCTAAAAATAATAAAATCAGAGTTACTCATTTTCACCTAGTCTAAAAATAATAAAATCAGAGTTACTCATTCTCACTTAGCCTAAAAATAATAAAATCAGAGTTACTCATTTTCACCTAGTCTAAAAATAATAAAATCAGAGTTACTCATATTCAAGTAGTCTAAAAATAATAAAATCAGAGTTACTCATTTTCACCTAGTCTAAAAATAATAAAATCAGTTACTCATTTTCACCTAGTCTAAAAATAATAAATCAGAGTTACTCATTTTCACCTAGTCTAAAAATAATAAAATCAGAGTTACTCATTTTCACCTAGTCTAAAAATAATAAAATCAGAGTTACTCATTTTCACCTAGTCTAAAAATAATAAAATCAGAGTTACTCATTTTCACCTAGTCTAAAAATAATAAAATCAGAGTTACTCATTTTCACCTAGTCTAAAAATAATAAAATCAGAGTTACTGATTTTCACCTAGTCTAAAAATAATAAAATCAGAGTTACTCATTTTCACCTAGTCTAAAAATAATAAAATCAGAGTTACTCACTTTCACCTAGTCTAAAAATAATAAAATCAGAGTTACTCATTTTCACCTAGTCTAAAAATAATAATATCAGAGTTACTCATTGTCACCTAGTCTAAAAATAATAAAATCAGAGTTACTCATTTTCACCTAGTCTAAAAATAATAAAATCAGAGTTACTCATATTCACGTAGTCTAAAAATAATAAAATCAGAGTTACTCATTTTCACCTAGTCTAAAAATAATAAAATCAGTTACTCATTTTCACCTAGTCTAAAAATAATAAATCAGAGTTACTCATTTTCACCTAGTCTAAAAATAATAAAATCAGAGTTACTCATTTTCATCTAGTCTAAAAATAATAAAATCAGAGTTACTCATTTTCACCTAGTCTAAAAATAATAAAATCAGAGTTACTCATTTTCACCTAGTCTAAAAATAATAAAATCAGAGTTACTCATTTTCACCTAGTCTAAAAATAATAAAATCAGAATTACTCATTTTCACCTAGTCTAAAAATAATAAAATCAGAGTTACTCATTTTCACCTAGTCTAAAAATAATAAAATCAGAGTTACTCACTTTCACCTGGTCTAAAAATAATAAAATCAGAGTTACTCATTTTCACCTAGTCTAAAAATAATAAAATCAGAGTTACTCATTTTCACCTAGTCTAAAAATAATAAAATCAGTTACTCATTTTCACCTAGTCTAAAAATAATAAATCAGAGTTACTCATTTTCACCTAGTCTAAAAATAATAAAATCAGAGTTACTCATTTTCACCTAGTCTAAAAATAATAAAATCAGAGTTACTCATTTTCACCTAGTCTAAAAATAATAAAATCAGAGTTACTCATTTTCACCTAGTCTAAAAATAATAAAATCAGAGTTACTCATTTTCACCTAGTCTAAAAATAATAAAATCAGAGTAACTCATTTTCACCTAGTCTAAAAATAATAAAATCAGAGTTACTCATTTTCACCTAGTCTAAAAATAATAAAATCAGAGTTACTCATTTTCACCTAGTCTAAAAATAATAAAATCAGAGTTACTCATTTTCACCTAGTCTAAAAATAATAAAATCAGAGTTACTCATTTTCACCTATTCTAAAAATAATAAAATCAGAGTTACTCATTTTCACCTAGTCTAAAAATAATAAAATCAGAGTTACTCATTTTCACCTAGTCTAAAAATAATAAAATCAGAGTTACTCATTTTCACCTAGTCTAAAAATAATAAAATCAGAGTTACTCATTTTCACCTAGTCTAAAAATAATAAAATCAGAGTTACTCATTTTCACCTAGTCTAAAAATAATAAAATCAGCGTTACTCATTTTCACCTAGTCTAAAAATAATAAAATCAGAGTTACTCATTTTCACCTAGTCTAAAAATAATAAAATCAGAGTTACTCATTTTCACCTAGTCTAAAAATAATAAAATCAGAGTTACTCATTTTCACCTAGTCTAAAAATAATAAAATCAGCGTTACTCACTTTCACCTGGTCTAAAAATAATAAAATCAGAGTTACTCATTTTCACCTAGTCTAAAAATAATAAAATCAGAGTTACTCATTTTCACCTAGTCTAAAAATAATAAAATCAGAGTTACTCATTTTCACCTAGTCTAAAAATAATAAAATCAGAGTTATTCATTTTCACCTAGTCTATTGATGTCTTTATGCTCCTGGCCTGTCCGTGTTTACAGGCTGCAGTGGTAATATCTCATGTGACCACTGTAGCCAATCATAGGGTCAGCAGCTTGTTCCATCTACCTTGGCATTACTGCTGAGCTCAGTCATTAAAAGGGTTTTCCTACAAACAAAAGTTAATTTTATAAATTGGCTGTGTCTGACCGTGTGCGGAACATGGTCTGATCATACCACAGCTCCTGGGCAGGGAAGGCTGCAAAAGACAATGCAGACATTCCAGCACGGGATCTCATAGGATTGATTCATTTTGTGAGGTAAAATATTTCACTGCCTGTGTTTAAACAATATTTTACCTCTCAAAATGAATCCTTTGTGATCCCCTGATGTAATGTCTGTATTGTCTTTGGCTTCCTCCTCCGCTCAGGAGCTGTGGTATTTTCCATACACGGTCAGACACAGACCATTTTTAAAATGAACTTTTGTTTCTGGGAAAACCCCTTTAAGCTCCAGCAGTCACGTGTTTTAGTCAGGACATCACGGCTGCAGCCTGAAAACAAAGACCAGGGCAGTAGCGGAAGAGGAATTGCTGACCCTGAGAGTATCCCTGATTTTATTGTTTTTCTCTAGGGCAAGCCTAAGGACAGTAAAAGAATTAAAACAGAAATTCACTTTAAGTAACATTATTTGATGCAATAAAAACATGTTAGGCACAAATCAAAAAATCACTTGTCATACAAGTAACATGAGTGCATCACACACCAGACACATCACACAAGCACAGCGCAGACTTGAGAGATGTCACACAAGCACAGCGCAGACTTGAGAGATGTCACACAAGCACAGCGCAGACTTGAGAGATGTCACACAAGCACAGCGCAGACTTGAGAGATGTCACACAAGCACAGCGCAGACTTGAGAGATGTCACACAAGCACAGCGCAGACTTGAGAGATGTCACACAAGCACAGCGCAGACTTGAGAGATGTCACACAAGCACAGCGCAGACTTGAGAGATGTCACACAAGCACAGCCCAGACTTGAGAGATGTCACACAAGCACAGCACAGACTTGAGAGATGTCACACAAGCACAGCGTAGACTTGAGAGATGTCACACAAGCACAGCACAGACTTGAGAGATGTCACACAAGCACAGCGCAGACTTGAGAGATGTCACACAAGCACAGCGTAGACTTGAGAGATGTCACACAAGCAGAGCGCAGACTTGAGAGATGTCACACAAGCACAGCGCAGACTTGAGAGATGTCACACAAGCACAGCGCAGACTTGAGAGATGTCACACAAGCACAGCGTAGACTTGAGAGATGTCACACAAGCAGAGCGCAGACTTGAGAGATGTCACACAAGCACAGCGCAGACTTGAGAGATGTCACACAAGCACAGCGCAGACTTGAGAGATGTCACACAAGCACAGCGCAGACTTGAGAGATGTCACACAAGCACAGCGCAGACTTGAGAGATGTCACACAAGCACAGCGTAGACTTGAGAGATGTCACACAAGCTGAGCGCAGACTTGAGAGATGTCACACAAGCACAGCGCAGACTTGAGAGATGTCACACAAGCACAGCGTAGACTTGAGAGATGTCACACAAGCAGAGCGCAGACTTGAGAGATGTCACACAAGCACAGCGCAGACTTGAGAGATGTCACACAAGCACAGCGCAGACTTGAGAGATGTCACACAAGCACAGCGCAGACTTGAGAGATGTCACACAAGCACAGCGCAGACTTGAGAGATGTCACACAAGCACAGCGTAGACTTGAGAGATGTCACACAAGCTGAGCGCAGACTTGAGAGATGTCACACAAGCACAGCGCAGACTTGAGAGATGTCACACAAGCACAGCGCAGACTTGAGAGATGTCACACAAGCACAGCGCAGACTTGAGAGATGTCACACAAGCACAGCTCTGACTTGAGAGATGTCACACAAGCACAGCGTAGACTTGAGAGATGTCACACAAGCACAGCTCTGACTTGAGAGATGTCACACAAGCACAGCACAGACTTGAGAGATGTCACACAAGCACAGCTTAGACTTGAGAGATGTCGCACAAGCACAGCTTAGACTTGAGAGATGTCACACAAGCTGAGCGCAGACTTGAGAGATGTCACACAAGCACAGCGCAGACTTGAGAGATGTCACACAAGCACAGCGTAGACTTGAGAGATGTCACACAAGCACAGTGCACAAATTACACAAGTAGATGTGCACATATCAGAAAGATCACAAGAATAAGCTGCACACATCTTACAAGTACTCCAACACGCATCACAGAAGTGCAGGACATACCGAGGAATTCTGAAGAGACAAGTTAGAAGGGCTCTACATTCAGGTTCTAAAATGGTCGTTCTGGAGGAATAGAAAGAGATAGATGTTACTTTATGTCACCAACTTATTCGTTCCATGTGTAGAAGACTTGGTGCTGTCCTTAACAATCATAGAGGTCATACAAAATACTAGATGTAGTAGTTTTGGTGTAGGGTGCATCACTGAATTTGGGTAAAACTGAAGATTTTGTAATGAAAGTTATGATATTAACATTACTTTCATGCTATGGGTGAAAAAAATGTTCTGTGAAACTCCGTCTTGTTAGTATTTTGGAAACTGTTCTTGTGTTCAGTGAGGTATTAACTAAAATCCTACTTCTTGTAGTCACTTTATGCTGGGTACTGAAAAAAAAAAAGATATTTATACATACCACTCACCTACATGTTACATACATTGTTTTATCACCCTGACTAATCAGTATTTCCTTTTATTACTGGCATGATATGCCTGCACTTTTGAGCATAGGTATGTACTGCACATTACCATTTCATGTTTCTTAGCCCTGTCTCGTGGTAATCAGTATTAACCTTTCTGACAGCCCCATTTTTCATATCTGAAACGTCACTTTATTTGGTAATAACTTTGAAATGCTTCTGCTAGTCATTCTGATATTCTGATCTTCTTTTTGGAACAAATTGTACCTGTTGCAGCTGGTAAATTTTAAATTAATACGTTTTGTTGTTATTCATGAAAATATCCCAGATTTTCTAAAAATTTAGAAAAATGTGAAATTTTAAACTTAAAGCGGTTGTGCCACCATAAAGAATACAATTGACCAACCAGAAAAGGTGGAAATAAATCGTTTTGTAATTTATAGTGATTCAAAATTATGCTTCATTCAAAAGATACCAAGCTTTTATTTTTCAAATGCTGTTCTCTGGCGCCCCCTGGCGTTATTCCATTACGTCCTGGTAGTGGGTGATCAGCTGGTCGAGTTTGCGCAGTTCCTGGCGTAAGAGCTCCCTACTCGCAGCATGCAAAATGTATTCTCTGTCACAAGGCCCCCTGCTGTAAGCACAACCTGTGTGTGATTCACCCCCTCCCCCTGTGCTCATAGCTCACAGCTGATCTCCGGGTGAGATACCCCCTCCCAATGCGCTCACAGCTCACCTCTGGGTCAGAAAACCCCCTCCTCCTCTGCTCATAGCTCTCAGTTGATCTCCGGGTGAGATACCCCCTCCCCCTGCGCTCACTGCTGATCTCTAGGTGAGATACCCCCTCCCCCTGCGCTCACTGCTGCTCTCTAGGTGAGATACCCCCTCCACCTGCACTCACAGCTCATCTCCAAGTGAGATACCTCCCTCCCCCTGCGCTCACTGCTGATCTCTAGGTGAGACACCCTCCCCCTGGGCTCACTGCTGATCTCTAGGTGAGACACCCTCCCCCTGCGCTCACTGCTGATCTCTAGGTGAGATACCCCCTCCCCCTGCGCTCACTGCTGCTCTCTAGGTGAGATAACCCCTCCCCCTGCGCTCACTGCTGATCTCTAGGTGAGACACCCTCCCCCTGCGCTCACTGCTGATCTCTAGGTGAGACACCCTCCCCCTGCGCTCACTGCTGATCTCTAGGTGAGACACCCTCCCCCTGCGCTCACTGCTGATCTCTAGGTGAGACACCCTCCCCCTGCGCTCACTGCTGATCTCTAGGTGAGATACCCCCTCCCCCTGCGCTCACTGCTGCTCTCTAGGTGAGATACCCCCTCCCCCTGCGCTCACTGCTGATCTCTAGGTGAGATACCCCCTCCCCCTGCACTCACAGCTGATCTCTAGGTGAGATTCTCCCCCTGCACTCACAGCTCAACTCCGGGTGAGATACCCCCTCCCCCTGCACTCACAGATCATCTCTGAGTGAGATACCCCCTCCCCCTGCGCTCACTGCTGATCTCTAGGTGAGATACCCCCTCCCCCTGCACTCACAGATCATCTCTGAGTGAGATACCCCCTCCCCCTGCACTCACTGCTGATCTCTGGGTGAGATACCCCCTCCCCCTGCACTCACAGATCATCTCTGAGTGAGATACCCCCTCCCCCTGCGCTCACTGCTGATCTCTAGGTGAGATACCCCCTCCCCCTGTGCTCACTGCTGATCTCTAGGTGAGATACTCCCCCTGCGCTCACTGCTGATCTCCGAGTGAGATACCCCCTCCCCCTGTGCTCACAGCTCAGCTCTGGGTGAGATCATCTGCTTCGCAGACTAAGTATGGGAAGTGTTTCCCTGCTATCGGGCTCTCAAGTCTGTGAAGCAGATGATCTCACCCGGAGATGAGCTGTGAGCGCAGGGGGAGAGGGTGTCTAACCTGGAGATGAGCTATGAGCTGTGAGCACAATGGGAGGGAGTATCTCACCTGGAGATCATCTGTGAACACAGGGGGGAGGTATCTCACCCGGAGATCAGCTATGAGCACAGGGGGAGGGAGTGTCTCACCCCGAGATCAGCTATGAGCACAGGGGGAGAGGGTGTCTAACCTGGAGATGAGCTATGAGCTGTGAGCACAATGGGAGGGAGTATCTCACCTGGAGATCATCTGTGAACACAGGGGGGAGGTATCTCACCTGTTGATCAGCTGTGAGTGCAGGGGGAGGGAGTGTCTCACCCCGAGATCAGCTATGAAGCAGGGGGAGGAGGTGTCCCACCTGGAGATCAGCTATGAGCACAGGGGGAGGGGGTGAATGACAGACACTCTGTGTTTACAGCAGGGAGCCTTGTGACAAAGAATACATTGTGCATAACAATAGAGAACAAATGGAAGTCAGCTCACCCTCCAGGATTTCAGTGTGTTGAAGCCAGGAACAACGTGTGGTCACACTTGGAATCAATGCAAAAAAGAAGTGAAAAATTCCATTAAGTCAAATTCCATTCAGCTAATATGTTACTTTAGACCCAAATTTTAGCCTGCACAATTTATTATGTAATTTCTCCTAAACGCAGCATTGCCCCATACATAGCAGACACTAATATTTTCTAGCTATATACAGTACATGGCATTAAGGGTAAACAAAGCGGTTGTGCCACCATAAAGAATACAGTTAACCAACCAGAAAAGGTGGAAATAAACAGTTTTGTAATTTACATTGATTCAAAATTATGCTTCATTCAAAAGTTACCAAGCTTTTACTTTTATGAATGCTGCTCTCTGGCGCCCCCTGGCGTTATTATCCTACGTCCTGGTAGTGGGTGATCAGCTGGTCGGGTTTGGGCAGTTCCTGTCATAAGAGCTTCCAACCGGCAGTCTGCACAATGTATTGCAAGAAAAGAAATGAAAAATTCCATCTCCAAAAAAGTTGTATTAAAAAATTCCAAGTTGTTATTACATCATTTTAACATCTGATGAGGTCACAAGGTACATGGGGATTCACATAGCAATTCGTTTCCAAAGCCAACCAGCTTTCTTTGTCAAGCTACTATGACATGATTCTGTGATCTTTTAAATATTTCCGAAACCAATTACAAGTAATACACCGATTACATGACCAATGAGATCACACCCATTACATGACCAATGAGACAAATACATAGAAAGTTACATATCAAATACACTGCTCATAAAATAAAGGGAACACTTAAACAACAGAATATAACTCCAAGTAAATGAAACTTCTGTGAAATCAAACTGTCCACTTAGGAAGCAACACTGATTAACAATCAATTTCACATGCTGTTGTGCAAATGGAATAGACAATAGATGGAAATGATTGGCAATTTTCAAGACACCCTCAATAAAGGAGTGGTTCTGCAGGTGGGGAGCACAGACCATATCTCAGTACCAATGCTTTCTGGCTGATGTTTTGGTCACTTTTGAATGTTGGTTGTACTTTCATACTTGTGGTAGCATGAGACGGACTCGACAACCCACAGAAGTTGCTCAGGTAGTGCAGCTCATTCTGGATGGCACATCAATGCAAGCTGTGGCAAGAAGGTTTGCTGTGTCTGTCACCGTAGTGTCCAGAGGCTGGATGCACTACCAGGAGACAGGCCAGTACAAAAGGAGATGTGGAGAGGGCCGTAGGAGAGCAACAACCCAGCAGCAGGACCTCTACCTCCACCTTTGTGCAAGGAGGAACAGGAGGAGCACTGCCAGAGCCGTGCAAAATGACCTCCAGCAGGTCACAAATGTGCATGTGTCTGCACAATCAGTTGGAAACCGACTCCATGAGGGTGGTATGAGGGTCTGACGTCCACAGATGGGGGTTGTGCTCACAGCCCAACACCGTGCAGGACACTTGGCATTTGCCACATAACACCAGGATTGGCAAAGTCGCCACTGGCACCCTGGGCCTACTTCTGAGGCATCTGTCTGTACAATGAAAGTTTCCTTGAAGTTGGGGCTGATGAGGACCGGCTGTTCACACAGGGCCAACTTCATGGACTGAAAGGCTTCTTCTGCCTGAAGGTTCCACTGAACCATTACTGATTTTTTTCCTTTCAAGAGATCGGTCAGGGTCGCCGTTCTCCCAGCAAAATTAGGTATAAACCGGCGGTAATACCCAAGGATGTTAAGGAACGCCCTCACCTGCTGTGTATTTGACGGTTTAGGACAATTTTTTATGGCCTCAACTTTATTGATTTGGGGCTTGATAACTCCTCGGCCAATCGCATACCCCAAATATCGGGCTTCCTCTAGCCCTATCGCACATTTTTTTGGGTTTGCCGTTAACTCAGCGACTCTGAGAGAATCCAGCACTGCTTGTACCTGGGATAGATGCGTATGCCAGTCGGTGCTAAAGATGATAATATCATCTAGATATGCGGAGGCGTACTACTGATGAGACTTGAGCACTATGTCCATCAACCTCTGGAATGTAGCCAGGGCCCCATGTAACCCAAAAGGTAAGACCGCATAGTGATATAGACCCTCCGTAGTTATGAAGGCGGTCTTTTCCTCCGCCGATTTCGTGAGAGGTACCTGCCAGTAACCCTTGGTCAGATCGAGCGTGGTAAAGTACTGGGCCTACCCCAGTCTCTCAATCAGCTCATCCACCCTGGGCATTGGATAAAGGTCAAACTTCGACACTTCATTTAATTTTCGGAAATCGTTACGGAAGCGTAACGATCCGTCTGGTTTCGTAATCAGTACAATGGGGCTAGCCCACTCTGTCATTTCTCGATGACGCCTAACTGGAGCATCTGTTTTACCTCAGCCGTGATGGCTTGCCTCCGGGCTTCGGTTACCCGGTACGGTCTCTTTCGCACCCTTACCCCAGGTTTGGTGACAATGTCATGTTGGAGAACTGTAGTCCTACCCGGTAGCTCTGAGAACACGTCGGTATTCTGCTGCACCAGTGAGCGAGCCGCCCGTCGCTGCTATTTAGTGAGAGCATCACTTATCCTGACCTCTCCCCCGGACGCATCCCTGGCTGAAGGTAGAGAACTCTCTGGTGATATGCCCGGAGTGATGTCTGTAACTAACCACTCTCGATCTTTCTAAGATTTCCTCCTTCCGGGCTGATACACCTGGTAATTTACCTCCCCCACCTTTTCTCGAACCTCATATGGCCCTTTCCACTTGGCCATGAGCTTACTCTCGGCTGTGGGTACAAGTACTAACACCCGATCGCCCTTGTTAAAAGACCTGACTCTGGCTCTTTTATTATATGTGCGCCTCTGGGCTGCCTGGGCATCTAACAAATGTTCTTTCACGATGGGCATGACCGCCGCGATCCAGTCCTGCATGCTAGCCACGTGTTCAGTTATACTCCTATGTGGAGTCGGCTCTTGTTCCCACGTCTCTTTGGCTACGTCCAACAGACCTCTAGGGTGTCTGCCGTACAATAACTCAAAGGGAGAGAACCCTGTGGAAGCCTGGGGTACCTCACGGATGGCGAACATCAAATAGGGTAGCAACATGTCCCAATCCCTTCCGTCCTTAGAAACCACCTTTTTTAACATGAACTTGAGGGTTTTATTGAACCGTTCTACTAGCCCGTCGGTTTCAGGTTGGTACACCGAGGTGCGCAATTGTTTAATTTTTAGCAGTTTGCACACTTCCCTTGTCATTTTGGACATAAAAGGGGTCCCCTGATCCATCAGGATCTCCTTAGGTAGTCCAAGGCGATAGAACATGGCAAACAGCTCCCGTGCAATTTGTTATGCCGAGGTGTGGCGTAGCGGTATAGCCTCCGGGCACCGGGTGGCACAGTCGACGACCATCAGTATATGTTGAAGGCCACGAGCGGATTTTACAATGGACCCTACCAAGTCCATTGCAATCCTTTCAAAAGGTACCTCTATTACTGGCAGGGGTACCAATGAGCTACGGAAACTTGCGGTGGGTGTGGTCAACTGACATTCAGGGCAGGATTCACAGTACTTTTGGACCTCCGCGTAAATCCCCAGCCAAAAGAACCGCTGCAATATACGCTCTTACGTCTTTTTAACCCCCAAGTGTCCACCCAGCAGGTGTGTGTGTGCCAACTGCAGACGGTACAACTGAGATACCACTAACTGTTCCACGACCTGGTCCCTGATTTTGTCTACCCTATAGAGCAACTCACTCTTGACTACCATGCGTGTAAATACAGTATCTGCACGGAGCTGTTGAGCTACGCCATTTACCTCTAACACCCTTTCCCGCGCCCGAGTCAGAGTGGCATCCTGTAGCTGAACTGTCCCAAACGTGCCCCGGGACACTTCCGGCTCGGGGGGCAAGTCTCTTTCCAACACAGTCCCATAGGGAAGAGTTTTTACCACCCCCACCACATGTTTTATGTCTCCACATGGCTTGGATAAAACTACCTGCGGTTGGGTACTCTCGGAGGTCCCCATGAATGCACACAACCCCCGACAGTCCGTCCACTGAGGTTGTCTCCTGCCACCATCGACCCATGTACCAAAGTCACTAGGCTCACCGAATCTAGGAGGGCCTCTGTGGGGTACCCATTAACCAGTACCTGACACAGTTGGGGTTCACTGTCAGGGGGGTCGGCGATCGCAGTGCAGACAGTCTGGGCGTACATTGAGACCCGGTGGATAATCCCGCAGTCCATGGGTTCCGTAGTTAGGGGGCAGTTAGCAACCACATGTCCCTTCCCCTGACACCGTCAGCACCTAATGGTGGAGGTACTGTTAGGTCTTATGACTGTTTGGGAGGGAACTGGTCTCCTGCGACTCTCATTTCAGGTTACCCCTTCAGCACGGGTACGGTGCTGACTGTCCTCAGCAGAGGGACGCGACCCCTTTCCAGGTTCCTGATTTGGCAGGGATCGGCGTGACAGCCGCGAGGGGGCAGAGTCCCGGATAAAGTCCTGAATGGCTGAGTAGCGCTCGATCAGGCTGACCACCTGGTCGAGTGTGCTGGAGTCCCCTTGCCCCACCCAACTTTGGATAGCGGCTGGCAGAGTCCTCACCAGCCGGTCAACAGCACCCTCTCCACCATCTGGGCTGGAGACAAAGTCTCAGGCTGGAGCAACCTCTTTACCAGCTGCAGGAGGTCATAAGCCTGAGACCGGGCGTGTCGGGTATCCACATAAGCCTATGAAAATACATGCTGAGCCCTCACGTATGTATTGACCCCCAGTCGGGCAAGGATCTCACCTTTCAGTCTCTGGTAGTCCTTTTTTCCTCCCGACTGAGGTCGAAGAAGGCCTTTTGGGCATCGCCGACCAGAAACTGAGCCACCACATCTGCCCACTGGCCATCCGGTAGGTTTTCCCGCTCCTCTGTGCGCTCATAAATGGTCAGGAAGGCTTCCACATCGTCCTCCGGTCCCATCTTCCTCAACGCTGAGCGAACCTTGTCCCTGGCCTCGCGACGTTCCGGGGCTGGTGCCGTCGGCGTCTCCCGCAGGGCAGCAATCTGTTGCAGCAACAGTTCTTTGGTTTTTGCTGCTGCTGGTACAGTAGCTGCTGCTGCTGATTATGCTGCTGTTCCAGCTCCTACCTCTGAGACTGCAGCTGCTGCTGCTGGGTAAGTACCAGCTGCTTTAACAGCTCCTCCATTTTGTCCACAGGGTGGGGCTGAAAGGTGGCCGGCCGGATTGTGGTCATGCAGCGGCCAGTGGGGTATGCCTCAGTCACTATGCCCGCATTCTCCACCAAGCTGTAAGGCAGCGGTGTTCACAACCTGCAGTAACTGAGGCAGTGACCCAAGCAAGTCCAATATAAACAGCTTTATTCAGCAACTCACCGGTAAACAGAAAAGTCCTCTGGGATAACACAAGTCCTTAAACAACGGTTGCCATAGGCAACGGCCGCGCCGGGCCACTCAGAGCCTGACAGGTGCAGAGCCTTCCCAGGCGTGGGTTCAGCCACACTCAATCCTGATGAGCTTTCCTGCTATGCTCCTAGCAGGTTCCAACATAGAACCACACTAATCCTTAGTGCAGGGTTTTTAAAGGACCTGTGGCAAGAGCCACTGGAAAACCCGGCTTGGAGGGAGGAGGCCGCCCCACTGCCTTCCTGTAGCCTCCCCCAAGAAATGAAGGCCCTGCCGGGTTTTACTTAATCTGCCTTAGCCAGATAGCCTGACCAGGTCAATGCTCACCTTCATTCCTGCATTGCAGCCGGAGGTGAGCGTGTGACTGCAATGCACTCCAATGGATTTAATAGGTCTCTGTACACATTCTGGGGGATATATCACATCCCTCGTATACAATCCCAGTCACTGCATCATATTGGTTTCAGAAATATTTAAAAGATCACAGAATCATGTCATAGTAGCTTGACAAAGAAAGCTGGTTGGCATTGGAAACGTGTTGCTATGTGAATCCCCATGTACCTTGTGACCTCATCAGATTTTAAAATGATGTAATAACAACTTGGAATTTTTTAATACAACGTTTTTGGAGATGGAATTTTTCATTTCTTTTCTTGCAATACATTGTGCAGACTGCCGGTTGGGAGCTCTTGTGACAGGAACTGCCCAAACCCGACCAGCTGATCACCCACTACCAGGATGTAGTGGAATAACGCCAGGGGGCGCCAGAGAGCAGCATTCATAAAAGTAAAAGCTTGGTAACTTTTGAATGAAGCATAATTTTGAATCACTGTAAATTACAAAACTATTTATTTCCACCTTTTCTGGTTGGTTAACTGTATTCTTTATGGTGGCACAACCGCTTTAATTGTTTACCCTTAATGCTATGTACTGTATATAGCTAGAAAATATTAGTGTCTGCTATGTATGGGGCAATGCTGCGTTTAGGAGAAATTACATAATAAATTGTGCAGGCTAAAATTTGGGTCTAAAGTAACATATTAGCTAAATGGAATTTGACTTAATGGCATTTTTAATTCTTTCATTCCATTTTGCATTAATTAACCCCTTTATGGACTTGGACATATTCATACACCCAGGTCCCTTGTACTTAAAGGGGTTGTCCACTACTATGTAAAATATGGCAAAGCATTTTTATGTTGAAAAGCTGCTTCTTTGTAATTGCCTCCCTCTTCCTTTTCTGCCTGTGAGTGGCGCTATGACTGACCGCTCACAGGCATCACTTAACCCCCGGCTGCAGCCGGCTCTGACATCCGCTGATGTCACGACAAGTCCAGACTGCTGCCGGGGGTCTCTCTCTTCCGCGTTCCATGGTGGCTGCTGGGTTGTGTGCGGGGTTATCCCCTCAAGTCATACCCAGCATCCACCGCATGCTGTCCCTCTCCCCATTCATTGGGAAAACGCGCGGTGGATGCTGGGTGTGACACGGTGGGGTAACCCCGCCTTCAACCCAGAAGCCACCACGGGGACCCCAGCGCTGAGTCACGCCTCAATAAACGGGACGTCAGCGGGGGTTCACGTGCTGCCTGTGAGCGGCCAGTGATAGCGCCGCTCACTGACAGAGGAAGGTAATTATAAAGAAGTTGCTTTTCATTATAAAAACGCTTTGGCATATTTTAAATATTAGTGTACAACCCCTTAAAAGCGCACCTCAGCATAAATCTACCATTAGGTGTAAGAGGACAATGCTGCCAGTTCCCTTTCATCTTGTTTCTGCCGGACATAACGTTTCACAATTACGCTACTTGGAGTCTATTCCTTTGAAAAGGCGAGGTGGCAACAGAATACACAGATTGAAGGAGAGGCAGGCATATGGCCTCAATCCAGAGTATGAACTGTCTTATTGATTAACATATTCCTTTGTTTCCTCTGTGTTATTTAACCAGTGGATTAGCGATATCTGTTGACATAATTTTACTGTTAAATACATACAGTACAGACCAAAAGTTTGGATACACCTCATTTAAAGATTTTTCTGTATTTTCATGACTATGAAAATTGTACATTCACACTGAAGGCATCAAAACTATGAATTAACACATGTGGAATTATATACTTAACAAAAAAGTGTGAAACAACTGAAAATATGTCTTATATTCTAGGTTCTTCAAAGTAGCCACTTTTTGCTTTGATGACTGCTTTGCACACTCTTGGCATTCTCTTGATGAGCTTCAAGTGGTAGTCACCGGAAATGGTCTTCCAACAATCTTGAAGGAGTTCCCAGAGATGCTTAGCACTTGTTGGCCCTTTTGCCTTCACTCTGCGGTCCAGCTCACTCCAAACCATCTTGATTGGGTTCAGGTCTGGTGACTGTGGAGGCCAGGTCATCTGGCGTAGCACCCCTTCACTCTCCTTATTGGTCAAATAGCCCTTACACAGCCTGGAGGTGTGTTTGGGGTCATTATCCTGTTGAAAAATAAATGATGGTCCAACTAAACGCAAACTGGATGGAATAGCATGCCCCTGCAAGATGCTGTGGTAGCCATGCTGGTTCAGTATGCCTTCAATTTTGAATAAATCCCCAACAGTGTCACCAACAAAGCACCCCCACACCATCACACCTCCTCCTCCATAATTCACGGTGGGAACCAGGCATGTAGAGTCCATCCGTTCACCTTTTCTGCGTCGCACAAAGACACAGTGGTTGGAACCTAAGATCTCAAATTGCACTCATCAGACCAAAGCACAGATTTCCACTGGTCTAATGTCCATTCCTTGAGTTCTTTAGCCCAAACAAGTCTCTTCTGCTTGTTGCCTGTCCTTAGCAGTGGTTTCCTAGCAGCTATTTTACCATGAAGGCCTGCTGCACAAAGTCTCCTCTTAACAGTTGTTGAAGAGATGTGTCTGCTGCTAGAACTCTGTATGGCATTGACCTGGTCTCTAATCTGAGCTGCTGTTAACCTGCGATTTCTGAGGCTGGTGACTCGGATAAACTTATCCTCAGAAGCAGAGGTGACTCTTGGTCTTCGTTTCCTGGGCGGTCCTCATGTGAGCCAGTTTCTTTGTAGCGCTTGATGGTTTTTGCCACTGCACTTGGGGACACTTTCAAAGTTTGCCCAATTTTTCGAACAGACTGACCTTCATTTCTTAAAGTAATGATGGCCACTTGTTTTTCTTTACTTAGCTGCTTTTTTCTTGCCATAATACAAATTCTAACAGTCTATTCAGTTGGACTATCAGCTGTGTATCCTCCAGACTTCTGCACAACACAACTGATGGTCCCAACCCCTTTTATAAGGCAAGAAATACCACTTATTAAACTTGACAGGGCACACCTGTGAAGTGAAAACCATTTCCGGTGACCACCTCTTGAAGCTCATCAAGAGAATGCCAAGAGTGTGCAAAGCAGTCATCAAAGCAAAAGGTGGGTACTTTGAAGAACCTAGAATATAAGACATATTTTCAGTTGTTTCACATTTTTTTGTTAAGTATATAATTCCACATGTGTTAATTCATAGTTTTGATGCCTTCAGTGTGAATGTACAATTTTCAAAGTCATGAAAATACAGAAAAATCTTTAAATGGGAAGGTGTGTCCAAACTTTTGGTCTGTACTGTATATATAATGTATATATATATTATTTTTTCACCCTTACTAATAAGTGTTTCATTACTATACAGAGGAAGATTCTGAGGGAGATGATGCTTCACCTATAGGTATGTACTGCACAATACCATTCCATGTTTCTTAACCCTGTCTCGTGTAAATCAGCCTTAAACTTCCTGACAGCCCCATTTTTCAAGTCTGATACGTCACTTTCTGCGGTAATAACTTTAAAATGCTTCTGTCAGTGATTCTGAGATTGTGATTTTGTTGTTGTAAAACATTTTACCTGTTACTACCTTTAAATTCAGATCTGTTGTTTTGTCTTTATTCATGAAAATTTTCCAAATTTTCTGAAAATTTTGAAAAATGTGCAATCTTTAAACTTGTATACCCTTAATGACATGTATATAGTGTAAGATGGCTGACGGACAGGTCCTTGAGGGGAAATATGTATCATCGAGGTTGGTAGCTTCGGTGATGTAAACCCGAGAAAGCATGCTCCAGCACTTATACTGCTGACAGGGTTAATAGGGCGTATCAGGCCGGTTTTAAGAGCAGTCATAAAAAATGGGTGGGAATGGTTGCCCACATATCCCCACCTCTGGAGCGTGGTTTGGTAAATAAAATAGAGACCAAATGTCTCATTCAGTGTCTGTGTCTGGAGACCTGTGGATCTCCAAGGCGTTAGTCTGTACTAAGGTTTGGACACTGACCTGAGCAGGCGAACCTGCAACATTGTGTGGACATTTTACTTTGTGCTTCCACTTTGTGCCGGAAAAGGATGTTTTTGTTTATGCTGTCTGAATAAACCAGTTTGGATTTCAATGAAAATGCTTCCTGTGTCTACCTCAACCGCAGACGAGTGAGTATTAAACCCTACAATTGGTGCTAGAAGCACAGTCACAAATCCCAAGGGGCAGTGTGACTGCTACAGGAAACCGTTTATGTCTTGGGTGAAGGCCGTCAGCCAGTAGGGGACGTCTGGCATCATGGAGGAGCTGATAAAGCAACTGGTGCAGGTTAATCTCCGGCAGCATCAACAGCAGCAGTGGCAGCAGCAGCAGTACAAACAGCAGATAAACCTCCTAGCCGAGTTAATCCATGGCAGTTCAATCGCCCCACCCCCAAGTCCAAGTGATGACTCACTTGCCAGGAAGACGTTAAGAAGAGCCTTACAAAAGATGATCCCGGGTGATGAGGACGAGGCATTTCTGACAATTTTTGAGAGGGTGGCGGAGCGAGAGATATTGCCTCCAGAGCAGTGGGCGGAGGTTCTGGCACCATATTTAACAGGGAAACAGCAGAAGGCCTATTATAACTTGGCCTTGCAAGATGCAAAAGAGTACACCAAGTTGAAGACTGAGATTTTGGCGTGCTTAGGAGTGACTCTGACTGACATGATGCGGGTGTACCACTGGGCCTATTGCAGTGACAAACCTTCCCGGTCCCAAATGTTTTACCTCCTACACTTGGTCCAAAAGTGGTTGCAACCGGAATCTTCCTCTCCAGCACAGATAGTGGCGAGGATTGTGATGGACAGGTTCATACACTCCCTTCCAAGGCTGGTGCCATCCTGGGTTGCCCAGGGAGATCCCCATAATGCCAATGACCTTGTGAGGTTGGTAGAAAGCTACCAGGCGGTCGAGAGTGCTTTGGGGAAGTAAGGGGTGGCAGCATCTCCATACTGTGGTTCCCAACATGGGGGATGGACACCCAAAAGAGGGGAACTAGAACCACATCTGGGGGGCATCCTAGAGTTCAGGAGGGGTCTGAGTTGCTACCAAAGGCCCCATCCAATAACTTAATTTGTTGGCGATGTCACACCCCGGGTCTAATAGTGGCCTGTTGCCCTATGACCAACGAGCCAGTAGACTGCAGCACAGGACGGCGCTACTTTGCATATCCTGCCTGCAGTGCTGTCCCTCCACGAGGCGTGGGACCGCAGGCATGCCCCGTGTCAGTGAATGGAGCGCAAATGACTGGTCTGTTCGATTCTGGGAGTTTGGTAACCCTAGTGAGGGTCATAATTCCTCATCGTCTGATTCTGCAGAAAAAAGTGGACATCTGCTGTATCCATCGAGACGCTAAGGACTACCCTGTGGTCCTGGTGGTGGGCGTAGTCAAGGACCTGTTGCACCTTGTTATAATAGGGCAGGACTTTGCCTTGTTTTGGGACTTGTGGGAGAAAGGGAGGAAGCCGGGTTTGCCAGACCACAACCAGGTCGCTCCTAAAGAAACCTCGTCGCAGGCCGCAACCGACAGTTTTCCCTTTCATGTGCTTGTTGGGGGTGAGGATGAAGCAGCATCCCTGAGCTGGAGGTGGGGAAACTTTGGAATCGCCCAGCTCAGGGACTGAACTCTAAAAGGTGTGTTTAATAATGTCACTGTTCTGAATGGTGTTGCTCAAGAGTCTATGGCTGATACCTGATATCCGTACTTTGCTGGAATTGGGGAGTTACTATGTCAGGTCACGAAGCTCAGAAGAGAGGTAATCGATCAGTTACTAGTGCCAGGGCCGTACAGACGCAGGGTGTTAGATATGGCCAATGCACATGTCTTAGGTGGTCATCTGGAGGTAGAAAAAGCCCAGGAAAGAATCTTCCAGAGGGTCTACTGGCCCAGTTGTCATCGAGAGATTGTGAATTACTGTAGGTCCTGTCACACCTATCAGTTGACCTCCCCTGTGGCTCACTTCCGTAGCCCTTTAGTGCCACTACCTGTCATTGAGGTCCGCATCACCATGGATCTAGTGGGACCCCTGGTCAAGTCCGCCAGAGCACATCAGTATATCTTGGTGGTACTGGACAACGCTACCTGTTACCCGGAGGCTGTACCACCACAAAACTCCTCTGCCAAGTGCATAGTCCAGGAGCTAGTCCACATCTTTTCTAGAATGGGGTTGCCTAAGGAGATCCTAACGGACCAAGGGACCCCATTTATGTCAAGGGGGATGAGGGAGTTGTGAAAAATCCTGCAAATCACACAACTCAGGACCTCAGTCTACCACCCCCAGACAGACGGCTTAGTGAAGAGGTTTAATAAAACCTTGAAGGCCATGTTGAAGAAGGTCGTAGAGAAAGACGGCCGGGGCTGGGACTGTCTACTGCCGTACCTTCTGTTTTCTATTAGAGAAGTCCCACAGGCCTCTACTGGCTTCTCCCCATTTGAGCTGTTATATAGCTGACAGCCCCTTGGACTCCTGGATGTAGCAAAGGAGACTTGGGAGGCGGGGTCTACACCCTACAGGAATGTAATCGAACATGTGGCCCAGATGCAAGAGAGGATTGCTGAGGCGATGCCTATTGTGAAAGAACACCTCCTCAAAGCACAAGAGGCACAGTCAAGTGTGTACTAAAGATCGGCGAGGGTGAGACACTTCCACCTTGGAAATTGGGTACTAGTGCCTACGGTGGAGAGCAAATTCCTGACCAAGTGGCAGGGCCCCTATGAAGTTCTTGAAAAGCTTGGCAATGTCAACTATAGAGTCCACTAACCAGGGAAAAGGAAGCCCTACCAGGTGTACCACGTCAACCTGATCAAGCCATGGCGACATAGGGAGTTTGTGGAAGCTCCTGTTTGGTGGCGAAGACCAAAGCCCACGTGGAGGAAGTCAAGCTGGCAGAGTCGCTGTCACATGCCCAGAAGCCACAGTGCCGAGAGTTGCTACAGCGGAACTGAGACCTGTTCTCAGAACTACCAGGGTGTATTCGGATCATAGAGCATGAGTTTCTTCCGGGTCATCATGTCTAAGTAAATATGAAGCCGTATAGGATTCCCAAAGCCCACCGAGAGGTGATTGCAAAAGAGGTGAAGCGGATGCTGAGCATGGGAGTCATTGAGGAGTCCAGGAGTGGCTGGTCCAGTCCCATAGTCTTAGTGCCAAAACCAGATAGAGAATGGCAGTTTTGCAATGACTATAGGAAACTCAACAAAGTCTTGAAGTTTGACACCTACCCAATGCCCAGTGTAGATGCAGTTTGAAAGGTTGGGGCCAGCCAGGTATATTATCACCCTTGACCTCGCTAAAGGAATTGGCAAATACCCATGTCCCAAGATGCCAAGGAGAAGACGGTCTTCTCAACGCCAGATGGTTGATTCTAGTACACAAGGATGTCGTTTGGGTTGCAAGAAGCCCTGGCTACCTTCCAGAGGACCATGGACTTGATTCTAGCTCCCCACAAGAAGTATGCAGCAGCCTACTTGGATGACATCGTGATCTATAGCCAGGATTGGGGAAGCCATCTGAGCAAAGTCCAGGCGATACTTGATTCTTTAAAGAAGGCAGGGTTTTCTATAAACCTGAAGAAATGTGCCATGGGCATTGAAGAAACCAAATACTTGGGTTATGTCGTAGGGAGAGGTGAAATAAAGCCGCAAATAAAGTCGACGTGATCAAGAAGAGTTGGCCACTACCCCTCTCAGGGAAACAGGTCAAAGCGTTCCTAGGCATCGTGGGCTATTACCGCCGGTTCATCCCTAATTTCGTCATGATAGCGGCCCCTTTGACAGACCTCCTTACAGGGACAAAGTCGGTTATAGCTAAGTAATCTCCAGAAGCTGAGACTGCCTTCGCGGAACTGAAGGTAGCTCTGTGTAAACAGACAGTTATGGTGGCACCGGATTTCTCAAATAAGTTTGTGGTCCAGACAGACATGTCAGATGTCGGGCTGGGTGCTGTCCTATCACAAGAAGTGAACGGGGAAGAGCATCCCATAATGTATTTAAGTCAGAATGTGACATCCTGTGGGAAGAATTACTCCATAGTGGAAAAGGCCATCAAGTGGGTGTTGGACACTTCAAGATACTACCTCTTAGGCAGGAAGTTCAGGCTAGTGTCAGACCATGCCCCACTAAGGTGGATGAGGGACAAGAAGGGGAACGATGCCGGAGTGACCAGATGGTCCCTAGCCCTTCAGGATTTTAGCTTCCATGCAGAGCATAGGCCCGGGAAACTGCATGGCAATGCTGACGCTCTGTCGAGGGTCCACTGCTTGATAGCGTGTCGGGGTGGAGACGCTGCACTGTATGCCCCCTCTACTCCAGACTCATACACAGGTTTATAGACTATTCTATACCCGCCTATATTGGTTTATTATTATGGAATAGTTTATACGTCAGGAGCTATTTCCATCATTGCCCCTCTCTTGCATCCTGTGGTTCTTTTGCACAATATTTATTTACACCCTGATAGAGGTAGTACATATGTTTTCCCCATATCTAATACATATAGTCTGTATTGATATACACCTGGTTTCTTATTGTTTTATTTATATGTGTATTATATATATATATATATATATATATATATATATATATATATATATATACATACATACACACATATACATAATGGGTATGGAAAGTATTCAGACCCCTTCAAATTTTTCGCTCTTTGTTTCATTGCAGTCATTTGGTAAATTCTAAAAAGTTCATTTTTTTTTCTCATTAAAGTACACTCTGCACCCCATCTTGACTGAAAAAAAAAAACAAATGTAGAAATTTTTGCAAATGTATTAAAAAAGAAAAACTGAAATATCACATTATCATATGTATTCAGACCCTTTGCTCAGACACTCATATTTAAGTCAAATGCTTTCCATTTCCTTGTGATCCTCCTTGAGATGGTTCTACTCCTTCATTGGAGTCCAGCTGTGTTTAATTAAACTGATAGGACTTGATTTGAAAAGGCACACACCTGTCTGTATAAGACCTCACAGCTCACAATGCATGTCAGACCAAATGAAAACCATGAGCTCAAAGAAACTGCCCAAGGAGCTCAGAGACAGAATTGTGGCAAGGCACAGATCTGGCCAAGGTTACAAAATAATTTCTGCATTACTCAAGGTTCCTAAGAGCACAGTGGCTCTTAAATGGAAGAAGTTTGGGACCACCAGAAGTCTTCCTAGACCTGGCCATCCAGTCAAACAGAGCAATCGTGGGAGAAGAGCCATGGTGAGAGAGGTAAAGAAGAACCCCAAAATCACTGTGACTGAGCTCCCGAGATGCAGTAGGGAGATGGGAGAAAGTTTCACAAAGTCATCTATCACTGCAGCCCTCCACCAGTCAGGCCTTTATGGCAGAGTGGCCCGACGGAATCCTCTCCTCAGTGCAAGACAAATGAAAGTCCGCATAGAGTTTGCTCAAAAACACATGAAGGACTCCCAGACTATGAGAAATAAGATTCTCTGGTCTGATGAGATGAAGATAGATCTTTTTGATGATAATTCTAAGCGGTATGTGTGGAGAAAACCAGGCACTGCTCATCACCTACCCAATACAATCCCAACAGTGAAACATGGTGGTGGCAGCATCATGCTATGGGGGTGTTTTTCAGCTGCAGGGACATGACGACTGGTTGCAATTGAAGGAAAAATGAATGCGGCCAAGTACAGAGATATCCTGGGTGAAAACCTCTTCCAGAGTGCTCTGGACCTCAGACTTGGCCGAAGGTTCACCTTCGAACAAGACAATGACCCTAAGCACACAGCTATAATGACAAAGGAGTGGCTTCACAACAACTCTGTGACCATTCTTGACTGGTCCAGCCAGAGCCCTGACCTAAACCTAATTGAGCATCTCTGGAGAGACCTGAAAATGGCTGTCCACCAACGTTCACCATCCAACCTGTCGGAACTGGACAGGAACTGCAAGGAAGAATGGCAGAGGATCCTCAAATCCAGGTGTGAAAAACTTGTTGCTTCATACCCAAGAAGACTCATGGCTGTACTAGTTTAAAAGGGTGCTTCTACTCAATACTGAGCAAAGGGGCTGAATATTTATGACCATGTGATATTTCAGTTTTTCTTTTTTAATAAATTTGCAAAAATTTCTAGATTTCTGTTTTTTTTCCAGTCAAGATAGGATGCAGAGTGTACTTTAATGAGAAAAAAATGAACTTTTTAGAATTTATCAAATGGCTGCAATGAAACAAAGAGTGAAAAATTTAAAGGGGTCTGAAAACTTTCCATTCCCACTGTATGTATATATATGTATTCTAGTGGCAATGGTATATATTCCATTGATTTGTACTGTACATTTGCATGTGGGAAACACATGTTGTTCAGCGCTTTCTCCTGGTTGCTTTGTTCCCACCCCTATTCGTATTTTAGCTTGATCCATTAAAATTTGTTATATTTTAGCATACTCTGGTCTTCTTTTTGTTTCTATATCATTGGTTTTCTGTGTTTTAGTTACCGATTGATCTATACAGTCCTTTTTAAACATGCATCCTGACTAGGTAGTGTATGTATGTATGTATATATATACATATATACATACATATGCATGCATACATACATACACACACACACAGTGTTATGCTTAATGCATTTCCTTCTCAGAACTGATTATTCTTCTTCTAATCTTCATGTGTATCGTGATTTTCGAATTTTGAGCTTTTTTGCTTATTGATAGCCAAGCCCGCCAGCTTTGGGCAGAGGAGGGTATGTAAGATGGCCACCCGACAGGTCCTCGAGGTTGTTAGCTTCGGTGATGTAAACCCAGAAAAGCATGCTCCAGCACATATAGTACTGAAAGGGTTAATAGGTCGTATGAGGGCCGCTTTTACGAGCAGTCATAAGAGATTGGTGGGAATGGCTGCTCACATATCCCCACCCCGGGGGCGTGGTTTGGTAAATAAAATGGAGACCAATTGTGTCATTCTGTGTCTGGAGATGTGTGGATCTCCAGGATGCTGGTCTGTGCTAAAGACCTAAGGATTGGAAACTGACCTGAGCGGGCGAACCCGCAACATTGTATGGACATTTTACTTTGTATTTCCGCTTTGTGCCGGAAAAGGGTGTTTTTGTTTTGCTACCTGAGCAGTTTATGCTGTCTGAATAAACTAGCCTGGATTTCAATGAAAATGCTTCCTGTGCCTACCTCAGCCGCAGCCGAGTGAGTACCAAACCGTACAGTAGCTATACAATATTAGGGTCTGCTATACAAGGAGTAATGCTGCATTCAGGAGAAATTGCGTAATAAATTGTGCAGTCTAAAAATTAGGGCTGAAGTAACATTTTAGCTGAATGGAATTTGGCTAAATGGAATTATTAATTTTTTTTCTTCTATTTTCATTAATGCAAAGCACCTCAAGGAATAGCAAACTTCTTGTATGCTTTGAAACCTCCATTCTTTAAATTGGGGTGATTTTTAGGGGGTTACAATAAAAGGCCCTTCAAAGTCACTTCAAAAGTGAATAGGTCCATAAAAATGCAGTTTATTTTAAATTTCCTTGGAAATATGAAAAATTGCTGCTAAAATTGTAACTCCTTCATGACCTTTGACATACCTATACGTCCTGATCGGGAAGGGATTCCCGACCACTGACATACAGTAACATCATGACGATTGTGCGGGGCCCAGGGGCTGTGCCCTCACCATCATCGTCAGGAGCTTGGCTTAAGTGATAGCAGAGCCTCGGCTGTCACTGTCAGGAGCATTGCCCTCACCATTCCCAGCTTTTTAACCCCTTAAATGTCGTTATCCATAGAAATAACAGCATTTAGAAGGCTTGAGGAGGGAGAGGGCTCCCTCTCTTACGTGATCTGCATCAGGTGCCATCATACACTGGGAGAACCCCTAAGGTGCCATAACAGCCTGAGGACCCCATTTTACAAAGTACACCTCTCAGTGAACTCTTCTAGGTGTGCAATGATCATATTAACACCATGGGTGTGTCACAGAATTTTATACCATTGGGCAGTGAAGAAAAAATAATTACATTTTTATCTCAAATATTTTGTTTTAGCCCCAGATTTTACATTTTAAATGGGGTTAATGGATAAAACTGGCCCCTAAAATGTGGCCCACAATTTCTGCTGAATGTGGCAATACCTCATATGTGGCTGTACAGTACTGCTTAGCCACACGGCGACACTCGGGAAGGACGGAGCGCTTTTTGACTGCTGGAGTATAGGTTTTCCTAGAATAGTTTGCGGACTCCATATACAGAGACCCTAAATGCTAAAAGAGCAGAATACCCGCACTCAAGTGACCCCATTTTGTAAGTTATACCCCTGACAAACATGTGGATGGTAAATCTGATGTAGGCACACACTGGAACTCTGGAGGGCGGGGGTGGGGTGGGAAAGGGGGGCTAGCATTAAAATTTCGGAGCACAGAATTTGCTATATTTCTTTTGGGGGCGAGGAGTTATTTCACTTTTCCAGTGCCCTTGTGCTATCAGTAACGTGGAAGCACCCTATATTTACATTGACAGATGAAACCAGGGGAGGAGTCCTGAGGAGATAATTTGCATATTCCCACTGCATTTTGGGATAAGTGAAGAGTCTCCGCGAGCTCAAAGAACACTGGATTTTGGCCGTTGGAGCTGAAAGGAGGATATCGGTAAACCGAATTTTGGAGCGTTTTTCACTGTTTTCATAACACATTAACAATAAGAACATGGAAGAGTCCAGGAGCCATTTGGTGAGCTGCATATCCTGATACATCTTCACATACTTGCCAGGGAAAAGCCAAACTTCACATGCCAGAAATGCAAGCTTGTGTCCCTGTTGGAGGAAAAGTTGCAAAATCTAGAAGAGAGGTTAACTACCTTGAAAATCATTAAGGAAGGTGAAGAGTTCTTAAGACAGAGGAGAATTATCTCTTCATGATACAGGAAGAGAAGAAATTCGAACTGCACCTGATGAAACAGAGGAATGGAAGCATGTGACCCAGAGAAGCAGGAGTATCGAGAGGCAGTCAGCACCCATACTGCTCAGGAACCAGTACCAGGCTCTCACACAGGAGAACCATGAAGAAATACAGCAAGATAAGACTTTGCCCACAATGAATAAACTTGTAAGCCCTCAGAATCCTCCTGGATAGAGAAAGAAAATGTTGTGAAGAAAAAACGGAGAGTGGTGGTCATGGGGGATTCCCTGTTGAGAGGAACAGAGGCCGCTATCTGCAGACCAGACATAACCTCAAGAGAAATGTGCTGTCTTCCAGGAGCAAAAATTAAAGGTGTGTCTGACTGGATACCAAGACTTTTCAGACCTACAAATCACTACCCATTCCTGCTAATACATGTGGGAACAAATGACCCTGCAAGAAAGGACCTGGAAACCATCTGCAGTGACTTTGAAGACTTAGGCAAGAAAGTGAAAGAATTGGGAGCGCAGGTGGTCTTCTCATCCATCCTCCCAGTGGATGGCCATGGAGCAATGAGGTGGAATAAGATTCTAAAGGTAAACAACTGGCTAGTTCGATGGTGCTGTCAACAAGGATTTGGATTTCTGAATCATGGAATAAATTACCTATATGATGGACTACTTGCTAGAGATGGGATGCCCCTTACGAAGACTGGAAAACATGTATTTGGAAGTCGCCTTGCTACACTCATCAAGAGAGCTTTAATCTAGAACAATATGGGAAGGGAAGCAAAAGGCCAGAAAAAGCCATACAGCTGACAAATACTATTGAGATCTCTGCTATTGGAAGTGGAAAGGAAGAACAAAGACAAAAAAATCTAAGTAATAAAAATATGGGAGGAAGAGAAACCAATCACAAACTAAAATGTTTTTATACAAATGCACAAAGCATGGGCAAGAAACAAGGAGAATTGGAACTACTAACGCAGGAAAAGAAATATGATGTCACTGGAATCACTGAAACTTGGTGGGACGATACACATGATTGGAATGCAAGGCTAAAAGGATACAACTTATTTGCAAGAAGCAGACTTGATAAACGAGGAGGAGGTGTTGCATTGTATGTTAGAAAAGCGTATATCTGCAGAGAGATTGAAGCAGAGACTTCGAGTTCTGTGGAAAGTGTTTGGGTCAGAATACAAGGAGAGAACAACGGAAAGGACACCATTGTAGGCATTTACTACAGGCCACCTGGGCAAGCTGAAGATATGGATGAACTCTTTATGTATCAAATGACCAAGTTCTCCAAAAAATATGACGTAGTGGTCATGGGAGATTTCAACTATCCAGACATTTGTTGGGAATCTCTCTCAAGTAAACTAACAGGTCAAGCAAATTCTTATCCTCTCTTGCTGACAACTTTATCTTCCAAAAGGTAGGGGAGAAAACAAGGGGATCTGCTACTTTGGATCTAATCCTTATAAACAGGGAGGAAATGGTTGAGGAGATAAAAGTGGCTGTGACCCTAGGAGGCAGCGATCATGCTATTATAGAATTTTGGATAACTAGAGGAGGAAGACATGTGAAGACTCAAACTTCAAGGTTAGATTTTAGATAGGCAGATTTTAAGAGACTCAGAAAGAGAATAGGAGGGATCCAATGGCTGGATGTCCTTAAGGACAAAAATGTCCAGGAAGGATGGGAAATTTTTTAAAAATGAGATTCTCAAAGCACAATCGTTAACAATCCCGAAAAGTAGGAAGAATGGGAAGCATTTAAGGAAACCAGGATGGATGAACACAGCACTTAAACACATGCTAAAAAGAAAGAAAGAAATGTTTATCAAATGGAAAGAAGGAGTCATATCTAAAGAAGATTATAATGCAGTCTGCAGATCCTGCAGGGCACGTATCAGGTCAGCTAAAGCTGACAATGAATTAAGGCTTGCAAGAGATGTCAAAAGCAATAAAAAAGGATTTTGGGGGTATGTCAAAAGTAAAAGAAAAGTCAAAGATGCTATAGGATTTTTACAGGATGAAAATGGTGAAATGGTAAGAAAGGATGTTGAGAAGGCCGAACTTTTTAATTCCTATTTTGCATCTGTTTTCTCTCAGAAAGAAAATGGAACATCAACTGATCTTCACTGTCCTATTAAAGGAATTAAAGAATCCAGGTTATCTGTAAACAGAAAGATTGTGAGGGAATATTTAGCTAACATAAATGAGTTCAAGTCTCCAGGTCCAGATGAATTAAACCCCAGAGTACTGAAGGAGATCGTAGAAGAAATTTTAGAACCACTCTCCATAATCTTTGAAAATTCTTGGAGAACAGGAGAAGTCCCAGAAGACTGGAGAAGAGCAAATGTTGTTCCTATCTTCAAAAAGGGGAAGAAAGTGGACCCAGGGAACTATAGGCCGGTGAGTCTGACTTCTATACCAGGAAAGATCTTTGAACAAATTATTAAACAACATGTATGTAAGTACCTGGATAAGAATGAAGTGATTAACCAGAGTCAGCATGGGTTTGTAACTAACAAGTCATGTCAGACTAACTTAATTTCCTTCTATGACAGAATCACTGACTGGGTGGATCAGGGAAATTATTAAGGGGACGGTTGCAAACAACTTTTATTAAATAATGGAAAGCAACCGTACACGGGGTCCGCGATGCAGCCTGGTGGACTGCGGCCAAACACCTTCCGGGTGAGAAGGTAAAACAACCAACTTAAATAACAATCCCTTCCGTGTTACTGCACACCGGAACGGGAATAGGGATTCGCACTATCTTCGTTAACAGCACGAGAGATGTGCGATAAATAATATATCTGTAGCCCTGTTAACTGCACAGGGACTACACAGCAGACGCTAGGATGCGTGTGTGACTCACGTCGGCGAATACTTGCTCCCAGCCTGCGTGCTACCGGACTGAGGAGAATCTCTCCACGTGGCTTACAGGCGGTGCTGGGAATAGAGTGTCTGCAGACTGCTCGGGGTGTATGGTGACCCCTTTGTCGGAGCCAGACTGTCAGATGAAGCTACCTGCCTATTTCATCTAAGCCTGCCTATTTCCACTAAACCTGCCTGCCAGAAACTAAAGCACACGTGGAGCCCAAAAGACCAAGCGTCCACACAACACCATCACAGCTCAATGATCAGAGCGCGCCGCCATATCTGTGGGCGGGCTATTTAAAGATTAAGCCCTGCCCACCATCGCACTATTGGTGACGTCACCCGCAACCAATCAGGTGGCGCCAGGTCACCGGATCAGCTGACTCCCAAACCACCAATCACGGTCCACCATGTCACGGGCATGCTCGGTGCAGAGAATCCTGGACTTAAGCTTTAGCAGCCCTGTTTCTCTCCGCAACCTATCCTTCATGTTGCTAGGAACAAAGACCAAAGAGACAACCTGTATATCTCGTGCACCAGCTAGGCGTTGGGACTGATGATGATACTGAGCACCATCAGCCCTGGCTGGACCAGAATGGGAGACTACAGAATCCACTGATGGTTCTGAACCCATTTCAAATCCAGCAAACACCCGACGCCTAACAGAAATGCTGTAGATATAGTATATCTTGACTTCAGCAAAGTATTTGACAAAGTATCTCACACCATCCTTATTGAAAAAATGACCCAGTATTGAAAGGACAAGGCAACTGTTAGGTGGATTCATAACTGGCTTAGTGATCGACTCAACGGGTGGTCGTAAATGGCTTCACATCCAGCTGGATGAATGTCTCAAGTGGGGTACCACAGGGCTCTGTCCTGGGACCTGTATTGTTCAACATCTTTAGCAATGATTTAGATGACGGAATTGAGGGTAAACTGATTAAATTTGCTGATGACACAAAGCTAGGAGGGATAGCTAACACTAGAGAAGAGAAAGAGAGGATTCAAAAAGACCTTAATAAACTGGAGCAGTGGGCAGCAAGTAACAGAATGTTTTTTAACAGGGAAAAATGCAAAGTACTACATCTGGGCAATAAAAATGAAAAAAGCATATACAAAATGGGAGGAATAGAGCTAAGCAACAGTACATGTGAAAAATACTTAGTTATACTAATAGATCATAGACTGAACATGAGTCAACAGTGTGATGCAGCAGCAAAAAAAGGCAAATACAATTCTGGGATGTTTTAACAGAAGCATACAATCTAGATCACGTGAAGTCATTATCGGACTTTACTCCTCTTTGGTGAGACCTCATCTGGAATACTGTGTCCAGTTTTGGGCACCACATTTTAAAAAAGACATCGACAAACTGAGCAAGTTCAGAGAAGAGCGACCAGAATGGTGCCCGGTCTGCAAACCATGTCCTATGAGGAACGGTTGCAGGATTTGGGAATGTTTAGCTTGCAAAAAAGAAGACTGAGAGGAGACTTAATAGCTGTCTACAAATATGTCAAGGGCTGTCACATTGTAGAAGGATCATCTTTATTCTCATTTGCACAAGGAAAGACTAGAATCAATGGGATGAAACTGAATGGGAGGAGACACAGATTAGATATTAGAAAAAACTTTTTGACAGTTAGGATGATCATCGAGTGGAACAGGCTGCCACGAGAGGTGGTGAGTTCTCCTTCAATGGACGTCTTCAAGCAGAGGCTGGACAGACATCTGTCTGAGATGATTTAGTGAATCCTGCTTTGAGCTGGGGGTTGGACCAGATGACCCAGGAGGTCCCTTCCAACTCTACAATTGTATGATTCTATGGATCTGAGTGTTTTGTTTGTTTTGTGGATAGATTTGAAGCTTTTATTGGGAACATTTAACATAACATTTTGGATCATATTTATCCTGTGCTCTATGCTGAGCACTTATTTTGGGGTTTCCATCGAAATCTCTGGGTGACGTGATTCAGGTGACACCCCCCAGTGGATCCATTCATTATAATGAGGCAGCAGAGTTACTCTTCTGGGCTCCATCTTACCTCTGTTCAGCGTTGTCCTACTTTTCAGAGGTGTCCAAAACTGCGGCCGATCGCGCATTTATGCACACCTAAAAAGACGGACAATACCAACTCACAGGCCAGACGGCGTCCAGTGTTGCCATCTGCCTTGTTTTAGGGAATCGTCCTCTGGGACAGTCATGTAAGGGCTTGTTTTTTGCGGGACGATTTGACGTTTTTATTGGTACCATTTTTGGTCACATGTCATTTTTTGATTGCTTTCTATTCTAAATTTGGGGAGGGAAAATAAACAAAAACTGGCAATTCAGGAATTGTGTTTTTTTTTTTTTTTATGCCGTTCCGCGTGTGGTAAAATTGATAAGGCAGAGTTATTCTTCAGCTCTGTACGTTTACAGCGGTACCACATTAATAGCGTTTTTATACAAAAAATATATATATTTTTTGCATCGCTTTATTCTGAGAGCTATAATTTTTTTATTTTTTCACTGATGGGGCTGTATAGCGGCTTGTTTCTTGTGGGAAAAGATGACGTTTTCAGCGGTACTAATTTTATTTAGATTTGGTTTTTTTATCGTGTTTTATTCCCCTTTTTTTTTTGATGATAAAGCATCGTTAGCCTCGTTTTTTTAATTTTTTTTTGTGCGGCGTTCACTGAAGGGGTTAAATAGTGTGACACTTTTATAGGTCGGGTTGTTCCAGACTCGGCAATACCAAATATGTGTACTTTTTTTTATTTTTTTATTTTTTTTTACATAAAAATGTGTATTTATTAGTGAATATTTTTTTTAATTATTATTATTATTATTATTATTTTTTTTTTACACATTTTTTGCCATTTATTTTTTACTTTTTTATTTAGTCCCTTTATGGGACTTTCACTTGTATCTCTTTGATCACAGGTATAATGTATTGCAATGTACTAGATTGCAGTGCATTCATTATACCTTTAGTGAACGCTCCTGAGCCCATGCTGTGAGCATGGTTTCAGCAGCTTTCCGTAGCTTGGTGACCCGGGGGTCGTCATGACGACCCCTGGTCACCATGGCAATGATTGGGCCCCACGTCATCGCAGGGCCACCGATCTGTCAGGGGGTTAACAGCCAGGGGTGGTGCTGACACGGCTACTAGCTGTTTAGTGCCGGAGCTCAGCCACTGGCGGCGCTGAACTCCGACACTGATCGGGCTGGAGACGCTGATATTTCAGCATCTCCTGCACGATCATGCTGAGATCGGTCAGTCAGATTGACTGACCGATCGCAGCAATCTAGGTGTGCGGACCGACCATATGGCTCCCTGCACCCCTTCTTGTGCTGCTCAGCTGTCACAGATAGCTGTCCACACGTATCTCTCACTGCGTGTTTACACGCTGTGACAGTTTAAAGCCATAACGGACACTGCACGGCAAGGAGCATTAACTTACACCTGCTCATGCCGTGCAGTGTCCGTCATTGGGCGTTATGGGGTTAATACCGCTGTCAAGTGTGATGGTGACATGTAACAGACTTTAACATAATGGCCATCAGTTCTAATGAACATGGGGCCACCGTGCAGTATGAATGCACATTGACGAAGGGTTACCTTGACTGCCGGATGACCACTTTAAAAAAATATATATATGGCTCTCAGAATATGGTGACAAAAGCCAAATTGTTTTTGTAAATGTTTTATTTTATTTTTAATTAGTAAATCATGAATAGAAATATATAGATTTGGTTTCCCGTAACCATACTGACCCATAGAGCAAAGGTAACAGATCACCACTAGATTAGCACAAAGTAAGGCTGAGTTCACACGATGCGTTTTTCGTGCGTTTCCGCGGCGTTTTTGCAGTTGCGTAAACGCCGCGGAAAAGCATGAAAAACGCATGGTAGAAGGGCAGCAATGTTCCCCAATTGAAATCCGCATGTACTGTGCCCATGATGCGGATTTTTCCGCAGCGTAAACGCTGCGGTCAAAAATCCGCAGCATTTCAATTAATTTTGGGGAAACGCTGCTCTTTTGCCGCCATTAACTTGCATTAGACTGCATGAAATCCGCATCACTGTATATGTTGATGCGCTTTTCATGCGGTCTAATGTGCGGATGGTACCTGGGTGTGGATGAGAGGACTCTCATCCAGACCCAGGTACCATTAAAAAAAAAAGAATAAAATAAAAAAACATATATTCTCACCTTCTGACGGCCCGCGCAGCGTCCTCCAGGCTTCCCGGGCACTTTGCGGTTGAATGAAGGACCTTCGCTGACGTCAGAGTCATGTGACGGGTCACGTGACGCTGACGTCGGAAGGTCCTACAGTCTTCACTGCCGGCAGCCGGGACCGATGAAGCAGGACACCGGGGGCCATCAGAGGGTAAAGTATATATTTATTTTTTATTTTTTGACATTCACATACTATATAAATCCATGCCGTTTGCATGGATTTATATAGTGTGAAGTTGACAAGCACTTTCCCCAAGTGATGCTAAAATCGCTTGGGAAGCGCTTGTCAACCCGCATGTGGAAATGCAAGTGAAGAAAGCTTCACATCCGCATGTCCCTGGCAGGAAACCGCATGTACAATCCGCATGTACAATCCGCATGCGTTTTTTCCTGCCAGAGAGATGCAGAAACGCTCAGGAAAAAATCCTGAGCATTTCTGCATCGTGTGCACATACCCTAAGTGGCGCTAGTACAAAACCTTGAAAAAGAAAATGTGGAATTACAGTTTTTTTCCTCACCGTTTCCACTTATTTCATAGAATAAGTGGTGTTCTGCAAAAAACAAGCCCTCTTGCGGCTATGTCGAAATATTAGAAAGGTTATGATTCTTGTTACAAGGAGAGGAAAAAGTAAGTTACAATATCCTGGGGAAAAGCTCTGTGTCTGCCTCCTGAAAACCTCCAGCTCAGGGTTTGTTACCCGACCGACGACATGTTTAACAGATTCCTTTGACTAAACCACCCTTCACATGTCCATATAATACCGGTACTGGAAAAATGGTACCGGTGTCATAAGTATTTTGGATCAGTGTGCCGTCCGTGTGCCATCAGTGTTCCATCCGTGTGCAATTCATTTTTTTTCCACCATGACTTAAATATCAATTCCAAAGCTTCTCCTATACTTTGCAGTGTTAAACATGTACAGCACACGGTTGTCACAAGGATGTTTCACACGGAGCCCGAAATGTGTATTGGCCCTTGTAATCCATGCGGACGGGTCTCATGCAAAGATCTCCATAGATTATGATAGGTATGTGTGCATACGTGTCTTCAATGCATGTGAAAGCGAATGCCACACGTGCTGAAAACATGTACATGTGAAGGAAGCTTTACACACTGTGTGAACAAGTATGAAAAGTCACCTCTTAATCATTGAATTAAGGTTTTCTCTTTTGGTTCATTGCCATGGGTATAAAATCCAGCATCTAAGCATGTAGTCTGCCTGTGCGAACAGTTGTGATAAAATGGCTCGTTCTAAAGAGCTCCCTGAATTCAGCATCTTGCTGTCATATGTTGTCACAAGTCAGTTCATGAAAGTTCAAATAAGACATGGCTGGGTGAGTTTGGTGTGGAAGAACATGACTGACCCTTCAAGAGACCTAACCTCAACTCCATCAGATAGATACCTTTTGGATTAACCAGAGATTACAAGCCAGGTCCCCTTGTCCAACATCAGTGTCTGACCTGATAACTGCTCTTCTGGAAGAATAGACAACAAATTGCACAGAAATATCCCCAATTTTTTTTTTTAGAGTGGAAGCTTTATTAGCTGCAAAGGGAGATCAACTCCATGTTAATGACCCTGGATTTAAAAAGGAATGTCATAAAATTTCCTCCAGGAGTAATGTGTATGTGTCCCAATAATTTTATCCCTACAGTGTGTAATAGGTTCTGCTTCTTCCATGGTGAGAGGTGGAGACTGCTTCTCTGATGATGTGTAAATCTGGAGGTGAATGAGAATCATAATCAGTTTTGTTATATATTTTAGGAAGGACGTCCAGAATAAGAGGCAGAAAGCGTCCAATTATTGAGGACGACAGTGAGGAGGAGGTGCAGCCAACGTAAGCACTAAATACGACTATCATTCGTTACATTGTATTGTAAGGCTATGTTCACATGTCTGGTAGTTATACCTGTTTTTGGATTTGTTAGGGGTGATAAAAAATGAAAAGATACAATGCAAAATTAGTTCATTCAAATAAGGACGGGAATGTCTTAAATAGTTTTCTTTTTTACTGCAATCTGTTTTTTAGCAGGATCATGTGCCGATTTGCCATGAGCGTTACCCGTTGGCCATCGCTCATAGCAGATGATCATTTTAACCATGTGTAGCACAAGTGATCGGATGAAAGCACCTTCAAGTCTTCTAAGGAAACTATTAAGGCCAGAAAAAAGTAAAAAAAAAAAATTATTTTTTTTTTTAAATATAAACGTTCAAATCACCCCCCTTTTGCCCCATTCAAAATAAATGAATAATAAAACAAAAATATACATATATTGCTGCATTCTGAATCGCCCGATCTATCAAGATATAAAAAGAATTAATCCAAATGGTAAACTGTGTAACGAGAAAAAAAATCAAAACACCAGAATTAAGTTTTTTTGGTCGCTGCAACATCGCAATAAAACGCAATCACCGGCGATTAAAACATATCTACCTAAAAATATTATCAATAAAACCTTCAGCTCAGCGTGCGAAAAATAAGCCCTCACCCAGCCCCAGATCCTGAAAAAGGGAGACGCTACGGGTCTCGGAATATGGTGCCATTATAATTTTTTTTACAAACTTTGGAATTTATTTCACCACTTTAAAAAAAATAACCTATTCATGTTTGGTATCTACAAACTCATAATGACCTGGAGAATCATAATTGCAGGTCAGTTTTAGCATTTAGTGATCATGGTAAAATAACAACAACCAAGAAACAAGTGTAGAATTATACTTTTTTTGCAATTTTGACGCACTTTTGAATTTTTTCCTTTTTCTCCAGTACACGACATTGTAAAACCAATGATGTCGTTCAAAATTACAATTCGTCCCAGAAAAAATAAACCATCACAGGGACATATTAAAAAATAAAAAAGTTATGCCTCTGGGAAAAAGGGGAGCGAAAAACGGAAAATCCCAAGGTCGTGAAAGGGTTAAAGGATAGAAATCCTCAACTATATTGATTGTATTGATTGAACAGTACCACCACATACCACCATAGCATTACTGAATCTCTCTATACCATGTGTGGTTAATACCGTAACTAATACTGCCATATAGTTACTAAATTATACTTTTATAACATGATTTTAGAACCACCATACTGTAACTGAAAAACAGCATCATATTGTGACTTTATCACTTGGGGTCTGAGCTGTTTTGATGCCCAGCGATCAAAAAGTTATTTAATTCTAAATGCCCTCAGACTCATGAGATAGAAGTTGGCTAAACCCGGTGATTTTGGCTTGAATCGGTTAGCTTCCTAACGTCTGTGGGGACAGGCCTGATTCTAGCTTTTTTTTTGGTGCCCAAGGCGAAAATTCAAGTGGCACCCCTCCCAGCAGTTCATGGTATACCTGCAGTGAATAAACACAATCCCATCATTGTTTTTTAGGTTTTGCTTTTAAGATATTCTTTATGTGGTAAAAGTGACGTGTGAACATGATTCTCCAGGTCTTTGTGATTACAGTAATCCCTAACTTTCAGAGATTCTTATTTTTGTAAAAAAAAAAACAACATTTAGCTTGTGATGCTTTTTTTAGGACCTGTTAGAACAATAAAAATATATCTATGAAGCTATGTGAGGGCTGTTTTTTGCATAGTAAGTTGAAATATTTATTGCTATCAATTCAGGGTGCATACATTTGGATGGCTTTTTGCTGTAAGAGGTGTGGTGACACAAAAAAGTAGTTCTGCTATTTTTTTTTCTCTTTACTGCATATGTTAGTTCTTTTTATATTTTGATAGATCAGACTTTTAAGGATGTGGACATACCAAATTTTTTTTAATTGTTTAATTTGTTTTTAATGAGGGAAGACCGCACCAGATCCATGATCATTAAATGAATACATCACCAGAACATTCCATCAGTACATGAATGGCACCAGCATCATCATCAGTACTTAGATACAGCACCAAAACAACCATTAATACACTAATTCATTATTAGAACCATAATCGGTAATTGAATATAGCACTGGAACCATCATTATTAATTGAATACATCGCCAGAACCACCAACTGCACATGAATACAGTGAAGAGCAAAAGAGTATCAATGTTTTGAACTTTTGACTTTCAGGCTCCATATCTCACCATCCACTACTTCTTTTATTGTGACACTACCCTCATTTTATAGACAATCATCTTGTCTATCTCATATATAAACTTGAGTTGCAACTATTTAGCATATGATTAATTATGCAGATTCTTGTCATGTCACTGCACTGTTACTGTTTTGCTCCTAAAAATCTAAATACAATTTTTTATTATTTTATTAGTATTTTGTAAATCCACCTTTGGCTTTCAACACTGCCTGAATCCTTCTGGGCATGCTCTCGATCAGATTCAAACATGTCTTGACCGACATCTAATTCCGGTTCTCTTTTACATGTTCCCAGTTGGTGCATGCTCTTCGACTCGCTTGGATATGTATATAGTTTTTTATTCCATTCTACCCACAAGTGTTAAATTGGATTAAGGTCTGAGGTCTGTGGGGGCCAATCCAGCACTTTGACTTCATTGTCATTGAACCATTTATTTGCCAATCTCAACGTATGCTTTGGGTCGTTGTCCTGCTGGAACACTATGTTGTCCTTTTCATACCGATGGTACTCGAGTGTACAAAGTAATTCGTCTTGTAGGATACTCACATATAGCTCAGCATTGAGACCACCATTGATTCTGGTAAAGTATCCAACGCCTTTAGCTGTGAAACAACCCCATATCATCAGGCTTCCTTCACCGAACTTGACAGTTCCTTCAATTTCTCCATCCGTTAGCCCCATTTTCCTTTGTTTCTTCCAGACCCATTTGCACCCATCATAGCCTAGTCTATTGACTTTTGTCCCATAGCTCCAAACCACCCGTTTCCTATCTTCTACAGTTCACTTTTCATACCTTTTTGCAAACTTGTGTCGACGCTTCTTATGATGATATTGAAGTTGATGCTTCTTCATCTTTTTTTGAGCCACCATTCAAGACTTGTGTAACATGCGTTACACGGTGCTTGCATAGACATCTGTGATCTCACTATTACGAAACTTACAAGTTACTCCAGCCCGTGATATTGGAAGCAGACTTTGCATCCGTAAGTATGGCAAAAGAGGTGACGGGGAATGCATGATTGGAGCAGTAGGCTGGTACTTAAAAGGAGTTGGATATGCTGGAGACCTTGAAATGGTCTGGGAAGAAGCGCTCCCTGAAGGACGATACATTGCATACCGCATAGACCGCTCTTATCTAGGAGAGGTATCAGTGAGGAAGTGGTGGGTGCTGCCTTTCATGGTAATTGTAGGGTCTTGTGATGGTGTAGGTGTCTATCTGCCCTTTCTGACCCCCACCTGGTTAGGTAAAATGCAATATCCAAGTCGTTGTTGGTGAATTAAGACCCATGAGAACAATGAACATTTCTTCACTCCACATTTGCAAGTACAACTCCCTCTACCTTGATGGTTTTATCATTTAAAATAGTATTTTTCTTTTCACTTTGACTCTTAACACAGACCTTGATTTGTATGTTTCTACAGAAAGAAATTCACAAGAAATGAGGAAACCCCTCCGTCGTCTTTTGTGGCTTTTGAAAGCGACGTTTTGTGAGTAATTTTGACAACATATAATAAGTTCAAGTTAAACTTCACTTAAAAGCTATGTTCACGCATGTTGTGTTTTTTTTAGCATTTTTTGCTGCAGATTTTTATGCAAATTTTCAGCTGTGTTTTGCAGTACCAGCAAAGTCTATGAGAAACCAGAATTCTCTGTTCACACATCATGCTTTTTTGTTGTTGTGTATTTTGTGCCTTGGTTGGGTTTTTGGAAAATAGAGCATGTCACTTCTTTCAGCATTTTTGTCAGTGTTTTTTCACCCATGGGAAATAATGGGTGGTTGTAAAGGGAAGTGTCCCAGGTTGTACATGTATATACATGCTAGCCATGCTTGCAGATAAGTATACATGTATATATTGGCCCCACATCTCCCCATGTGTTTCAGTCTGTTTGCTGCTGGGGGAGGTTTCAATAGAATGTCCAGCCATGTGCTAAAACAGGTTTTGCGAGTATGGTTGGACTTGAACAAAGACCTTAGCCAGTGAGCAGGGAATAATACATCATTTCCTGTGACATGAAGCTGGACACTGGCTGGACTTAAAACCCCAGAATGCACATGTGCTAAGGCCCCTTAGACTCTTGAAGATGGACATAACAACACATGGCTGAGTATCTCTCTTCCCCTGTAACTTCTTTACTTACTAGCCCTACATACCCTGTACTAACCCTCCTAGATATTGATAGATATATATAGGCAAAGTTGGTATAGTTGGGTGGGCCGATATTGCATGAGTGATTAGCAAACGTGGGTGGAAAATATATTAGGTAATTGGGAATTGTGAATCCGTTTTGTGTACTGTGTTAGTGTGATACATAGTAGTATATTAACTGTAGACTTTTGTGTAATAAATACCTTTTATTAGCACACGGTTTTGTCTCAGTTGGTATATAGTATAGGGCTCAGATAACGTTAGTGGAAATTAATTATTAATAGTCAAGTTTGATGTTAATAGTTAATATCGGACCTCAATAGAGGTGTAGGAGAGTTCCCCCATTAATTACTGATAGTTTGGAGGAAAATCGCATCCTTATACAGTGGTGAAAAAAACGCTGAAAAAATGCACTAAAATTTGCAGCAGCGTTTTTGATGGTGAAATAGAATGGGGTTCTTTTTTAACAGAACTTTATGTACATGCATAAATAGAGACAGGACAGTGAAAAAAATCGCTGAAAAAACTCAAAAAACGCAGCAAAACGTTTTTGACACAGCTGATTTCCTGCCAGAGATTGTGTTTTGATGCAGTTTTCTGAAGCTGAAAAACACAACATGTGTGAACACAGCCAAAGTAAAAAAGTTAAAGGGGTTTACCCGCAAAGTTCATTTTAATCAATAGATCTTGATAATAATAAATTCCACAATTGGATGTGTTTATCTCAGCACAGGAACATTTTATTTAATCTTATAAATGGGCCCCTGCTGTGTACTGTGTAATGGCTTTGTCTGACGGTACAGGGACATGGACAGATAATTCCACAGCTCCTGGGAAGGGGGAGACGCAAAAGAGTCTACAGACATTACAGGACTGGATCACAAAAAATTCTTTCTTTGAGGTAAAACATTTTTTAAAAACAGGCAGGGAAATGTTTTATCTCACATTCATTTTCAAGGAAAACGAACGAGTGCAATCCGATAAAAAATTGGATTCTACTTTGACCAATATTAATTTATGAGTTACAGCTCATCTGTGATTTTTTTCACAGCTGAAATCGGACTTAGAAAAAAAATCGCAAGTCAATGGGTGCGAGAAAAATAAAATCACACGGCTCTCGGACCTTGCGAGTGCCGCTCAATTTTTAAATACCTAGAATCAATTAATTTATTTGAAAGAAACACATAGACTCCTTTAATAAATCTAAATTTAACTAATAACATAACACCCATTCCATTGAAGCCGATGTCAATTGAAATAAAATAATAAAGCATCATCATCCTCACCTGTCCCTGACGTGAATAAAATCATCCATTTGTTGCGCGACAGGTCTAGGTCTGCTACATCAAGATGGCAGGCTGTATTGTCGCAAGATACGACTATACAGTCTGCCATCCTGCAGAGACAATTAGCTGTGCAAGCTTGCGCACCTCAGTGTCTCCCGTGCTGGCAGAAAGGTCATCGGAGTCCTTATCCAATGAACTCTGTTCACCTCACTGACATTAACGCATGTGCGGTGAGAACTTTCCAACAGCACTGCAGTAAAAAAAGAACACACTTTGTAACGTGTGTTTTCACAGCGCAAATGCACCCAAAAACACATGCATATCATAAATAAATAAAAAAAAATGATGTATGTTCCCCCCTACTTTTTATAACCAGCCTATGTAAAGAACAGAGGTGTGCTCTTGTATTAACAAGATAGGAAGGTCCATAGATATTGGCCCTTTCCTAGCCTAAAAATAAAAGCCTGCAGTTACCCCAGAATTGGTGCATCGATGAGATGCGCCAACTCAGGCTCTTTGCTGGCTTTTCCTGATTGCGATGGTGCAGTGGCAATTGGGGTAGTAGTTTTATCAGGTTGATGTCAGCTTTGTAATGTAATGATTGACAAAAGTCTGGGATGGGCTGAAATGTTTTGTATGTGGACCTCCATTAAAAAGAACTTTTAATCAACCACATGAGTGACGGGATTTGTCATTTTAAGCCTTGTAATGTCAGCTGGCATCAAAACCAAGGGTTAGTAATGGAGTGGTGTCTATCAGACACCCCCATTACTAACCCAGTAATAAAAAATAAAAAAAAACACACACACAGGAAAACATAGTTTATTTTAAAGAACACTCCCCCACACCTCGTTCACCTATTTATTAAAAAGCAAAAAAAAAACATGAAGATCCAACGTAATCCAGCCAATCAGAAGAAGTCCAAAAATGGGAACCTGAAAGACATAAAAGGAAAGTTAAATAAATAAAAGGAAGAAACTCTCGCTCATTCGCCAATTTATTTTTAAATTACAATCTCTGCACCTGCGACGTAACCCATTGGGGTTCCCACGACATCTAACGATTCTGTACAGCAAGCTATGGAGCGTCGTTTTGAGAACCATGCTTCATAGGTCACTCCCGGTTATGTCTCACAACTAGTGTTGAGCATTCCGATACTGAAATATCGGGTATCGGCCGATATTCGCGGTATCGGAATTCCGATACTTAATTCCGATACTTTTACAATATCGAATACCGGAATCGGAAGTTCCCATAATGCCTGTGCTCTGCAGTGTCTCTGAAGGATGACAAGCTGGATGGCAGCGCTCAGCTGAGATCCAGCCTGTCATCAGAACGCCATCCCAGCGTGAGAGAATTCTCCTGATTGTTTAAAAGCCGGCGGGCGGTAAAAAGCCGCCGGCTTTTAAACATTCACACAGTCCCATACTGCTTCCCCGCAGCCTCCCACCCCGATCCTCCGCTCCCCTCGCCACCTCCCATCCCGATCGTAAGTTAGGACCAGGCGGGGAGCACAGCACCAAGGAGCGGGGAGCGAAGGACCCGGGCGGGGAAGCCGGCAGTGAAAAGACTTCACCGCCGGCTTTCCCGTTCTGTGCTGCGCTTTCCCGCCGGATATTTCAAATGAACAGCTGAGGTATCAGCTGATGCCGATCAGCTGTTCATTTGAAGTCGCCGCGTTGCCCTCAGAGGGTTCATGTGAGTTCATGCTTGACTGCATGAGCTCACATGAACTTTCCCACGGCCGCACAGGTCAGCCACACCTCCCAGACCCGTCATGATTGGTGTGTGTGGGTGTCTGTGCGATGTGTGCGGGTGTGCGCGGTGTCTGTGCGATGTCTGTGCGGTGTCTGTGCGATGTGTGCGGTGTCTGTGCGATGTGTGCGGGTGTGTGCGGTGTCTGTGCGATGTGTGCGGGTGTGTGCGTGCAGGCAGACATAGGCCGATGTGACACTACTACTCCCATCGGCCTATGTCTGTCCCCCGTCCACTCGTGCCAGCAGGATCAGCTTGATGGGAGCAGTAGTTCCCATCAGCCTGATCCTGCTATTTAAATTGCACTACTGTGTCCCCAATAAATGTTAGATACATGTCATTGGTGGCCAGTGGTTACCTAAAAGAAATTAGTTCATACATTACCTGTCCCCGCCGAACGCCACCTAAAATAAAGTAAAAAATAAAAAACTACACCTATACTCACCTAGACACCTAATTCCCCGAAGCCATCGATCTCCTGTAATAAAATATAAAATAATAAACCACAACCTTATCCTTACCCCTCCGTAGTAGTCCACGAGTGTCCCACGAAGATCTCCATTTCAGAGCAGCCACATAGAATGTGACCGCTCTGAACCGCTGCCGCCGCTAGAATGATGGGGCCGTAAAGCAGCCCCGTCATTGCATAAGCGGGTTCGCCGGAGTTCAGGCAGCGCTGCTCCGGTTAGCTGCTTTACGGCCCTACTGTATCGTGAGAAATTCCCATGGTACAGCAGTGCCGTAAAGGAGGTCTCCGGAGCTGCGCTGCCTGAATGCACTCCGGTGACCTCAGTCAGTGGCTCCCGCTGCCGGGAGCGGACGTGTTCCCGGCAGCGTGAGCTTACAGCAGCCATGCACAGCTGTCACCTTCTCCAGATGTGACAGCTGTGCATGGGAGATCAGCGCAGGAACGTGGACAGGTAACTATTTTTTTTTAGTAAACTAAGAATTAAATAAAATGGTGTGTTTTATTTCAAATAAATTATTTTTTTCTGGGTGTAGTGTGTTTTTTCTTTTTAACACTTTGTAGGTTAGTAATGGGGGTGTCTTATAGACGCCCATCATTACTAACCTGGGCTTCATGGCAGCTGGCGCTGACATGAACCCCAGCCCTATTACCCCCTGCCACCGCACCAGGGCAGCGTGGAAGAGCGAGGCTAAGTGCCAGAATTGTCGCATCCTATGGATGCGCCATTTCTGGGGCGGCTGACGGCTGGTGTTTCTAGCCTGGGAGGGGGCCAATATTCATGGCACCCTTCCTGGGCTATTAATATCAGCCCCCAGCTGTCTGCCTAGCCTTTGCTAGCTATTAAAATAGGGGGGACCCCACGTCATTTTTTTGGGGGGGTCCCCCATTTTAATAGCTAGTAAGGGCTAGGTATTCAGCTGGGGGCTGATATTAGTTGCCCGGGAAGCTCCGTGGGTATTACCCCCTTCCCAGGCTTCAAACATCTTCCCCAGCCGTCTGCTTAACCTCCGCTAGAGACTAAAATTATAGGGGATCCCACGCCAATTTTTTTTAAAATAAATCCTTTATTTTAACACTAAATGACATTTGATGAGTTAATAAAGATGCAGTCCCTAAATTATTATTTATTTTTTAATTAATTTTTCCCAAAAATTTTGACGTGGGCTTTGTCATATTTTTGTATGCCAGCCAGGTATAGCATCCAGCTTCTATGAACGCGCCATTTTCCGGGGCGGCTGCGGACTGCAATTTGCAGCGGGTGGGGCCCAGAAAGCTTGGGTCTCCCTGCGCTGCAGATTCCATCCCCCAACTGCCTAGTTGTACCTGGCTGGACACAAAAATAGGGCGAAGCTCCACGTATTTTTTTTTTTAATTATTTCATGAAATTCATGAAATAATAAAGAAAAAAAGGGCTTCCCTATATTGTTGTGTCCGGCCAGGTACAAATAGGCAGCTGGTGGTTGGGGGCAGCCCGTTCCTGCCTGCTGTACCTGGCTGGACACAAATATAGTGCAAAGCCCCACGTCAATTTTTTTTTTAATTATTTCAGAAAATTCATGAAATAATTTAAAAAAAATTGATGTGGGGCTTCGTCCTATATTTGTGTCCAGCCAGGTACAGCAGGCAGGAACGGGCTGCCCCCAACCACCAGCTGCCTATTTGTACCTAGCCGGACACGACAATATAGGGAAGCCCTTTTTTTAAAAAATTATTTCATGAAATAATTAAAAAAAAATTGACGTGGAGCTTCGCACTATATTTGTGTCCAGCCAGGTACAGCAGGCAGGAACGGGCTCCCCCAACCACCAGCTGCCTATTTGTACCTGGCCGGACACAACAATATAGGGAAGCCCTTTTTTTCTTAATTATTTCATGAATTTCATGAAATAATGAAAAAAAAAAAATACGTGGGGCTTCGCCCTATTTTTGTGTCCAGCCAGGTACAACTAGGCAGCTGGAATCTGCAGCGCAGGGAGACCCAAGCTTTCTGGGCCCCACCCGCTGCAAATTGCAGTCCGCAGCCGCCCCGGAAAATGGCGCGTTCATAGAAGCGCCATCTTCTGGCGCTGTACCCAACTCATCCAGGGCCCTGGTCCGGTGGCTCACTGGGTAATAAAGGGGTTAAGGCCAGCTTGGCATTATCAGCTGGCCCTAAGCCCGAAATTCATGGGGTCACGCCAATATTAGACATGACCACCATGAATTTCTAGTAAAGTATTTAAAAAAAACACAACACCCAGAATAAAGTCCTTTAATTGAAATAAAGACACAATTCTTTATTGTTCTAAATTAAACTATACTTACCATCATTCCCATTCCAGCTGAAGCCAACGATCTCCTGCAATAAAAGAAAAATAATAAACCAACCTCATCCTTACCTTCCCATGGATCCCACGACAGCTTCAGCTCTGCTACATCGAGATGACAGGCTGGACCGCAGCAGAACGCTGCCATCCAGCCTGTCATCCCGCAGACACTGAGAAGCGCAGGCATGCTTGCGCTCCTTAGTGTGTCTCTGTGACGGCATAAAGATGAGTCGAGTTCATGTCCAATGAACTCAGCTCACCTCATGCACATCACTGACAGCGTGGGAAAATTCTCCTGCACTCAACGCTTCAGCGTGAGAATTCTCCCACGCTGTCAGTGACGTACATGAAGTGAGCTGAGTTCATTGGACATGAGCTCACTTCATGCACGTCACTGACAACGTGGGGAAATTCTCATGCTGAAGCGCTGAGTGCAGGAGAATTTTCCCACGCTGTCAGTGACGTGCATGAGGTGAGGTCATGTCCAATGAACTCGGCTCACCTCATGCACGTCACTGACAGCGTGGGAAAATTCTCCTGCACTCAGCGCTTCAGCGTGAGAATTCTCCCACGCTGTCAGTGACGTGCATGAGGTGAGCCGAGTTCATTGTCGGCTCATCTGGATGCCGTCACAGAGAGACACAGGAGCGCAAGCATGCCTGCGCTTCTCAGTGTCTGCGGGATGACAGGCTGGATGGCAGCGTTCTGCTGCGGTCCAGCCTGTCATCTCAATGTAGCAGAGCTGGAGTCGTCGTGGGAACCATGGAAAGGTAAGGATGATGTTGGTTTATTGTTTTTCTTTTATTGCAGGAGATCGTTGGCTTCAGCTGGAATGGGCGTGACGGTAAGTATGGTTTAATTTAGAACAATAAAGAATTGTGTGTTTATTTCAATTAAAGGACTTTATTCTGGGTGTTTGTGGGTTTTTTTTAACTTTCACTATGGGGTTAGTAATGGGGGTGTCTTATAGACGCCTCTCCATTACTAACCTGGGCTTGATGTCAGCTGGCATTATAAGCTGACATCAACCCCAGCCCTATTACCCCACTGCCACCGCTACAGAGCAGTGGGAAGAGCGAGGCTAAGTGCCAGAATTGGCGCATCCTATGGATGCGCCATTTCTGGGGCGGCTGACGGCTGGTGTTTCTAGCCTGGGAGGGGGCCAATATTCATGGCTCCCTTCCTGGGCTATTAATATCAGCCCCCAGCTGTCTGCCTAGCCTTTGCTAGCTATTAAAATAGGGGGGACCCCACGTCATTTTTTTGGGGGGGTCCCCCATTTTAATAGCTAGTAAGGGCTAGGTATTCAGCTGGGGGCTGATATTAGTAGCCTGGGAAGCTCCGTGGGTATTACCCCCTTCCCAGGCTTCAAACATCTGCCCCAGCTGTCTGCTTAACCTCCGCTAGAGACTAAAATTAAGGGGAACCCCACGCCAATTTTTTTTTAAATAAATCCTTTATTTTAACACTAAATGACAAGTACAGTAATCAACACTATTACTGTACTTCATATATATGTGACTGACATGTTTCTATCTATCTAATCTATGTATGATTCTCTATTCCTTCTATTCTAAATTGTCGGGTACAGATGCTGAATTGCCGGCCGGCTTTCTTAAAGAGACGGTGCATGAAAACACTATTATTTTTTTAAATAAATCCTTTACACTAAATGACAAGTACAGTAACCAACACTGTCACTGTGCTTCTTATATGTGTGACTGACATGTTTCTATCTATCTAATCTATGTGTGAAGCTCTATTCTGTCTGTTATAAATTGTCGGGTACAGATGCTGAATTGCCGGCCGGCTTTTTTAAAGAGACGGTGCATGAAAACACTATTGTTTTTTTAAATAAATCCTTTACACTAAATGACAAGTACAGTAAGCAACACTGTCCCTGTACTTCATATATATGTGACTGACATGTTTCTATCTATCTAATCTATGTGTGAAGCTCTATTCTTTCTGTTGTAAATTGTCAGGTACCGGTGTATGCCGCTGCTGAATTGCCGGCTTTTCGCATAATACATTCTACATTATTCTTAGTTGTTTTACTTCATGTAGAATTAACCTACAAGGAAAGAAAGGGTTTATTTTCATTCCGATATTAGTGTCCCATTGACTTCCGGTTTCCGGTATCGGAATCGGCGATATCCGATACTTTTTGAGTATCGGTCCGATCCAATCCATACTATATTTCCTGATATCGGAAGGTATCGCTCAACACTACTCACAACCGATAACATCAGTAACTTAGTAATGTCATCGCTCATGAGTAGTGTTGAGTGATACCTTCCGGTATCAGGAAATATCTGGGGGCGGCTGACGGCTGGTGTTTCTAGCCTGGGAGGGTGCCAATATTCATGGCACCCTTCCTGGGCTATTAATATCAGCCCCCAGCTGTCTGCCTAGCCTTTGCTAGTTATTAAAATAGGGGGGACCCCACGTCATTTTTTTGGGGGGGTCCCCCATTTTAATAGCTAGTAAAGGCTAGGTATTCAGCTGGGGGCTGACATTAGTAGCCTAGGAAGCTCCATGGGTATTACCCCCTTGCCAGACTTCAAACATCTGCCCCAGTCGTCTGCTTAACCTCCGCTAGAGCCTAAAATTACGGGGAACCCTACGCCAATTTTTTTTGTAATAAATCCTTTATTTTAACACTAAATGACAAGTACAGTAACCAACACTGTCTCTGTACTTAGAAACATGTTAGTCACATACATAATATCTATCTAATCTATGTGTGATGCTCTATCTTTCTGTTCTAAATTGTCGGGTACCGCTGTTGAATTGCCGGCCGGCTTTTTTAAAGAGACGGTGCATGAAAACACTATTATTTTTTTAAATAAATCCTTTACACTAAATGACAAGTACAGTAAGCAACACTGTCACTGTACTTATTATATATGTGACTGACATGTTTCTATGTATCTAATCTATGTGTAATGCTCTATTCTTTCTATTCTAAATTGTCGGGTACCGCTGCTGAATTGCCGGCCGGCTTTTTTTAAGATACGGTGCATGAAAACACTATTATTTTTTTTAATAAATCCTTTACACTAAATGACAAGTACAGTAAGCTGAGCGCTGCCATCCAGCTTGTCATCCTTCAGAGACACAGAGACCTATGAGCCCATTCCAATAAAATGAAGGTAAACTATTTCATCAACTGTTGTGTTCAAACTTTTTATTGGTATTGTACATGAGCATCCCTTTATAGTGAACCCCTTCAGTGCTGTTACTTTTTCTTCTCTTTGTAATTTATTACTCAAGAAGCTGTCCTCTTTTCTCATATATCCTGAAGTTCTAAATGTTGAAGGGGTTGTCCGGTCCAAATGGATAAGTCTGCAGTCACACTGTGTGACTGCAGACTCATGAATCCCCCTAGCGCAGGCACTTTGCGCTATGGGGATTTGCCGATATGAGACCCGGGACCGGAGGCTATGTATGTGTTATACATACCCCTGGCCAGTCAGCGCCGCCTCGCTTCGTTCACTTGTATGGAGTGAGGCCAGGCCCTATCTAGTGCCGTGGATTGCCAGTAGGAGCTTCGACTAGAAGACGCAGCCTTTCTCAATACAAGTGTATGGAGAGTGAGGCCTGTCCACTGGCCAAGGGTATGTATAACACATGCATACCCTCCATTACCAGGTCTCATACCGGCAAATCACCGCATCGCACAGTGCCTGTGCTGGGGGTTGGGATTCATAAGTCTGAAGTCACATAGAGTGACTGCAGACTTATCACTTTTGACCAGACAACCCCTTTAAATTTACTTGGTTTCATGTATGTGTATGTGAATGGTTAAAGTGGATCTGTCTCCAGATTTCACAATCCTTCCTGCACTGCTACTGGTGACATCTCTCACTGCTAAGTGCAAACAGATACCGTGGGTATGGAAAGTATTCAGACCCCTTTAAATTTTTCACTCTTTTTTCCATTGTAGCCATTTGGTAAATTCTAAAATGTTCATTTTTTTCCCATTAAAGTACACTCTGCACCCCATCTTGACTGAAAAAAAACAGAAATGTAGATATTTTTGCAAATTTATTAAAAGATAAAAACTGAAATATCATATGGTCATAAGTATTCAGACCCTTTGCTCAGACACTCATATTTAAGTCACATGCTGTCCATTTCCTTGTGATCCTCCTTGAGATGGTTCTGCTCCTTCATTGGAGTCCAGCTGTGTTTAATTAAACTGATAGGACTTGATTTGAAAAGGCACACACCTGTCTGTTTAAGACCTCACAGCTCACAGTGCATGTCAGACCAAATGAGAATCATGAGCTCAAAGGAACTGCCCAAGGAGCTCAGAGACAGAATTGTGGCAAGGCACAGATCTGGCTAAGGTTGCAAATGAATTTCTGCATTACCCAAGGTTCCTAAAAGCAAAGTGGCCTCCATAATCTTTAAATGGAAGAAGTTTGGGACCACCAGAAGTCTTCCTAGACCAGGCCGTCCAGCCAAACAGAGCAATCATGGGAGAAGAGCCTTGTTGAGAGAGGTAAAGAAGAACCCCAAGATCACTGGCTGAGCTCCAGAGATGCAGTAGGGAGATGGGAGAAAGTTCCACAAAGTCAACTATCACTGTAGCCCTCCACCAGTTGGGCCTTTATGGCAGAGTGGCCCAATGGAAGCCTCTCCTCAGTGCAAGAAATATGAAAGCCTGCATAGAGTTTGCTGAAAAACACATGAAGGACTCCAGACTATGAGAAATAAGATTCTCTGGACCGATGAGACGAAGATAGAACTTTTTGGTGATAATTCTAAGCGGTATGTGTGGAGAAAACCAGGCACTGCTCATCACCTGCCCAATACAATCCCAACAGTGAAACATGGTGGTGGCAGCATCATGCTATGGGGGTGTTTTTCAGCTGCAGGGACATGACGACTGGTTGCAATTGAAGGAAACATGAATGTGGCCAAGTACAGAGATATCCTGGATGAAAACCTCTACCAGAGTGCTTTGGACCTCAGACTTGGTTCACCTTCGAACAAGACAATGACCCTAAGCACACAGCTATAATGACAAAGGCGTGGCTTCAGAACAACTCTGTGACCATTCTTGACTGGTCCAGCCAGAGCTCTGGCCTAAACCCAATTGAGCATCTCTGGAGAGACCTGAAAATGGCTGTCCACTAACGTTCACCATCCAACCCGACAGAACTGGAGAAAGGAAAAATGGCAGAGGATCCCCAAATCCAGGTGTGAAAAACTTGTTGCATCATTCCCAAGAAGACTCATGGCTCTACTAGCTCAAAAGAGTGCTTCTACTCAATACCGAGCAAAGGGGCTGAATATTTATGACCATGTGATATTTCAGTTTTTCTTGTTTAATAAATTTGCAAAAATTTCTACATTTCTGTTTTTTTTTCAGTCAAGATGGGGCGCAGAATGTACTTTAATGAGAAAAAAATGAACTTTTTAGAATTTACCAAATGGCTGCAATGAAACAAAGAGTTAAAAATTTAAAGGGGTCTGAATACTTTCCGTACCTACTGTATATTGTCCTCTATTTGGTTCTTCCTGAACCTTGGTATTTGGTGATTCTTCCTATGGTCAGAATACACCTAGGTCTTTCTAGTGTCTCAACTGATGTAATATTATTTTTTCTTTCCTTAAAGGGAACCTGTGACATGAAAGAAGCTATTTTTCTGCATATATGGAGTTAATCTGCAGATTAATAGCGTTCTGAACCTGCCCAGCACTTAGACCCCTACTGTCATGAGGTAATGATCTTTATTCCTCCTTTTAGCATTCTGGTTTCAGTCACGGGTGGCGCCGGCGTGGGTTCAGTCACCGTTCTCTGTATAGAGAGCGGCGGCTGTAACCTCGTCCCCGGCAGTGATTGACAGCCGGCCCTACTGCTGAGCTGCTGTAAGTCAGTGCAGGGGGAGTGTTTGCAGCCACTTCTCACTATACACAGAGCGGTGACTGAATCCAATGGATGCCGGGAGAAATAAAGTTCAGAGCAGGGTTAATCTGGAGATTATCCCCATATCTGCAGGCTGATTGTGTTTTTTTCAGGTGACAGGTTCCCTTTAAGGAAAGAACCATTTTTTATTGTAGTTAATAATTCTTACATGCATGTAGTAATGTCTTTTTTTTTCTTAAATCTGCAGTGCAAGTGGGCCTAGCGGACAACTCTACGAGCATTCAGAAGGTATAATGAAATCTATGACTTTATATTTTATTGATTCCAAACTTTTTATAGGTTTTATAAAAGGTACATATAAACAATAGCTTGACACCGGCAACAAAATCTAAAAGGGAATTTGTCGGCAGGTTTTTTCTACTCATCTGAGAGGAGCGTAATGTAGACAAATAGAAGCTGAATCTATCAATGTATCACTTAGATTACTGGGTGCAGCAGTTCTGACCCAATCAGAGCTTTTAGATTTAGAATGAAGCAGAGCTGAGAAAGTTGTCCCCACCCACACCAGGCTCTCCATGTACAAAGTCCATAGACGGTGTGCTGCTTATCACAGCAGGGGGCGTTGCTGGACTAGTGTTGTCCGGCAATGTTAATCTCTTCGTGATAAATCCTTGACAATTACTAAGCAACACCGCACGCACTTTGACAAGTGACACATCTCTGAATTCTGTGTTTCAGCCCCTATCTCCTGCTGTCCTCAGATTACATAGCAAAAACCTGCTGACGGATTCCCTTTAACCCCTTTACAACCTAAGGTGGTTTGCACGTTAATGACCGGGCCAATTTTTACAATTCTGACCACTGTCACTTTATGAGGTAATTACTCTGGAACGCTTCAACGGATCCCCCTGATTCTGAGATTGTTTTTTCGTGACATATTGTACTTCATGATTGTGGTAAAATTTCTTCGATATCACTTGCGTTTATTTGTGAAAAAAATGGAAATTTGGCGAAAATTTTGCAATAAATAACATTTCCCACAGGTCTACTTTACATCAGCACAATTTTGGAAGCAAAATTTTTTTTTGTTAGGGAGCTATAAGGGTTAAAAGTTGACCAGCGATTTCTCATTTTTACAACAAAATTTACAAAAACATTTTTTTTAGGTACCACATCACATTTGAAGTCACTTTGAGGGGTCTATATGACATAAAATACCCAAAAGTGACGCCATTCTAAAAACTGCACCCCTCAAGGTGCTCAAAACCACATTCAAGAACTTTATTAACCCTTCAGATGCTTCACACCAATTAATTGAACATGAAAGGAAAAAATTAACATTTAACTTTTTTTCACTAACATTTTATTTTAGACCCCAATTTTTTTATTTTCACAAGGGTACCAGGAGAAATTGCACCCCATAAGTTGTTGTGCAATTTCTCCTAAGTACGCAGATACCCCATGTGTTGGAGAAAACTACTGTTTGGGCGCATGTCAGGGCTCGGAAGGGAAGGAGTGACGCTTTTGAACGCAGACTTTGATGGAATTGTCTGCGGGCGTCATGTCACGTTCTCAGAACCCCTGATGTGCCTAAACAGTGGAAATGCCCAACAAGTGCCCCCCTTTTGGTAGTGGTAGTTGATTTTTGAATTTTATAATGTAGTTGTTAGGAGGGCGGTTGCAGACAACTTTATTAAAATGGAACGCAACCGACCCCGGGGTCCGCGATTCAGCCTGGAGGACTGCTGCCGAACACTTTCCGGGTGGAAAGGTACGCAACCAACTTCCGTGTTACCGCACACAGGAACGGGTGTAGCGGTTCGCTCTATCTCCGTTAACTGCACGGGAGAAGAGTGACCGGGATAGCACCTACTTAACTGAAGAACCACTCCGTGTTAATGCACACGGAGCGGGCTTCAGCGGTTCACACAATCTCTAAGAACTGCAGGGAGACGTGCGACTGGAGGGAAAGCAGTAGCCCTGTCTTCGATACAGGCGCTACTCTGTAGGGATTGGCGCTAGATGCGTGTGTGACTACGAGATGGGTACACGTGCCTCCAGCCGGCGTGCCACCGGACTGAAGGGTACTACTCCACGTGGCTGACAGGCGATACCCGTGGACAGGGTGTCTGCAGGCTGCTCGAGGTATTAGGAAACCCCATTGGCTGAGCCAGGCTGCTAGACGTAGCTACCTGCCTAAGCAAATCTAAGCCTGCCTGAGTGACCTACGCTAATTAGCCGAGCTAACTCTGGCATCGGCAGGTCACGGAGAGAGCAGCTAGAGAGCACGTGGAATACACTCGTCCACACAAACAACACTTGCAAAATGATCTGAGCGCGTCGCCATGTTTGTGGGCGGGTCTTTTAAAGACTAAGCCCTGCCCACCGACGCGCCATTGGTGATGTTACCCGTGGACCAATCAGGCGGTGGCAGGTCACCGGGTCAGGTGAGTGCCAACCCACCAATCATGATCCGCCAGGTCACGGACATGCTCAGTTCGGCAAATCCTGGACTTAGATTCCACAAGCCCTGTCTCCTTCTGCAACCCAGGCTTAACATTGCTAGGCACAACTACCTGGGAGATAAACAGTGCTCGTGGACCAGCTAGGCGTTGGGGCTGATGGTGATTCTGAGCAGAATCAGCCCTGGCTGGACTGAAATGGGAGACCATATAAGGTCTTGGACCCATTTCGAATCCAGCACCAGACCGACACCTAACAGTAGTGTTATACATCAGTTGTGTAGGACAACCTGACGAGCACTGCACAACTGACGTATGACAACCTGACGAACACTACGTCAGTTGTGTAGTGTTTGTCAGGTTCTCATACGTCAGAAATTAATTTAATAGTCCATCAAAGTATGGTACCTTTTGAAGCAGTCTTTCATACACAGGCCAGGTTTGTCAGGGCAGTTGTCACATTGATAAATGGGTGTCCTTGCGTATTCCACTTTTATAACACACTCGGCACCTCTTTTGTGACTTTCCTTTTTTCCGCTGTGAGGGATCTGCCCTGGGAAATGCTGGCCTGGTACAATTCTCAGTCCTTCAATTCTGGAACTACTAGGGCCTGCTCTGTCTCCGCTGCCAAATATCAGGGCCTTGATAACAGTCTCCTGGAAGTGAAGGTACGACGTAGAAGTCTGGCCTGCACATTGTGACAGAAGGAAAGCGTTGTGCATTGCCATCTGTACAATGTGCACGGCCAGCTTCTTATACCATACCTTGGCCTTTCTCAAAGCACTGTACGGCTGGAGGACTTGATCTGAAAGATCAACTCCCCCCATGTACTTGTTGTACCCCACTACACAGTCTGGTTTGGCGACCTGTGTAGTGGAACCTCTTACAGAGCTGAGGGTGCTGCCATCACCATGTATGGTGGTCAACAAAAGGACATCCCTTTTGTCCTTGTACTTGACCATCAGCAGGTGGTCGCTACATTAGGCTCTGCTCTCACCCCTTCTGAGCAGCTGCCCAATTAGCGTCTTTGGGAGGCCTTTCTAATTTTTGCGGACAGTACCGCAGGCTGCAGTACGTCGCGCAGAGAGGGACTTGAAGAGCAGGATACTTGTATAAAAGTTATCCACAAAGAGGTGATAACCTTTATCCAGCAGTGGGTGCACCAAGTCCCACACAATTTTCCCACTCACTCCCAGAACGGGGAGGCATTCAGGGGGTTCAATCCGGGAGTCCTTCCCTTCATCAACTCTAAACTTGTGAGTGTACCCTGAGGTACTCTCAAAAAGTTTATACAGCTTGATCCCGTACCTGGACCTCTTACTGGGCAGGTACTGCCGCAATCCAAGCCGCCTTTTAAAAGAGATTAAGGACTCATCCACACAGATGTCCCTTTGGGGCACGTACACTTCAGCAAACTTGTTGTTGAAGTGTTCGATGACCGGTCGAACTTTGAAAAGACGATCAAAGTTTGGGTCATCTCGTGCAGGACACCTTGCATTATCTTGGTAATGCAAGAACTTGTGGATGGCCTGAAAGCGTCTCCAGATCATGGCCATTCGGAACACTGGAGTGTTATACAAAACGTCAACACTCCAGTATTGCCGAAGCTCGGGCTTGTTCAGGATCCCCATAAGAAGGACCAGGCCCCAAAACTTCATCATTTCTACTGTGTCTCCAGGAGACCAGTTAGAAAATGATGAAGAGGAGTTTTGTTCTAAAAATTGATGAGCGTATAAATTAGTTTGGCCCACCGTGAGGTTTACAAAATCCTCAGAGAAAAAGACTTTGAAAAAGTCTATTTCTGTGAGGCCGGTGGTGTCAAACTTGATTCCTGATTCCGCCACAAAATCAGAAATCAGTGGTTCATAATTTTCGGGGGGCGAGGTCCATATGGGATCAGTAGTGGGGAGCGCTGGATCATTGTCTCTCCTGCGACGACGGCGGGGCAGTCCAGCAGAACCGGAGGAAGAAGAGGAAGACGACGAGGAGTCGGAAAAATAAATAAATGTGGGATCCTCGCCCTCGCTGTCAGTGTCGGTGGCAAGAATAGCGTATGCCTCCTCCGCTGAATAGCAAGTTTGGGATGAGCGGGACATTGTTTGTTATGTATGTGGTGCGTGTGTGTCAATACTTTATTTAGAGTGTGTGTGTGTCAATACTTTTTTTAGAGTGTGTGGAAAAAGGAAATACTGTATGTGGTGCAAACAGCAACGATGTCACTGATCAATACTCGGCGGCTGCTGGATGTGCGCACGGATGTGTGGGGAGTGGGAAGAGGGGAATTGGGGTGGATGAGGGGAGATCAGAGATGACTTACCAAAGTCCTCTCTGTTCTTCTTTCAGGATCAGGAGCCTGGAGCGGGAGCCCGGCGCTGGTGACCGGGAGCCCTGCGCTGGTGACCGGGAGCCCGGTGCTGGTGACCAAGAGCCCGGCGCAGGAGACTGGGAGCCTGGAGCAGGAAACCGGGAGCCTGGAGCAGGAGACCAGCGCTGGTCACCGGGAGCCCAGAGCAGGAGACCGGGAGCCCGGAGCAGGAGACCGGAAGCCCGGAGCAGGAGACCGGTACTGGAGCTGGAGAACAGAACCAAGAGAATTAACAGGGACACTGGTGTGAGGCGGATTGGGGTGGGAAGGGGGGGTAAAAAGATGGGGGAGTGGGGAGAAGGGGATTGGGGTGGACGAGGGGAGATCAGAGATGGACTTACCAAAGGGTCAGCAGGACTGGAACAGAAGACCCAGAACAGGAGACCGGGAGCCCGGAGTAGGAGACCGGGAGCCCGACGCTGGAGACCAGGAGCGGCGCTGGAGACCAGGAGCGCGGAGCAGGAGACCGGGAGCCCAGAGCAGGAGACCGGGAGCCCGGAGCAGGAGACCGATACTGGAGCTGGAGAACAGAACCAAGAGAATTAACAGGGACACTGGTGTGAGGCGGATTGGGGTGGGAAGGGGGGGTAAAAAGATGGGGGAGTGGGGAGAGGGGGATGGGGGTGGACGAGGGGAGATCAGAGATGGACTTACCAAAGGGTCAGCAGGACTGGAACAGAAGACCCAGGACAGGAGACCGGGAGCCCGGAGCAGGAGACCGGGAGCCCGACGCTGGAGACCAGGAGCGGCGCTGGAGACCAGGAGCGCGGAGCAGGAGACCGGGAGCCCAGAGCAGGAGACCGGGAGCCCGGAGCAGGAGACCGATACTGGAGCTGGAGAACAGAACCAAGAGAATTAACAGGGACACTGGGGTGAGGCGGATTGGGGTGGGAAGGGGGGTAAAAAGATGGGGGAGTGGGTAGAGGGGGATTGGGGTGGACGAGGGGAGATCAGAGATGGACTTACCAAAGGGTCACCAGGACTGGAACAGAAGACCCAGAGCAGGAGCCCGGAGCAGGATACCGGGAGTGGCGCTGGAGACCGGGAGCCCAGAGCAGGAGTCCGGTACTGGAGCTGGAGACCAGAACCGAGATAATTAACAGGGACACTGAAGTGAGGGAGATTGGGTGGGAAGGGGGGTAAAAAGATGGGGGAGTGGTGAGAGGGGGATTGGGGTGGATGAGGGGAGATCAGAGATGGACTTACCAAGGGGTCAACAGGATCAGCAGCGGGACCAGAACAGGAGACGGTGCCCGGAGCAGGAGACCGGCGCTGGTGACCGGGAGCCCGGAGCGAGAGCCCGGCGCTGGTGACTGGGAGCCCGGCGCCGGAGCCCGGCGCTGGTAAACGGGGGCGGAGCTGGAGACTCGGACCGGAGCTGGAGACTGCTGCAGACGCAAAAAAAAAAAATGGTGGTAGGGGGGGAGGGGTAAAAAGAGGGGGGAGGGGGGATTGGGGTGGATGAGGGGAGAACAGACTTACCAAAGTCTTCTCTGCAGGATCAGCAGCAGGATCAGCAGCAGGCTCTGGAGCAGGATACCCAGGACGCTGGAGCAGAAGATCCAGGAGCAGCAGCAGCAGCGACTGGAACAGGTGAGAAAATGGTCTTGTAGTGTCACAGAATATTCTGTGGCACTACAAGGCCCAGCACAGACACATCAGATGTGACCGCTCTGTAGAAATCCTCACCAAGTGTGAGGGTCTGCAGGGCGGTCACAGGGAGATGATGGGGTGGTGACAGGTGGAGGTAGTCAGGTAATCTGATTGGAGCAATCAATGTCACCAATGATTGCTCCAATCAGAGTTCCTGAATACAGGTGACCGGGCGGTCACAAGGAGGTGTTCTTTGATCTGCAGCCTAGGATCAGTGCTCCTCTGTTTCCGGCAATCACATTGCCGGAAACAGTGAGAAATGCTGTAAAGGGGTGTAAAGGGGTTAACAGAGCATGGATCGGGGGTCGGCAATTAGTTTTCTCAAGGGCTCACATGAAATACTGTGACTGTAGTGCAGGGCTAAACCAACACACTGAATTTAAGAATATTACTGGAAATATTAAGCAAAGTTATATTAATTTATACTGCTTACTATTGATGAGAATTAAGTATGTTGATCCACTGCCACTATTAGGCAATGTGCCCACAATGCAGAAACGCTCTGGATTTTTCCTGAGCGTTTCTGCATCTCCTTGGCAGAAAAAACTCATGTGGATTTTACATGCGTATTTTCAGCCCGGAACAAGCGTTTGTCACGCGTTTAGCACATGCGATTTCCCATGCGGGTTGTCAAGCGTTTTCTAAAAGATTTTGGCTTGGAAAAGTGCTTGACAACTTGGTCACACTATATAAATCCATGCAACCGTGTGACCAAGTTAGTTAAAAAAAAAGAATAAAAATGGTAAAAACTATAAAAAAAAACATTATACTCACCTTCCGATGGCCCCCGGTTTCCTTCTCCGTTCTCCCTGGTGGCCCGCGGTGGTGTAAAAGGACCTTCCATGATGTAATTTAGTCAGGTGACAGGTCACATGACCGCTGACGTTGACGAGCCACCGGGGAGCCAAGACACACCGGAGAGAAGACCGCAGGCCATCAGAAGGTGAGTATAATGTTTTTTTTTATTTTAATTTTTTTTTTACAGGTACTATGGTACCCGGGTCTGGATGAGAGTCTCCTCTTCTCCATCCGCACATTGAATTGCTTAATTTCCACATGTGTTCATGTAGTCATGCGGATATTATGCGATTCAATGCAAGTCAATGGCGGCAAAAACGCTGCGCTTACGCAAAATAGTTGGTAGTGCTGCGCTTTTTTCCGTAATAATAATCCGCAGCGGAAATTTCTGCAGCATGTGCACAGCACATGTGGATTATCATTGGGGAACATTGCAGACCTCCTACCAAGCGTTTTTTAAGCGTAATTGCCGCTGCGGAAACGCTTAAAAAATGCATAGTGGGCACACAGCCCACTAGAGCTTATTTTATTGTGTTCTTACTAGGAGCAGCCAATCAAAACCATATGATTTATGAATTATTATAACGTCTCATGCAGGGGCGGGCACTGAGACCAAAGGGTCCCTGTGCAAGAATTGTGTATGCCCCCCCCCTTCTTAAAGGGGACTTTCATTTTAATTATTTTTGTGCTCATCGGCTTGCGCTAGGGAAAAAAAATAATAAAATCAGAGTTACACATTTTCACCTAGTCTAAAAATAATAAGATCAGCGTTACTCATTTTCACCTAGTCTAAAAATAATAAAATCAGCGTTACTCATTTTCACCTAGTCTAAAAATAATAAAATCAGCGTTACTCATTTTCACCTAGTCTAAAAATAATAAAATCAGCGTTACTCATTTTCACCTAGTCTAAAAATAATAAAATCAGAGTTACTCATTTTCACCTAGTCTAAAAATAATAAAATCAGCGTTACTCATTTTCACCTAGTCTAAAAATAATAAAATCAGAGTTACTCATTTTCACCTAGTCTAAAAATAATAAAATTAGCGTTACTCATTTTCACCTAGTCTAAAAATAATAAAATCAGCGTTACTCATTTTCACCTAGTCTAAAAATAATAAAATCAGAGTTACTCATTTTCACCTAGTCTAAAAATAATAAAATCAGCGTTACTCATTTTCACCTAGTCTAAAAATAATAAAATCAGAGTTACTCATTTTCACCTAGTCTAAAAATAATAAAATCAGCGTTACTCATTTTCACCTAGTCTAAAAATAATAAAATCAGCGTTACTCATTTTCACCTAGTCTAAAAATAATAAAATCAGAGTTACTCATTTTCACCTAGTCTAAAAATAATAAAATCAGCGTTACTCATTTTCACCTAGTCTAAAAATAATAAAATCAGAGTTACTCATTTTCACCTAGTCTAAAAATAATAAAATCAGCGTTACTCATTTTCACCTAGTCTATTGATGTGTTTGTGCTCCTGGCCTGTCCGTGTTTACAGGCTGCAGTGGTAATATCTCATGTGACCACTGTAGCCAATCATAGGGTCAGCAGCTTGTTCCATCTACCAGGGAAGGCTGCAAAATACAATGCAGACATTACAGCACGGGATCGCATAGGATTGATTCATTTTGTGAGGTAAAATATTTCACTGCCTGTGTTTAAACAATATTTTACCTCTCAAAATGAATCCTATGTGAATCCTTTGTGATCCCCTGATGTAATGTCTGTATTGTCTTTGGCTTCCTCCTCCGCTCAGGAGCTGTGGTATTTTCCATACACGGTCAGACACAGACCATTTTTAAAATGAACTTTTGTTTGTGGGAAAACCCCTTTAAGCTCCAGCAGTCACGTGTTTTAGTCAGGACATCACGGCTGCAGCCTGAAAATAAAGACCAGGGCAGTAGCGGAAGAGGAATTGCTGACCCTGAGAGTATCCCTGATTTTATTGTTTTTCTCTAGGGCAAGCCTAAGGGCAGTAAAAGAATTAAAACAGAAATTCACTTTAAGCAACATTATTTGATGCAATAAAAACATGTTAGGCACACATCAAAAAATCACTTGTCACACACCAGACAAATCGCACAAGCACAGCGCAGACTTGAGAGATGTCACACAAGCACAGCTCTGACTTGAGAGATGTCACACAAGCACAGCGCAGACTTGAGAGATGTCACACAAGCACAGCGCAGACTTGAGAGATGTCACACAAGCACAGCTCTGACTTGAGAGATGTCACACAAGCACAGCGCAGACTTGAGAGATGTCACACAAGCACAGCGCAGACTTGAAAGATGTCACACAAGCACAGCTCTGACTTGAGAGATGTCACACAAGCACAGCGCAGACTTGAGAGATGTCACACAAGCACAGCGCAGACTTGAGAGATGTCACACAAGCACAGCTCTGACTTGAGAGATGTCACACAAGCACAGCGCAGACTTGAGAGATGTCACACAAGCACAGCTCTGACTTGAGAGATGTCACACAAGCACAGCTCTGACTTGAGAGATGTCACACAAGCACAGCGCAGACTTGAGAGATGTCACACAAGCACAGCGCAGACTTGAGAGATGTCACACAAGCACAGCTCTGACTTGAGAGATGTCACACAAGCACAGCGCAGACTTGAGAGATGTCACACAAGCACAGCTCTGACTTGAGAGATGTCACACAAGCACAGCTCTGACTTGAGAGATGTCACACAAGCACAGCGCAGACTTGAGAGATGTCACACAAGCACAGCGCAGACTTGAGAGATGTCACACAAGCACAGCGCAGACTTGAGAGATGTCACACAAGCACAGCGCAGACTTGAGAGATGTCACACAAGCACAGTGCACAAATCACACAAGTAGATGTGCACATATCAGAAAGATCACAAGAATAAGCTGCACATGACGCGCCCCTGGGCCTGTGTCGCGCTGCGTTGCGCACGCGGGAGCTTACCCGGAGCCGGATCTGTTTAGGGTTGTAGTCTCGTGGCGGTGACCCGGTCCGTGCCCAGGGAGTCAAACTGGACGGCAGTCTGTTAGCGGTAGAAAATGGTTGATGACTACGCCACCCGTTGAATGCAGCCAGGGGGCTGCTGCTGCAGGGCAGACCGCTGAGGCCGGTGGAAGGATGGTGCAGCGTGATAGTATAACCCCCAACGGGAGGGGTATGGCCTCAGGGCAGCCGACGTGGATGATGGGGGTAGCAGGAACCACTCAGAGACGGTATGGTAGCGTTCAGGGTCTTTACTGGTAACAACGATAGACCCTCCCGGAGTACTTGCTAGCGAACGGGGCCTGGTCAGTCCTTGAGCAGATGGGATCTCCCCTGGCCAGGCGTAGTTGTAGGCCTCCCAAGCTGACTGTACTCTTCTGGCTACCTTGCTAGAAGCTGATGTAAGTAGCCCACGTCCCTGAGTGTACCGTGTGGTGCTCACCCGTATGGCCGGTGACTCGGGGCCTTCTAACGGCTTCCGCTCCACGATGGCGGTGCTGGTCCCACGCGTGTGACCGGGCCTTCGGGCTTCTGGGCCAGGGGACCTGAAATCCCCTGCCTGACGGATTCTGCTGCTGGGTAGAAGTTAGTCCCCACAGCCTCGGACTCCGGGTCCGGTAAAGAATCTTCTTAGTCAGGGCGAGCTCTTTAGCTGCCAGCCCCTGACTCCTTGTGACTCTGCTGCTTCCTATGCTGCTCTTGTCTCTACTCTTCCTGGACTCACTAACCCTGCCTCAGCCCCGGGTTTATACAGGGGAAGTTCTTCCCCTCCCAAGGCTGGGCAGGAGGTGTGGCATGCACAGGATCCCTGACCAAAGGACCTCCCACCTGCTCTCAGACGTAATATCTCTATCACTGTGACAACCAGACCCCTGGGGTGTCACACACACATCTTACAAGTACTCCAACACGCATCACAGAAGTGCAGGACATACCGAGGAATTCTGAAGAGACAAGTTAGAATGGCTCTACATTCAGGTTCTAAAATGGTCGTTCTGGAGGAATAGAAAGAGATAGATGTTACTTTATGTCACCAACTTATTCGTTCCATGTGTAGAAGACTTGGTGCTGTCCTTAACAATCATAGAGGTCATACAAAATACTACATGTAGTAGTTTTGGTGTAGGGTGCATCACTGAATTTGAGTAAAACTGAAGATTTTGTAATGAAAGTTATAATATTAACATTACTTTCATGCTATGGGTGAAAAAAATGTTCTGTGAAACTCCGTCTTGTCAGTATTTTGGAAACTGTTCTTGTGTTCAGTGAGGTATTAACTAAAATCCTACTTCTTGTAGTCACTTTATGCTGGGTACTGAAAAAAAAATGATATTTATACATACCACACACCTACATGTTACATACATTGTTTTATCACCCTGACTAATCAGTATTTCCTTTTATTACTGGCATGATATGCCTGCACTTTTGAGCATAGGTATGTACTGCACATTACCATTTCATGTTTCTTAACCCTGTCTCATGGTAATCAGTATTAACCTTTCTGACAGCCCCATTTTTCATATCTGAAACGTCACTTTATTTGGTAATAACTTTGAAATGCTTCTGCTAGTCATTCTGATATTTCTGATCTTCTTTTTGGAACAAATTGTACCTGTTGCAGCTGGTAAATTTTAAATTAATACGTTTTGTTGTTATTCATGAAAATATCCCAGATTTTCTAAAAATTTAGAAAAATGTGAAATTTTAAACTTAAAGCGGTTGTGCCACCATAAAGAATACAATTGACCAACCAGAAAAGGTGGAAATAAATCGTTTTGTAATTTATAGTGATTCAAAATTATGCTTCATTCAAAAGTTACTAAGCTTTTATTTTTCAAATGCTGTTCTCTGGCGCCCCCTGGCGTTATTCCACTACGTCCTGGTAGTAGGTGATCAGCTGGTCGGGTTTGCGCAGTTCCTTGCGTAAGAGCTCTCTACCCGCAGCATGCAAAATGTATTCTCTGTCACAACACTCCCTGCTGTAAGCACAGAGTGTGTGTGATTCACCCCCTCCCCCTGTGCTCATAGCTCACAGCTGATCTCCGGGTGAGATACCCCCTCCCAATGCACTCACAGCTCACCTCTGGGTCAGAAAACCCCCTCCTCCTCTGCTCATAGCTCTCAGTTGATCTCCGGGTGAGATACCCCCTCCCCCTGAGCTCATAGCTAATCTCCGGGTGAGATACCCCCTCCCCCTGAGCTCACTGCTGATCTCCAGGTGAGACATGGCCTCCCTCTGCACTCACACCTCATCTCCAAGTGAGATACCCCCTCCCCCTGCGCTCACTGCTGATCTCTAGGTGAGATACTCCCCTGCCCTCACAGCTCATCTCCGAGTGAGATACTCCCGTGCCCTCACAGCTCATCTCCGAGTGAGATACTCCCCTGCCCTCACAGCTCATCTCCGAGTGAGATACTCCCCTGCCCTCACAGCTCATCTCCGAGTGAGATACTCCCCTGCCTTCACAGCTCATCTCCGAGTGAGATACTCCCCTGCCCTCACAGCTCATCTCCGAGTGAGATACTCCCCTGCCCTCACAGCTCATCTCCGAGTGAGATACTCCCCTGCCCTCACAGCTCATCTCCGAGTGAGATACTCCCCTGCCCTCACAGCTCATCTCCGAGTGAGATACTCCCCTGCCCTCACAGCTCATCTCCGAGTGAGATACTCCCCTGCCCTCACAGCTCATCTCCGAGTGAGATACTCCCCTGCCCTCACAGCTCATCTCCGAGTGAGATACTCCCCTGCCCTCACAGCTCATCTCCGAGTGAGATACTCCCCTGCCCTCACAGCTCATCTCCGAGTGACATACTCCCCTGCCCTCACAGCTTATCTCCGAGTGACATACTCCCCTGCCCTCACAGCTTATCTCCGAGTGAGATACTCCCCTGCCCTCACAGCTCATCTCCGAGTGAGATACTCCCCTGTCCTCACAGCTCATCTGCGAGTGAGATACTCCCCTGCCGTCACAGCTCATCTCCGAGTGAGATACTCCCCTGCCCTCACAGCTCATCTCCGAGTGAGATACTCCACTGCCCTCTCAGCTCATCTCCGAGTGAGATACTCCACTGCCCTCACAGCTCATCTCCGAGTGAGATACTCCCCTGCCCTCACAGCTCATCTCCTAGTGAGATACTCCCCTGCCCTCACAGCTCATCTCCGAGTGAGATACTCCACTGCCCTCTCAGCTCATCTCTTAGTGAGATACTCCCCTGCCCTCACAGCTCATCTCCGAGTGAGATACTCCCCTGCCCTCACAGCTCATCTCCGAGTGAGATACTCCCCTGCCCTCACAGCTCATCTCCCAGTGACATACTCCCCTGCCCTCACAGCTCATCTCCCAGTGAGATACTCCCCTGCCCTCACAGCTCATCTCCGAGTGAGATACTCCCCTGCCCTCACAGCTCATCTCCGAGTGAGATACTCCACTGCCCTCTCAGCTCATCTCCGAGTGAGATACTCCCCTGCCCTCACAGCTCATCTCTGAGTGAGATACTCCCCTGCCCTCACAGCTCATCTCCGAGTGAGATACTCCCCTGCCCTCACAGCTCATCTCCGAGTGAGATACTCCCCTGCCCTCACAGCTCATCTCCGAGTGAGATACTCCCCTGCCCTCACAGCTCATCTCCGAGTGAGATACTCCACTGCCCTCTCAGCTCATCTCCGAGTGAGATACTCCCCTGCCCTCACAGCTCATTTGTGAGTGAGATACTCCCCTGCCCTCACAGCTCATCTCCGAGTGAGATACTCCCCTGCCCTCACAGCTCATCTCCGAGTGAGATACTCCCCTGCCCTCACAGCTCATCTCCGAGTGAGATACTCCCCTGCCCTCACAGCTCATCTCCGAGTGAGATACTCCACTGCCCTCTCAGCTCATCTCCGAGTGAGATACTCCCCTGCCCTCACAGCTCATCTCCCAGTGAGATACTCCCCTGCCCTCACAGCTCATCTCCGAGTGAGATACTCCACTGCTCTCTCAGCTCATCTCCGAGTGAGATACTCCCCTGCCCTCACAGCTCATCTCCGAGTGAGATACTCCACTGCCCTCTCAGCTCATCTCCGAGTGAGATACTCCCCTGCCCTCACAGCTCATCTCTGAGTGAGATACTCCCCTGCCCTCACAGCTCATCTCCGAGTGAGATACTCCCCTGCCCTCACAGCTCATCTCCGAGTGAGATACTCCCCTGCCCTCACAGCTCATCTCCGAGTGAGATACTCCCCTGCCCTCACAGCTCATCTCCGAGTGAGATACTCCACTGCCCTCTCAGCTCATCTCCGAGTGAGATACTCCCCTGCCCTCACAGCTCATCTCCCAGTGAGATACTCCCCTGCCCTCACAGCTCATCTCCGAGTGAGATACTCCACTGCTCTCTCAGCTCATCTCCGAGTGAGATACTCCCCTGCCCTCACAGCTCATCTCCGAGTGAGATACTCCACTGCCCTCTCAGCTCATCTCCGAGTGAGATACTCCCCTGCCCTCACAGCTCATCTCTGAGTGAGATAAACCCTTTCCCTGCGCTCACTGCTGATCTCCGGGTGAGACACCTCCTCCCCCTGTGCTCACAGCTCAACTCTGGATGAGATCATCTGCTTCACAGACTAAGCATGGGAAGTGTTTCCCTGCTATCGGGCTCTCAAGTCTGTGAAGCAGATGATCTCACCCGGAGATGAGCTGTGAGCGCAGGGGGAGAGGGTGTCTAACCTGGAGATGAGCTATGAGCTGTGAGCACAATGGGAGGGAGTATCTCACCTGGAGATCATCTGTGAACACAGGGGGGGAGGTATCTCACTCGGAGATGAGCTGTGAGGGCAGTGGAGTATCTCACTCGGAGATGAGCTGTGAGGGCAGTGGAGTATCTCACCCGTTGATCAGCTGTGAGGGCATGGGGAGGGAGTGTCTCACCCCGAGATCAGCTATGAAGCAGGGGGAGGAGGTGTCCCACCTGGAGATCAGCTATGAGCACAGGGGGAGGGGGTGAATGACAGACACTCTGTGCTTACAGCAGGGGGCCTTGTGACCAAGAGTACATGGTGCATAACAATAGAGAACAAATGGAAGTCAGCTCACCCTCCAGGGATTTCAGTGTGTTGAAGCCAGGAACAACGTGTGGTCACACTTGGAATCAATGCAAAAAAAGAAGTGAAAAATTCCATTAAGTCAAATTCCATTCAGCTAATATGTTACTTTAGACCCAAATTTTAGCCTGCACAATTTATTATGTAATTTCTCCTAAACGCAGCATTGCCCCATACACAGCAGACACTAATATTTTCTAGCTATATACAGTACATGGCATTAAGGGTAAACAAAGCGGTTGTGCCACCATAAAGAATACAGTTAACCAACCAGAAAAGGTGGAAATAAATAGTTTTGTAATTTACAGTGATTCAAAATTATGCTTCATTCAAAAGTTACCAAGCTTTTACTTTTATGAATGCTGCTCTCTGGCGCCCCCTGGCGTTATTCCATTACGTTCTGGTAGTGGGTGATCAGCTGGTCGGGTTTGGGCAGTTCCTGTCATAAGAGCTCCCAACCGGCAGTCTGCACAATGTATTGCAAGAAAAGAAATGAAAAATTCCATCTCCAAAAACGTTGTATTAAAAAATTCCAAGTTGTTATTACATCATTTTAACATCTGATGAGGTCACAAGGTACATGGGGATTCACATAGCAACACGTTTCCAATGCCAACCACCGTTCTTTGTCAAGCTACTATGACATGGTTCTGTGATCTTTTAAATATTTCCGAAACCAATTACAAATAATACACCGATTACATGACCAATGAGATCACACCCATATTAAAAAAAAACTCTTAACAACACACCCCAATAAGAACAAGTAGAGACAAATACATAGAAAGTTACATATCAAATACACTGCTCAAAAAATAAAGGGAACACTTAAACAACAGAATATAACTCCAAGTAAATCAAACTTCTGTGAAATCAAACTGTCCACTTAGGAAGCAACACTGATTGACAATCAATTTCACATGCTGTTTTGCAAATGGAATAGACAATAGATGGAAATGATTGGCAATTTTCAAGACACCCTCAATAAAGGAGTGGTTCTGCAGGTGGGGAGCACAGACCATATCTCAGTACCAATGCTTTCTGGCTGATGTTTTGGTCACTTTTGAATGTTGGTTGTACTTTCATACTTGTGGTAGCATGAGACGGACTCGACAACCCACAGAAGTTGCTCAGGTAGTGCAGCTCATTCTGGATGGCACATCAATGCAAGCTGTGGCAAGAAGGTTTGCTGTGTCTGTCACCGTAGTGTCCAGAGGCTGGAGGCACTACCAGGAGACAGGCCAGTACAAAAGGAGACGTGGAGAGGGCCGTAGGAGGGCAACAACCCAGCAGCAGGACCGCTACCTCCGCCTTTGTGCAAGGAGGAACAGGAGGAGCACTGCCAGAGCCGTGCAAAATGACCTCCAGCAGGTCACAAATGTGCATGTGTCTGCACAATCGGTTGGAAACCGACTCCATGAGGGTGGTATGATGGTCTGACGTCCACAGATGGGGGTTGTGCTCACAGCCCAACACCGTGCAGGACGCTTGGCATTTGCCACATAACACCAGGATTGGCAAAGTTGCCACTGGCACCCTGGGCCTACTTCTGAGGCATCTGTCTGTACAATGAAAGTTTCCTTGAAGTTGGGGCTGATGAGGACCGGCTGTCCATACAGGGCCAACTTCATGAACTGAAAGGCTTCTTCTGCCTGAAGGTTCGACTGAACCATTACTGATTTTTTTCCTTTCAAGAGATCGGTCAGGGCCGCCGTTCTCCCAGCAAAATTAGGTATAAACCGGCGGTAATACCCAAGGATGTCAAGGAACGCCCTCACCTGCTGTGTACTTGACGGTTTAGGCCAATTTTTTATGGCCTCAACTTTATTGATTTGGGGCTTGATAAATCCTCGGCCAATCACATACACCAAATATCGGGCTTCCTCTAACCCTATCGCACATTTTTTCGGGTTTGCCGTTAACTCCGCTGCTCTGAGAGAATCCAGCACTGCTTGTACCTGGGATAGATGCGTATGCCAGTCGGTGCTAAAGATGGTAATATCATCTAGATATGCGGAGGCGTACTCCTGATGAGACTTGAGCACTATGTCCATCAACCTCTGGAATGTAGCCAGGGCCCCATGTAACCCAAAAGGTAAGACCGCATAGTGATATAGACCCTCCGGAGTTATGAAGGCGGTCTTTTCCTCCTCCGATTTCGTGAGAGGTACCTGCCAGTAACCCTTAGTGAGATCGAGCATGGTAAAGTACTGGGCCTACCCCAGTCTCTCAATCAGTTCATCCACCCTGGGCATTGGATAAAGGTCAATCTTCGACACTTCATTTAGTTTTCGGAAATCGTTACGGAAGCGTAACGATCCGTCTGGTTTCGTAATCAGTACGATGGGGCTAGCCCACTCCGTCATTTCTCGATGACGCCTAACTGGAGCATCTGTTTTACCTCAGCCGTGATGGCTTGCCTCCGGGCTTCGGGTACCCGGTACGGTCTCATTCGCACCCTTACCCCAGGTTCTGTGACAATGTCATGTTGGAGAACTGTAGTCCTACCCGGTAGCTCTGAGAACACGTCGGTATTCTGCTGCACCAGTGAGCGAGCCGCCCGTCGCTGCTGTTTAGTGAGAGCATCACTTATCCTGACCTCTCCCCCGGACGCATCCCTTGCTGAAGGTAGAGAACTCTCTGGTGATATGCCCGGAGTGATGTCTGTAACTAACCACTCTCGATCTTTCCAAGGTTTTCGCAGGTTTACATGATAAAGCTGCTCCCGTTTCCTCCTTCCGGGCTGATACACCGGTAATTTACCTCCCCCACCTTTTCTCGAACCTCATATGGCCCTTGCCACTTGACCATGAGCTTACTCTCGGCTGTGGGTACAAGTACTAACACCCAATCGCCCTTGTTAAAAGACCTGACTCTGGCTCTTTTAATATATGTGCACCTCTGGGCTGCCTGGGCATCTAACAAATGTTCTTTCACGATGGGCATGACCGCCGCGATCCGGTCCTGCATGCTAGCCACGTGTTCAGTTATACTCCTATGTGGAGTCGGCTCTTGTTCCCACGTCTCTTTGGCTACGTCCAACAGACCTCTAGGGTGTCTGCCGTACAATAACTCAAAGGGAGAGAACCCTGTGGAAGCCTGGGGTACCTCACGGATGGCGAACATCAAATAGGGTAGCAACATGTCCCAATCCCTTCCGTCCTTAGAAACCACCTTTTTTAACATGAACTTGAGGGTTTTATTGAACCGTTCTACTAGCCCGTCGGTTTGAGGTTGGTACACCGAGGTGCGCAATTGTTTAATTTTTAGCAGTTTGCACAGTTCCCTTGTGATTTTGGACTTAAAAGGGGTCCCCTGATCCATCAGGATCTCCTTAGGTAGTCCAAGGCGACAGAACATAGCAAACAGCTCCTGTGCAATTTGTTATGCCAAGGTGTGGCGTATCGGTATAGCCTCCGGGCACCGGGTGGCACAGTCAACGACCACCAGTATATGTTGGTGGCCACGAGCGGATTTTACAATGGACCCTACCAAGTCCATTGCAATCCGTTCAAAAGGTACCTCTATTACTGGCAGGGGTACCAATGAGCTACGGAAACTTGCGGTGGGTGTGGTCAACTGACATTCAGGGCAGGATTCACAGTACTTTTGGACCTCCGCGTAAATCCCCAGCCAAAAGAACCGCTGCAAGATACGCTCTTACGTCTTTTTAACCCCCAATTGTCCACCCAGCTGGTGTGTGTGTGCCAACTGCAGATGGTACAACTGAGATACCACTAACTGTTCCACGACCTGGTCCCTGATTTTGTCTACCCTATAGAGCAACTCACTCTTGACTACCATGCGTGTAAATACAGTATCTGCACGGGGCTGTTGAGCTACGCCATTTACCTCTAACACCCTTTCCTGCGAGTCAGAGTGGCATCCTGTAGCTGAACTGTCCCAAACGTGTCCCGGGACACTTCCAGCTCGGGGATCGATGGGGTCTCCTCGACCTCTCCTGCCAGCACCTCTAGGGGAAACCTATCGGGGTCACACTCTGTCCCTAGGTTGGATACCACTACGGCAGGTACCCCTGAATCAGGTTCGTCGGGTACAGCGCCTGTAATACATTTTATCGGGGGAGAGTGGATTTTGTTTTTCCACAGAGTCCAGAACAGGGGCAAGTCTCTTTCCAACACAGTCCCATAGGGAAGAGTTTTTACCACCCCCACCACATGTTTTATGTCTCCACATGGCTTGGATAAAACTACCTGTGGTTGGGTACTCTCGGAGGTCCCCATGGATGCACACAACCCCCGACAGTCCGTCCACTGAGGTTGTCTCCTGCCACCATCGACCCATGTACCAAAGTCACTAGGCTCCCCGAATCTAGGAGGGCCTCTGTGGGGTACCCATTAACCAGTACCTGGCACAGTTGGGGTTCACTGTCAGAGGGGTCGGCGCTCGCAGTGCAGACAGTCTGGGCGTACATTGAGACCGGGTGGATAATCCCGCAGTCCATGGGTTCCGTAGTTAGGGGGCAGTTAGCAACCACATGTCCCTTCCCCTGACACCGTCAGCACCTAATGGTGGAGGTACTGTTAGGTCTTATGACTGTTTGGGAGGGAACAGGTCTCCTGCGACTCTCATTTCGGGGTACCCCTTCAGCACGGGTACGGTGCTGACTGTCCTCAGCAGAGGGGCGCGACCCCTTTCCAGGTTCCTGAGTTGGCAGGGATCGGTGTGACAGGGGGCAGAGTCCTGGATAAAGTCCTGAATGGCCGAGTAGCGCTCGATCAGGCTGACCACCTGGTCGAGTGTGCTGGAGTCCCCTTGCCCCACCCAACTTTGGATAGCGGCTGGCAGAGTCCTCACCAGCCGGTCAACCACCACCCTCTCCACCATCTGGGCTGGAGACAAAGTCTCAGGCTGGAGCAACCTCTTTACTAGCTGCAGGAGTTCATAAGCCTGAGACCGGGCGTGTCGGGTCTCCACATAAGCCTATGAAATTACATGCTGAGCCCTCACGTATGTATTGACTCCCAGTCGGGCAAGGATCTCACCTTTCAGTCTCTGGTCGTCCTGGGCGTCCTCCCGACTTAGGTCGAAGAAGGCCTTTTGGGCATCGCCGACCAGAAACTGAGCCACCACTTCTGCCCACTGGCCATCCGGTAGGTTTTCCCGCTCCTCTGTGCGCTCATAAATGGTCAGGAAGGCTTCCACATCGTCCTCCGGTCCCATCTTCCTCAACGCTGAGCGAACCTTGTCCCTGGCCTCGCGACGTTCCGGGGCTGGTGCCGTCGGCGTCTCCCGCAGGGCAGCAATCTGTTGCAGCAACAGTTCTTTGGTTTTTGCTGCTGCTGGTACAGTAGCTGCTGCTGCTGATTATGCTGCTGTTCCAGCTCCTACCTCTGAGACTGCAGCTGCTGCTGCTGGGTAAGTACCAGCTGCTTTAACAGCTCCTCCATTTTGTCCACGGGGTGGGGCTGAAAGGTGGCCGGCCGGATTGTGGTCATGCAGCGGCCAGTGGGGTATGCCTCAGTCACTATGCCCGCATTCTCCACCAAGCTGTAAGGCAGCGGTGTTCACAACCTGCAGTAACTGAGGCAGTGACCCAAGCAAGTCCAATATAAACAGCTTTATTCAGCAATTCACCGGTAAACAGAAAAGTCCTCTGGGATAACACAAGTCCTTAAACAACGGTTGCCATAGGCAACGGCCGCGCCGGGCCACTCAGAGCCTGACAGGTGCAGAGCCTTCCCAGGCGTGGGTTCAGCCACACTCAATCCTGATGAGCTTTCCTGCTATGCTCCTAGCAGGTTCCAACATAGAACCACACTAATCCTTAGTGCAGGGTTTTTAAAGGACCTGTGGCAAGAGCCACTGGAAAACCCGGCTTGGAGGGAGGAGGCCGCCCCACTGCCTTCCTGTAGCCTCCCCCAAGAAATGAAGGCCCTGCCGGGTTTTACTTAATCTGCCTTAGCCAGATAGCCTGACCAGGTCAATGCTCACCTTCATTCCTGCATTGCAGCCGGAGGTGAGCGTGTGACTGCAATGCACTCCAATGGATTTAATAGGTCTCTGTACACATTCTGGGGGATATATCACATCCCTCGTATACAATCCCAGTCACTGCATCATATTGGTTTCAGAAATATTTAAAAGATCACAGAATCATGTCATAGTAGCTTGACAAAGAAAGCTGGTTGGCATTGGAAACGCGTTGCTATGTGAATCCCCATGTACCTTGTGACCTCATCAGATGTTAAAATGATGTAATAACAACTTGGAATTTTTTAATACAACGTTTTTGGAGATGGAATTTTTCATTTCTTTTCTTGCAATACATTGTGCAGACTGCCGGTTGGGAGCTCTTATGACAGGAACTGCCCAAACCCGACCAGCTGATCACCCACTACCAGAACGTAATGGAATAACGCCAGGGGGCGCCAGAGAGCAGCATTCATAAAAGTAAAAGCTTGGTAACTTTTGAATGAAGCATAATTTTGAATCACTGTAAATTACAAAACTATTTATTTCCACCTTTTCTGGTTGGTTAACTGTATTCTTTATGGTGGCACAACCGCTTTAATTGTTTACCCTTAATGCTATGTACTGTATATAGCTAGAAAATATTAGTGTCTGCTATGTATGGGGCAATGCTGCGTTTAGGAGAAATTACATAATAAATTGTGCAGGCTAAAATTTGGGTCTAAAGTAACATATTAGCTAAATGGAATTTGACTTAATGGCATTTTTAATTCTTTCATTCCATTTTGCATTAATTAACCCCTTTATGGATTTGGACATATCCATACACCCAGGTCCCTGGTACTTAAAGGGGTTGTCCACTACTATGTAAAATATGGCAAAGCATTTTTATGTTGAAAAGCTGCTTCTTTGTAATTGCCTCCCTCTTCCTTTTCTGCCTGTGAGTGGCGCTATGACTGACCGCTCACAGGCATCACTTAACCCCCGGCTGCAGCCGGCTCTGACATCCGCTGATGTCACGACAAGTCCAGACTGCTGCCGGGGATCTCTCTCTTCCGCGTTCCATGGTGGCTGCTGGGTTGTGTGCGGGGTTATCCCCTCAAGTCATACCCAGCATCCACCGCATGCTGTCCCTCTCCCCATTCATTGGGAAAACGCGCGGTGGATGCTGGGTGTGACACGGTGGGGTAACCCCGCCTTCAACCCAGAAGCCACCACGGGGACCCCAGCGCTGAGTCACGCCTCAATAAACGGGACGTCAGCGGGGGTTCACGTGCTGCCTGTGAGCGGCCAGTGATAGCGCCGCTCACTGACAGAGGAAGGTAATTATAAAGAAGTTGCTTTTCATTATAAAAACGCTTTGGCATATTTTAAATATTAGTGTACAACCCCTTAAAAGCGCACCTCAGCATAAATCTACCATTAAGTGTAAGAGGACAATGCTGCCAGTTCCCTTTCATCTTGTTTCTGCCGGACATAACGTTTCACAATTACGCTACTTGGAGTCTATTCCTTTGAAAAGGCGAGGTGGCAACAGAATACACAGATTGAAGGAGAGGCAGGCATATGGCCTCAATCCAGAGTATGAACTGTCTTATTGATTAACATATTCCTTTGTTTCCTCTGTGTTATTTAACCAGTGGATTAGCGATATCTGTTGACATAATTTTACTGTTAAATACATACAGTACAGACCAAAAGTTTGGATACACCTCATTTAAAGATTTTTCTGTATTTTCATGACTATGAAAATTGTACATTCACACTGAAGGCATCAAAACTATGAATTAACACATGTGGAATTATATACTTAACAAAAAAGTGTGAAGCAACTGAAAATATGTCTTATATTCTAGGTTCTTCAAAGTAGCCACTTTTTGCTTTGATGACTGCTTTGCACACTCTTGGCATTCTCTTGATGACCTTCAAGTGGTAGTCACCGGAAATGGTCTTCCAACAATCTTGAAGGAGTTCCCAGAGATGCTTAGCACTTGTTGGCCCTTTTGCCTTCACTCTGCGGTCCAGCTCACCCCAAACCATCTTGATTGGGTTCAGGTCTGGTGACTGTGGAGGCCAGGTCATCTGGCGTAGCACCCCTTCACTCTCCTTATTGGTCAAATAGCCCTTACACAGCCTGGAGGTGTGTTTGGTGTCATTATCCTGTTGAAAAATAAATGATGGTCCAACTAAACGCAAACTGGATGGAATAGCATGCCCCTGAAAGATGCTGTGGTAGCCATGCTGGTTCAGTATGCCTTCAATTTTGAATAAATCCCCAACAGTGTCACCAACAAAGCACCCCCACACCATCACACCTCCTCCTCCATAATTCACGGTGGGAACCAGGCATGTAGAGTCCATCCGTTCACCTTTCCTGCGTCGCACAAAGACACAGTGGTTGGAACCTAAGATCTCAAATTGCACTCATCAGACCAAAGCACAGATTTCCACTGGTCTAATGTTCATTCCTTATGTTCTTTAGCCCAAACAAGTCTCTTCTGCTTGTTGCCTGTCCTTAGCAGTGGTTTCCTAGCAGCTATTTTACCATGAAGGCCTGCTGCACAAAGTCTTCTCTTAACACTTGTTGTAGAGATGTGTCTGCTGCTAGAACTCTGTGTGGCATTGTCCTGGTCTCTAATCTGAGCTGCTGTTAACCTGCGATTTCTGAGGCTGATGACTCGGATAAACTTATCCTCAGAAGCAGAGGTGACTCTTGGTCTTCCTTTCCTGGGGCGGTCCTCATGTGAGCCAGTTTCTTTGTAGCGCTTGATGGTTTTTGTAACTGCACTTGGGGACACTTTCAAAGTTTTCCCAATTTTTCGCACTGACTGACCTTCAATTCTTAAAGTAATGATGGCCACTCATTTTTCTTTATTTGGCTGCTTTTTTCTTGCCATAATACAAATTCTAACAGTCTATTCAGTAGGACTATCAGCTGTGTATCCACCTGACTTCTGCACAACACAACTGATGGTCCGAACCCCATTTATAAGGCAATCCCACTTATTAAACCTGACAGGGCACACCTGTGAAGTGAAAACCATTTCCAGTGACTACCTCTTGAAGCTCATCAAGAGAATGCCAAGAGTGTGCAAAGCAGTCATCAAAGCAAAAGGTGGCTACTTTGAAGAACCTAGAATATAAGACATATTTTCAGTTGTTTCACACTTTTTTGTTAAGTATATAATTCCACATGTGTTAATTCATAGTTTTGATGCCTTCAGTGTGAATGTACAATTTTCATAGTCATGAAAATACAGAAAAATCTTTAAATGAGAAGGTGTGTCCAAACTTTTGGTCTGTACTGTAATTTTATGTGTTTCCTACATATATATCCTAATTGTTTTTTTCCCCCTTTTGTCTTCCTTTAGGTCATTTGAACGCTTCACCAGGTATAAAAAAAAACTTACTTTTGGCTCTTACTTTTCTTGTCTATGTTTGCCATCCCATTTCCCCTTTTCTGTATTCTTTCTTTTTCTTTGTTTTATCCTTCTGACTCATTCTACACATCTACCATGCCCTATTTCTTTAATTATGTTGTTCGCGTGTGCGCCGTTTAACCTTGAGTGCTAGATTCATGGTGCTCTTCTTTCAAGTCCTGCTCTATGGTACCATGTTCCCTATGCTCAGACTTTTGAGTAAAATGGTGCTCGCGTGTGCACAGTAGCATCTCTCGGCAACCAAAAGATGCTACTGCACATGCGCGGGCGTCCATGTTGGGGATGTAAATTTCACATGGGCAGAGAAATTACACAGGCAGTATGTAAAAGAGTAGGCAGGTCACTGAAAGCACAGTGACCTGTCAGAGGAAAGAGATAGGAATACATGAATACAGAAGCAGAGCACCAGAGCACATACATATCATTATGGCAGCAGAACTGAAACTAAAGATGATAAAAGAACCACTGGACGTATTACAACATCCAAGGTATCATTTTACTCAGTTTAACGGCGCCCACCTGACAGTGTATGTAGTTTTCTAAGCACAATCCTGCTGACAGGTTCACTTTAACAAACTTGGACGTATGGATACCTCATGGCGATAGACATCGATCGGAGCATTTAGAGAGCTTGTATAGGGAGGAAGCCCTCTCTGCCCTTGGATTGGCGCCCCAAAAATCAGAATAGAAAGCGATCAAAAAATGTCATGTGCCTGAGAATGATACCAATAAAATGTCAACTCGTTCCGTAAAACAAGCCCTCACATGACGCTGTTGGACAAAATCTGGAAAAATTATAGCTCTCAAAATATAGTGATGCCAAAAAAAAAGCGTCTTTTAGTGTGTGACAGCTGTCAAACAAAAAGAAAACGATTAAACCTACAATAATCTCCAAGAGGAATATTCTGTCCCCATGGCTGTGCTGTAAATATAGGGTGCTGTGTCTTCACCTTTACTTACAAGGGAGATGGACACAGATAGCTTTAACTCGGCTGCAGGCAGGCACGTTGTAAAGAATTCAGAAGAAGCTTTATTTATCTTGAGAAATCTTGTAAGAATGCATGCATCAACAGCAAGTAAAAATAACTTTTCCTGAGACAGGCTGTAAGCACATGAGCTCCTAATTGTTGCAAGATTGAGAATTAGGAAAGGCTGGAAGAAGAAGGGAGGGGCTAGCTACATCACAGTCACATAAGAGGGAGACAGGGAGAGAGAAGGGACAAACTTCAAGGAAGGTGAACCTTGCAGCAATGCAATCAAACAGTAATACACAGCAACTGTAAAAAGTTCAGTATATAGTCAGCAAATTTCCCATTCATGGGACGTAACACTCCCCGTCTGAAATCTTTAGATTTTAATGATTCGTTTAATGTGATGTTTTCTGGGAATGTCATGGTAGACCTGAAAGACAAAAGAAAATACACAAGCAAACAACAATAACAGTAATAGTTGTAGTCCAATTTTCCATTGAAGTCTTCAACAGCCGGATAATCCGAGTCCAAAACAGAAACCCATCTTCGGATTGGGGAAGCCGCAATGTGCAAACACTTCCACCAACCTAAGAATCCACTGGGAAAAGTTCAAATGTCCCAACACAGCTGGAAGTATATGGCGGTAGGCTCTCCGTCGTAAGCTGTGTCCTGAAGCAGTGTCTTTCATGTGATGACCTCCTTTTGTAAAAGGAGTAGAAGTTCAGTGACTGGACGAAAGAAAACGCGAGATGACCTTGCCTTCTACCTTACAAGTCTTTCCATCATTGCTTGGTGTAACCTTGGTGATAAGACCCATTGGCCAGTCATTGCGATGAGCTTCTTTATCTTTAAGGAGGATGAGGTCTCCCTCTTGGAGGTTAGGTTTTGCAGTCTGCCATTTGTGACTGGTTTGAAGTAAGTGCAGGTATTCAGCCTTCCAGCGGTGCCAAAAGACATTAGAAAAGTGTTGTACCTGTTTCCACTGACACCTGTAAATGTCTCTGTCCACAAACTTCCCTGGAGGGATTTCAGCATCTCCAACCTTCTGAGTAAGAAGTGTGGCAGGAGTAAGAATCATTGGAGCTTTGGGGTCCGATGATAATGGTACCAATGGTCTTGCATTTATCACAGCAGACACTTCAGCAAGGAAGGTAACCAGGACTTCATGGGTGAGAGGTAGCTTATGATCCAGCAACATCGAATCAAGGATTCCTCGAGCAATGCCAATCATGCGTTCCCAGGATCCTCCCATATGCGATGAATGAGGAGGGTTGAACACCCAAGTGCACCCATTGTCAGTCTAGAAGTTGTCTAACTGTAGTTCCTTGCACGCTCCCACAAAGTTAGTGCCACAGTCAGATCTGAGCTATTTGGCTGGTCCCCAGATAGAAAAGAATCTTCTGAGAGCATTTATGAAGCAAGAGGAATCCATGGATTCAATTACCTCAATGTGAACTGCTTGGATGCTAAGACAGGTGAAAAGCACAGCCCACCACTTACTTTTTGCGGCTCCACCACGGGTCCTTCTTGTAACAACCGACCATGGTCCAAAAACATCTACTCCGACATATGTGCATGGCTGGTCTGTGTTTAGCTGATCTGCTGGGAGATTTGCCATCTGTAGATGTTAGTGTTTTCTTCTTACTTTTTCTCACATAAAGCATTTATGGAGCTCTGAGGAGACACATCTCTTCATCCCCACGATCCAGAGGCCAGCGGACCTTATGATGCCTTCGGTAAACTGTCTGCCTTGGTGCTGCACTTTTTCATGATGGTGATGGAACAATAGCGTAGCATTGTAGTGCCGACCCGGAATGATGATACGATTCTGCTCCTTATTACATAGATCAGACTTCTCTATATGACCATCCACCTTTAACAGTCCGTAATGATCGACCACTGGGTTCAATTCAAGCAGTAAACTGTTCTTGGACAGGCTGGTACCCTTTTGTGACACTGTCGATCTCGTGACCATATTCTTGTTGCACTCACCGCTGAATTGCTCGGCATGTCTGATGTCAGCAACAGTAGGGTATCCTCTACACATGTGCCAGCCACAACACTGATGATTTGTCACTGGCAAAGGAATGAGCGATGTGAACAAGACGAGCTATGGCCCGCACAACAGCTGACCATTTTGAGAAGCTTTCAAAGCGGTGAGATCTTAGTTTTGATTTTGGCATCACAGAAGTGTAGCGAGTAGAGGTGATTGGTCTGATCTCTTTTTCAGACTCCGGTTCCACCAGCTTATAAGTGTTGTTGATGTCCTTTGAACTAGAATCCTTATATAAGAGACTTGGAGGTGACAGCCACATGTTGTCATTGAGCTTAGACGCGGCTGTGAATCTTGTCCCTCGGTCAGCTGGGTTCAGGTCAGTAGAGACGTAGTGCCAGTATTCAGGGATAGAAAAGCTTCTGATACGCTCTACTCTATTGCTGATGTAGACGTAAAATTGTTTTTTTGGTTGTAAATGTAACCAAGTACCGCTCTACTGTCTGTGTAGAATGTAAATGAATCAATCACAATGTCAATTTCATCCTTTATAGCTTCAGCTAATTCCACTGCCTGTACGGCAGCACAAAGTTTGAGTATTGGTACAGAGTGAGACGGTTTCAGTGTTAGTTTTGCCTTGCCAAGGATGAATCCACAATGTACCTTGTTGTTGCTTTCTGAGGTTTTCAGGTAGGCTACTGCAGCTATGGCCTCTGTAGATGCGTCGGAGAAAATGTGGATTTCTCTCCTGGTGGAGGCTGAAAGGGTGCTTAGGGAATAACTGCGTGAGACTTGGACATGCTCTAAGACCTTCAGAGACTTCTTCCATATCTCCCACCTTTGTTGTTTCTGGGATGGTAGCGGAGTGTCCCAATCCATGCTCTCGGGGGTCAACTGTCTCAACAGTATATTGCAGTGATGGCAAACCTTTTACAGACCGAGTGCCCAAACTGCAACCCAAAACCCACTTATTTATCGTAAAGTGCCAATATGGCAAATTAACCCGAATACTGAGGATTTAGTTTAGGAAAAACAACTCGTACAGAGAGCTGGTGAGGGCAGCATAGAGCAGCCACAGAAAGGAGCAGGGTATGAGACTGCAGAAATAAAGAATGTGCTCACTCCCATCTTGGTATATGCCAAAATCCATGTATATATGTTGCCCCCCCCCCCACCAATCCATGTATATATGCTTCCTCCCCCCCACCAATCCATGTATACACAGTGGTGGCCAAAAGTATTGGCACCCCTGCAATTCTGTCAGATAATACTCAGTTTCTTCCTGAAAATGATTGCAATCACAAATTCTTTGGTATTACTCTCTTCATTTAATTTGCTTGCAAGGAAAAAACACAAAAGAGAATGAAGCAAAAATCAAATAATTGATCATTTCACACAAAACTCCAAAAATGGGCCAGACAAAAGTATTGGCACCCTCAGCCTAATACTTGGTTGCACAACCTTTAGCCAAAATAACTGCGAACAACCGCTTCCGGTAACCATCAATGAGTTTCTTACAATGCTCTGCTGGAATTGTAGACCATTCTTCTTTCGCAAACTGCTCCAGGTCCCTGATATTTGAAGGGTGCCTTCTCCAAACTGCCATTTTGAGATCTCTCCACAGGTGTTCTATGGGATTCAGGTATGGACTCATTGCTGGCCACATTAGAAGTCTCCAGTGCTTTCTCTCAAACCATTTTATAGTGCTTTTGGAAGTGTGTTTTGGGTCATTGTCCAGCTGGAAGACCCATGACCTCTGAGTGAGACCCAGCTTTCTCACACTGGGCCCTACATTATGCTGCAGAATTTGTTGGTAGTCTTCAGACTTCATAATGCCATGCACACGGTCAAGCAGTCCAGTGACAGAGGCAGCAAAGCAACCCCAAAACATCAGGGAACCTCCGCCATGTTTGACTGTAGGGACCGTGTTCTTTTCTTGAAAGCCTCTTTTTTTTTCCTGTACACTCTATGTTGATGCTTTTTCCCAAAAAGCTCTACTTTTGTCTCATCTGACCAGAGAACATTCTTCCAAAACGTTTTAGGCTTTTTCAGGTAAGTTTTGGCACACTCCAGCCTGGCTTTTTTATGTCTCGGGGTAAGAAGTGCGGTCTTCCTGGGTATCCTACCATACAGTCCCTTTTCATTCAGACGCTGAGTGATAGTACGGGTTGACACTGTTGTACCCTCGGACTGCAGGGCAGCTTGAACTTGTTTGGATTTTAGTCGAGGTTCTTTATCCACCATCCGCACAATCTTGCGTTGAAATCTCTCGTCAATTTTTCTTTTCCGTCCACATCTAGGGAGGTTAGCTACAGTGCCATGGGCTTTAAACTTCTTGATGACACTGCGCATGGAAGACACAGGAACATTCAGGTCTTTGGAGATGGACTTGTAGCCTTGAGATTGCTCATGCTTTCTCACAATTTGGTTTCTCAAGTCCTCAGACAGTTCTTTGGTCTTCTTTCTTTTCTCCATGCCCAATGTGGTACACACAAGGACACAGGACAGAGGTTGAGTCAACTTTAATCCATGTTAACTGGCTGCAAGTGTGATTTAGTTATTGCCAACACCTGTTAGGTGCCATAGGTAAGTTACAGGTGCTGTTAATTACACGAATTAGACAAGAATCACATGATTTTTCAAAGGGTGCCAATACTTTTGTCCACCCCCATTTATAGGTTTGGTGAGGAATTATATCCAATTTGGCTTTAGGACAATTCTTTTTGTGTTTTTTTCATTGAAGACAAATTAAATGAAGAGAATAATACCAAAGAATTTGTGATTGCAATCATTTTCAGGAAGAAACTGAGTATTATCTGACAGAATTGCAGGGGTGCCAATACTTTTGGCCAGCATTGTATGAAGTCAGCACCCCATTTTTTTCATTATATTTATATAATTGAATATGAATTTCTTCTAAATGTGATCCTTGAAATTAATGTAAATAGGGTATAATGATATTTACATGAAATTATTTTCAAGATACCCAATTAATTTCTCTGTCAATTTCTTAATAGAATGAAAACCTACAAGCTGGCCATAAAGAATATATATATGGTCAGTAATCCCTAGAAAACTGAAAAAACTGATAAATAGCCTATTTTGGGGAAAAGGGGTGGTTATGTGGGAGAGAATAATCGCCCTAGTAGTCTATATCCCAATCCACGTGTTAGTGGACCCCAGAAGGACAAAAGAGGGATTTAATTCCAAAAATATCAATTTTATTAGAAATTTTAAAAATTACATCATAATTCACAATATAAGAGAAGGGAAGAAGAAGAGGTGGTAGGTAAACCATAGGGGCAGGTTTTAAGGAATAAAATCCTGCCAGGAGACTAATATCCCTAAACCAGCATAGAAGGTAAGCCAGGTACGCGTACTAGCTGCTATTTAAAAGATAATGGAAGGATCATATCAATCTATGTCCACACTAGTAATAACAGTGAGGTATAAAGCATGGTATACAAGATAATAATATTGATATGTGGGCATATGGCAGCATATATCAGATCATATAGCAGTGATATATGGGTAAGAGCATTAAACAAATAGCATTAGATAGATAGCATAAAACATGTACACCGGTGATACATAAGTGTAAATAGATCGATAGTGCTATTGATATAGTATTACTGTCTAGTCTGGAGCTGTCTAGTCTGGAGCTGCGGCTCTATAGAAAATCAATTACCTTGTGCCATATGAGAAGTGATAAAGCAGCGTGTCCTGGAGAGCTGGGGGGGATGTGGAGCTCACTTCTCATATGGCACAAGGTAATTGATTTTCTATAGAGCCGCAGCTCCAGACTAGACAGTAATACTATATCAATAGCACTATCGATCTATTTACACTTATGTATCACCGGTGTACATGTTTTATGCTATCTATCTAATGCTATTTGTTTAATGCTCTTACCCATATATCACTGCTATATGATCTGATATATGCTGCCATATGCCCACATATCAATATTATTATCTTGTATACCATGCTTTATACCTCACTGTTATTACTAGTGTGGACATAGATTGATATGATCCTTCCATTATCTTTTAAATAGCAGCTAGTACGCGTACCTGGCTTACCTTCTATGCTGGTTTAGGTATATTAGTCTCCTGGCAGGATTTTATTCCTTAAAACCTGCCCCTATGGTTTACCTACCACCTCTTCTTCTTCCCTTCTCTTATATTGTGAATTATGATGTCATTTTTAAAATTTCTAATAAAATTGATATTTTTGGAATTAAATCCCTCTTTTGTCCTTCTGGGGTCCACTAACACGTGGATTGGGATATAGACTACTAGGGCGATTATTCTCTCCCACATAACCACCCCTTTTCCCCAAAATAGGCTATTTATCAGTTTTTTCAATTTCTTAATAGAAGAGGTATAGTAACGCTCATGATGGTGTCATCAGCACTGGCTATATTGGAGTATTCGAAGCAGCGCAACACGGCACAAACGTCCTTCATGGAAGCCCATTCATTGGTGGTTAAGTGGTGTTGTTCTTCACAGCATCTCACCCCCGTGCGTGCTGCAGCTGAAACTCCACCATTGCCTGCTGCTGCTCACACAGTCTCTCCAGCATATGTAAGGTGGAGTTCCATCTTGGCACATTGCATATGAGGCAGTGAGTGTGAAGGTAGAAGTGATGCTGCAGCGCAGGCAGGTCGGCAGCCGCAGGGTGAGAACGCCAAAAGCATGCACATGCTGCCCTCACTTTCAGCAGCACCTCTGACATATGTGGGTCATTTTTAAGGAAGCTCTACACCACCAAATTCAGCACATGCGCCAGGCAAGGGATGTGAATCAAACCAGCTAGGCCCAGAGCTGCTAGAGTTTAGAAGAGAGTTTTCTTTTATTTCAAACATGTTTTCTGATGTCTCCTGTTGCTGTTTTATTTGTGCCATTTTCATCCTTTAAAAATCTGTTCATCTCTCAGAGGAAGTGACCATCCCTTCCCTTTTTTGTCACCCCTCTATCTACAGCCCACCTGGATTTACCACCTACTGTACAGTAAGTGTTTTACAATTTGTAGATATTTTTTAACTAAAAGTAGCAGCCTAGTAAAACTTTTTTTTTTAATTAATTCGGTCACTTGTCCACCAGACTACATCATTTTGCTAGTATTAATTTATTAAGTTGTTCTCATAGAGACTCCTTCAGAATTACATGTCTTTGTCTTTCCTGAGGAGGGTCACAAGAAATGAGTGCATTTGATTGAATTGCATGGTCTGTACCACACAAGATCTACACTGTGAAAAGCAAAATGACCTATGACAGTTACTGATGAGAATAAGACTGCTCCTGGCACACATGTATGAAGAAGATAAAGACAGTTTAGCCATCCTCACTAAATAGTTGTAATCTAATCATGTATTGGTGGTGGCAAATTCTGACAGGTTAAGCTGGAGAGCATAGAGGGCTTTATGGGGGAGTAGTTGGGGCAATTAGTCTTGGTTTCATCTCTCCACGTCTTGGCTGGTGCCATTCAGCCTCACTTCATTCACTTTCAGTATATATAACCCATGAGGTATAGTAGACAATGCGTTGGAATAAGCTGGTTTATGTCCTCAGTCATGCGCTTACATAGCACGGTGCCTAAAAATGAGCCTCTGTTCTGCACTTTTAATCATATTTGTCTATTGGAGAAAACGCTACTTTAGTGGTGCACAGTCTCAGCTGTATTATTGTCTTCTAATACTTTATTGACATGGATTACATACAGTACAGACCAAAAGTTTGGACACACCTTCTCATTTAAAGATTTTTCTGTATTTTCATGACTATGAAAATTGTACATTCACACTGAAGGCATCAAAACTATGAGTTAACACATGTGGAATTATATACTTAACAAAAAAGTGTGAAACAACTGAAAATATGTCTTATATTCTAGGTTCTTCAAAGTAGCCACCTTTTGCTTTGATGACTGCTTTGCACACTCTTGGCATTCTCTTGATGAGCTTCAAGAGGTAGTCACCAGAAATGGTCTTCCAACAATCTTGAAGGAGTTCCCAGAGATGCTTAGCACTTGTTGGCCCTTTTGCCTTCACTCTGCGGTCCAGCTCACCCCAAACCATCTCGATTGGGTTCAGGTCTGGTGACTGTGGAGGCCAGGTCATCTGGCGTAGCACCCCATCACTCTCCTTCTTGGTCAAATAGCCCTTACACAGCCTGGAGGTGTGTTTGGGGTCATTGTCCTGTTGAAAAATAAATGATGGTCCAACTAAATCCAAACTGGATGGAATAGCATGCCGCTGCAAGATGCTGTGGTAGCCATGCTGGTTCAGTATGCCTTCAATTTTGAATAAATGCCCAACAGTGTCACCAGCAAAGCACCCCCACACCATCACACCTCCTACTCCATGCTTCACGGTGGGAACCAGGCATGTAGAGTCCATCCATTCACCTTTTCTGCGTCGCACAAAGACACGGTGGTTGGAACCAAAGATCTCAAATTTGGACTCATCAGACCAAAGCACAGATTTCCACTGGTCTAATGTCCATTCTTTGTGTTCTTTAGCTCAAACAAGTCTCTTCTGCTTGTTGCCTGTCCTTAGCAGTGGTTTCCTAGCAGCTATTTTACCATGAAGGCCTGCTGCACAAAGTCTCCTCTTAACAGTTGTTGAAGAGATGTGTCTGCTGCTAGAACTCTGTGTACCATTGACCTGGTCTCTAATCTGAGCTGCTGTTAACCTGCGATTTCTGAGGCTGGTGACTCGGATAAACTTATCCTCAGAAGCAGAGGTGACTCTTGGTCTTCCTTTCCTGGGGTGCTCCTCATGTGAGCCAGTTTCTTTGTAGCGCTTGATGGTTTTTGCAACTGCACTTGGGGACACTTTCAAAGTTTGCCCATTTTTTTGGACTGACTGACCTTCATTTCTTAAAGTAATGATGGCCACTCGTTTTTCTTTACTTAGCTGCTTTTTTCTTGCCATAATACAAATTCTAACAGTCTATTCAGTAGGACTATCAGCTGTGTATCCACCTGACTTCTGCACAACACAACTGATGGTCCCAACCCCATTTATAAGGCAAGAAATCCCACTTATTAAACCTGACAGGGCACACCTGTGAAGTGAAAACCATTTCTGGTGACTACCTCTTGAAGCTCATCAAGAGAATGCCAAGAGTGTGCAAAGCAGTCATCAAAGCAAAAGGTGGGTACTTTGAAGAACCTAGAATATAAGACATATTTTCAGTTGTTTCACACTTTTTTGTTAAGTATATAATTCCACATGTGTTAATTCATAGTTTTGATGCCTTCAGTGTGAATGTACAATTTCCATAGTCAAGAAAATACAGAAAAATATTTAAATGAGGTGTATCCAAACCTTTGGTCTGTACTGTATGTGGAAATGAAAGCACTCATATTGAATGGCATAATACCTTTCCATGTAGTTAGTTAAATTACTAATATTTTTTCCTAATGTAGTATGTGTTGTTGCAAATACTGTATTTATAGAAGGTAAAACTAGTTTCTGCATTATATAATGACACATTTTGTGCATATTTAGACACTACTTACTTCCTGACATGCTGGAGGATGACCCGGATCCTTATTTTGGGAATATGAACAGCTCTCCCGAATTGCCAGAACCATTCCTTATACCGCAGGTAAAATACTGTGTATGATAGTCTGTGTGACGCATTTTGAACTGTTTCAACACATAATTTAAATGTATTGGGTATGGGCATGACCAAGTGAAGCACTACATTGTTTCATCCTTCATGTTGATGTCTATATTTAAATTTACATTCTGCCAATATTTGTTGTGATAGATTGGTTCTATTCATGTTTCATTAAAAAGAAAGTCTGCCTAAGTGCTCCATGTTAGAAGATTTTCTCCTCTCTACATGACAGGTTAGGAAGCTGTTAGAAAAGACGTCTCCGAACCGCAGGAGAGCGAGCTATAAAGAAGGTGAGATTGGAAGGACACAGAAAATATGACTGTCCATTTGATATAGCTTGAATACTAATATTCATCAAAGATGATTTTACTAAATAACACTTATTAAAGGGGTTTTCCATTTCAGAAAAGCCTGGTCTCCAGACGTAGTCCAGGATCGGACTGGGGAGTCTGGGGCCCACAGGGGTAATTGACTCTAGGTGCCCACCTACAGCAATATGCAAATATCTGTTATCCGCTATCCCTGTTATAGTGGAGCATTGACTGACGGCTCCGGCACATCTGCCGTGCATATACTATAACTGGGATGTACAATTACGATAGTATGCATTAAAGGGGTTCTTTGGTTAAAGCAAGTTATCACCGATCCATGGGCTCCACAGGATAGGTGATCACTTATTGATCGTTTTGGTCCGAACATTGGAAAAGCATCGGAAGCATGGGGAAGTTTTATCCCTGTCAGGACACTTATCCCCATTTTAAAATGCAGTGACAGATGGGATGTCTGACCGCAGCTCCATTCATTCTCTTGGGGGCTTCCAAAAAAAGAGCAGCGCTCGCAGCCACTGTGGGAATGATTGGATCAGTGATCGAGTCGCACATGAGCTCCAGTCTAATGGGGAGAAAAGCTTCACATTCTGCCGATTGTATGCCAGCAGTCAGGACCCGACCAATCAGTAACTTATCACTTATCCTGTGGAGAGGTGATTACTTGTTTTCACCAGAGACCCTTGTAAGTGTACCTCTGACGCTCTGGTACAACTCCTAAAATATATACTAAATTGGGTACAGTAGTTCAATGCAGTTTGTGGAAAATATTTTTTTCATAAGAATTTGGGAAAGTTATGAAATGTTCTATAAATGTCTGTCCTATTCCTGTTCTAAGGATCTAGACTTTTTTAAATTCATCACTTAAATATGAACCATGTATGAGGGAGTCGGAGTCGGAAAGATGGAAATTGAGGAATCAGAGTCTGGGTCGAAGGTTTGGCTTACCGACTCCACAGCCCTGCATATTACCGCCACTTACTGACCGAATAATACCACATACAAAGAACAAGTACGGCCACACCATGACCAGACCACATATTACCACCACAAAGTGACAATAATACCACATGCAAGGAAAAAATACTGCCACGCCATGACCGGACTACATATTACCACCACCACAAAGTGACCAAATACTACAATGCTGATCATGAATACAAACCACAATACTAACAACACTGTTATTACCACCAGCGACATTATACACAGGAGTTCTGTATATACACCGCGTGCAGAATTATTAGGCAAATGAGTATTTTGATCGCGAGATACTTTTTATACATGTTGTCCTACTCCAAGCTGCATAGGCTTGAGAGCCAACTACCAATTAAGTAAATCTGGTGATGTGCATCTCTGTAATGAGGAGGGGTGTTGACTAATGACATCAACACCCTATATAAGGTGTGCTTAATTATTAGGCAACTTCCTTTCCTTTGGCAAAATGGGTCAGAAGAGAGATTTGTTTGGCTCTGAAAAGTCCAAAATTGTGAGATGTCTTGCAGAGGGATGCAGCAGTCTTGAAATTTCCAAACTTTTGAAGCGTGATCACCGAACAATCAAGCGTTTCATGGCAAATAGCCAACAGGGTCGCAAGAAGCATGTTGGCCAAAAAAGGCGCAAAATAAGTGCCCATGAATTGAGGAAAATCAAGCGTGAAGCTGCCAAGATGCCATTCGCCACCAGTTTTGCCATATTTCAGCGCTGCAGCGTTACTGGAGTATCAAAAAGCACAAGGTGTGCGATACTCAGGGACATAGTCAAGGTAAGGGAGGCTGAAAAACGACCACCTTTGAACAAGAAACATAAGATAAAACTTCAAGAATGGGCCAAGAAATATCTTAAGACTGATTTTTCAAAGGTTTTATGGACTGATGAAATGAGAGTTACTCTTGATGGGCCAGATGGATGGGCCAGAGGCTGGATCAGTAAAGGGCAGAGAGCTCCACTCCGATTCAGACGCCAGCAAGGTGCAGGTGGGGTACTGGTATGGGCTGGTATCATCAAAGATGAACTTGTGGGACCTTTTCGGGTTGAGGATGGAGTGAAGCTCAACTCCCAGACCTACTGCCAGTTTCTGGAAGACAACTTCTTCACTTCAAGCAGTGGTACAGGAAGAAGTCGGTATCGTTGAAGAAAAACATGATTTTTATGCAGGACAATGCTCCATCACATGCATTCAACTACTCCACAGAGTGGCTGGCCAGTAAAGGTCTAAAAGAAGAAAAAATAATGACATGGCCCCATTGTTCACCTGATCTGAACCCCATAAAGAACCTGTGGTCCATTATAAAATGTGAGATGTACAGGGAAGGAAAAGAGTACACCTCTTGGAACAGTGTCTGGGAGGCTGTGGTGACTGCTGCACGCAATGTTGATCGACAACAGATCAAGCAACTGACAGAAACTATGGATGGAAGGCTGTTGAGTGTCATCATAAAGAAAGGTGGCTATATTGATCACTAATTTTTTTGTTTTTGCATGTCAGAAATGTTTATTTCTAAATTTTGTGCACTGATATTGGTTTACCTGGTGAAAATAAACAAGTGAGATGGGATTATATTTGTTTTTCATTTTTTCATTAAGTTGCCTAATAATTCTGCGCAGTAATAGTTACCTGCACAAACAGATATCCTCCTAAGATCTAAAAAAAAAACCACTCCAACTTCCAAAAATATTAAGCTTGGATATTTGAGTCTTTTGGGTTGATTGAGAAGATAGTTGTTGATCAATAATAAAAATAATCCTCTAAAATACAATTTGCCTAATAATTCTGCACACAGTGTAGTGTCAGTGTACAGATAATATAGTGATCACTAGTGACATTATAAACAGGAGCTCTGTGTATAGTGTACAAATAATACAGTGATCACCAGTGACATTATACACAGGAGCTCTGTATATACTATATAGTGTAAGTGTTCATGTAATACACTGACTCACCAATGATGTCTCTAGGTGAAGTCCTTCATCTTCGCTTTTCTTCTTCATCTGGTACAGACCGCCATCACTTCTTCCAGTCATGAATCATCTCTGCAGAAAATAACACACAGTTATCAATAACTGATCTCTTCTAGAGCACATTCCCACTTTTTCCCCCCTGACTTCTACACTACACCAGTTGAAGAAAAAAAAGCGACATAGTGCCGCCCTGCACAGTAACAGGACCCCACTTTTGGTCCCTCCCATGGAAAACAGTTTCCTAAAAAGTAAATTATATTACAGAAGTAATAATGTTCATAATTGGAATCTAAAGTAATTATGTTCCCCACTCGCCACCATAAACAGTAATTAAGTCGCTTGTCCAGCCTGGCTCCCCCCCATATATCCCTTCTGTTCCCCATATGTCCAGCGTGGCCCCTTTATATTTATCCTAGCCCACGTGTATCGAGCCTGCGCCCCCCCCCCCCCATATATCCATCCTGGCCCCCATGTGTCGAGCCTGCCCCCCCCATATATCCATCCTGGCCTTCATGTGTCCAGCTGCCCCCCATATATCCATCCTGGCCTCTGTGTCCATTCCCCCCCCCATATATCCATCCTGGTCTCCATCTGTCCAGCCTGCCCCCCCATATATCCATCCTGGCCTCCATGTGTCCAGCCTGCCCCCCCATATATCCAACCTGCCCCCCCCATATATCCATCCTGCCCCCCTTCCCATGTGTCCAGCCAAACCCCCCATCCTTACATGTTCAGCCAGGCCCCCCCTTATGTATCCAGCCAGCCCCCCCATTTATGTGTCCAGCCAGGCCCCCTCACCCATGTGTCCAGCCAGGCACCCCCTTATGTGTCCAGCAGGCTCCCCCTTATGTGTCCAGGCAGGCTCCCCCTTATGTGTCCAGCCAGGTTCCCTCCCCTCCCATGTGTCCAGCCAGGCTCCCCCCTTATGTGTCCAGCTAATCTCCCCCTTATGTGTCCAGCCAGCCACCCCTCCCATGTGTCCAGCCAGGCACCCCCTTGTGTGTCCAGCCAGGCTCCCTCATGTGTCCAGCCAGGCTCCTTCCTTATGTGTCCAGCCAGGCTCCTTCCTTATGTGTCCAGCCAGGCTCCCTCCTTATGTGTCCAGGCAGGCTCCCCCTCCCATGTGTCCAGCCAGGTCTCAGTTGTGTGTCCAGCCAGGCCCTCTTGTGTGTCCAGCCAGGCCCCCCCCCCTTGTGTGTCCAGCCAGGCTCCCCCTCGTGTGTCCAGCCAGGCCCACCTTGTGTGTCCAGCCAGGCCCCCCCCTTATGTGTCCAGGGAGGCTCCCCCTCCCATGTGTCCAGCCAGGCCCCCCCCTTGTGTGTCCAGCCAGGCCCCCCTTGTGTGTCCTGCCAGGCCTCCCCCCTTGTGTGTCCAGCCAGGCCCCCCCTTGTGTGTCCAGCCAGGCCCCCCCTTGTGTGTCCAGCCAGGCCCCCCCTTGTGTGTCCAGCCAGGCCCCCCCCCTTGTGTGTCCAGCCAGGCCCCCCCTTGTGTATCCAGCCAGGCCCCCATCCCATTCTGCATTCATTCACACACACAAAGATTCCTCTTAATATAATCAAAATATAAACCAATAACTCTAGTATTTTTCATCTTTGCAGGATACAACCAGGCTCTGTAGTGTTGGTTGGGGAAATAGGATGCTTGTCCCTGTAGTGTGTTCTTATACATAATAAGCCAGCATGGTGCACTACATGCATCTATGTGACTGGCACATTATACAGGTTTTATTCATGTGCATTTAAATTCTAATCATTCACCCCTTTCCCTATGAATGGTCGGTGTGAGTGGTTGTTCATCAGTATGTTGCACCTGTGCTACCTCCCATCTTTTATCCCTGGAGTTTGTCTGTATCCAGCAGTTAAATTAAGAATAAAAATAGGATTTTTTTTTTACAAAATCTTCAGTTTTTCTCAAATTTGTTAATGCAAAAATGTATACACCCCACATCAAAAACTACTACTTGTAGTGTTTTGTATGACCGCCATGACTTTTAAGGACAGCAACAAGTTTTCTAGGCATGGAATGAACAAGTTGGAGACATACTGCAGCATCTATTTTTTCCCTTTCTTCAAGAACAACCTCTTTAGAGCCTGGATGCTGGATGGAGAGTGATGCTTAAAGGGGTTTTCCTCACAAAAAAAAGTACATTTTAATCAATAGATTTTGGAATAATAAGTTCCACAATTGTATGTGTTTAAATAAAATGTTCCTGTGTTGAGATGATGTTATAAATGTGCCCCTGCTATGTATGGCGTAATTGCCGTGTCTGATCGTACAGGGACCTGGTCTGATCATTCCATAGCTCCTGGGCAGGGGGAAGCAAAAGAATATACAAACATTACAGCAGGGGATCACAACTGATTCTTTTTGTGAGGTAAAACATTTCCCTGCCTGTTTTTAAACAATGTTTTACTTCAAAGAAAGAATCATCTGCGATCCCCTGATGTAATATCAGTGCACATTTTTTTTCTACCCCCTGCCCAAGAGCTGTGGTATAATCAGACCATGTTCCTGTACGGTCAGACACAGCCATTACACAGTACACAGCAGGGACACATTTATAAGATTATCTCAGCACAGGAACATTTTTTAAACATATCCAATTGTGGAAATTATTAGTATTCCAAGATATATTGATTAAAATGTACTATTGTTTGTGGGAAAACCCCTTTATTTTGTCTCTTCAGAATTCCCTGAAGGTCTTTTGATTGGGCTCAGATTAATTCTTGGCGACTGAATCTCTTTCACCCTGTTCTTTTTCAAAAATGCAACTTATGTGTGTTTTGGATCATTGTCATGTTGGAAATTGCATGTCTACCAAGGGCACAGAGTTATGGTTGCAGATTTTCTTTCAATATAGAGCAGTACATCTTTGAACTCATGATACCTTCAATGAAATATAGCTCCCCAGCACCAGCAGTACTCATAGAGCTCCACATAAGGATACTGCTGCCACCATGTTTTAGTGTTGGCATTATGCATTTACAAATATGAAATTAGAAAAATGCATGATGCCTACAGTGAAACATGGTGGTTGCATCAGTATCCTTAAGTGAGGCTGCATGAGTGCTGCTGATGTCGGGAGCTACATGACTATGATCCAAAGCACACATATGTTGCATTTCTGAAGAACAGATTGAAAATGATTCAGTGAGTATGTCTTCTAATCTGAACCCAAATGAAACACCTATGGGAGAAATTCTGAAGAGATAAGTTGAGCATCACGCTGCATCCAGCATCCAGTCTCTAAAAAGATTGCTTTTATGCCGCCAAGTTGTTTATTCCACTCCTAGAAGAGCTGCTTTTTTCTTGCTATAATACAAATTCTAACAGTCTATTCAGTTGAACTATCAGCTGTGTATCCTCCAGACTTCTGCACAACACAACTGATGGTCCCAACCCCTTTTATAAGACAAGAAATCCCACTTATTAAACTTGACAGGGCACACCTGTGAAGTGAAAACCATTTCCGGTGACCACCTCTTGAAGCTCATCAAGAGAATGCCAAGAGTGTGCAAAGCAGTCATCAAAGCAAAAGGTGGGTACTTTGAAGAACCTAGAATATAAGACATATTTTCAGTTGTTTCACACTTTTTTGTTAAGTACATAATTCCACATGTGGTAATTCATAGTTTTGATGCCTTCAGTGTGAATGTACAATTTTCAAAGTCATGAAAATACAGAAAAATCTTTAAATGGGAAGGTGTGTCCAAACTTTTTGTCTGTACTGTATATATATAATGTATATATATATTATTTTTTCACCCTTACTAATAAGTGTTTCATTACTATACAGAGGAAGATTCTGAGGGAGATGATGCTTCACCTATAGGTATGTACTGCACAATACCATTCCATGTTTCTTAACCCTGTCTCGTGTAAATCAGCATTAACCTTCCTGACAGCCCCATTTTTCAAGTCTGATACGTCACTTTCTGCGGTAATAACTTTAAAATGCTTCTGTCAGTGATTCTGAGATTGTGATTTTGTTGTTGTAAAACATTTTACCTGTTACTACCGGTAAATTCAGATCTGTTGTTTTGTCTTTGTTCATGAAAATATTCCAAATTTTCTGAAAATTTTGAAAAATGTGCAATCTTTAAACTTGTATACCCTTAATGACATGTATATAGTGTAAGATGGCTGACGGACAGGTCCTTGAGGGGAAATATGTATCATCGAGGTTGGTAGCTTCGGTGATGTAAACCCGAGAAAGCATGCTCCAGCACGTATACTGCTGACAGTGTTAATAGGGCGTATCAGGCCGGTTTTAAGAGCAGTCATAAAAAATGGGTGGGAATGGCTGCCCACATATCCCCACCTCTGGAGCGTGGTTTGGTAAATAAAATAGAGACCAAATGTCTCATTCAGTGTCTGTGTCTGGAGACCTGTGGATCTCCAAGGCGTTAGTCTGTACTAAGGATTGGACACTGACCTGAGCAGGCGAACCGGTAACATTGTGTGGACATTTTACTTTGTGCTTCCACTTTGTGCCGGAAAACGCTATTTTTGTTTATGCTGTCTGAATAAACCAGTTTGGATTTCAATGAAAATGCTTCCTGTGTCTACCTCAACCGCAGACGAGTGAGTATTAAACCCTACAATTGGTGCTAGAAGCACAGTCACAAATCCCAAGGGGCAGTGTGACTGCTACAGGAAACCTTTTATGTCTTGGGTGAAGGCCGTCAGCCAGTAGGGGACGTCTGGCATCATGGAGGAGCTGATAAAGCAACTGGTGCAGGCTAATCTCCGGCAGCATCAACCGCAGCAGTGGCAGCAGCAGCAGTACAAGCAGCAGATAAACCTCCTAGCCGAGTTAATCCATGGCAGTTCAATCGCCCCACCCCCAAGTCCAAGTGATGACTCACTTGCCAGGAAGACGTTAAGAAGAGCCTTACAAAAGATGATCCCGGGTGATGAGGACGAGGCGTTTCTGACAATTTTTGAGAGGGTGGCGGAGCGAGAGATATTGCCTCCAGAGCAGTGGGCGGAGGTTCTGGCACCATATTTAACAGGGCAACAGCAGAAGGCCTATTATAACTTGGCCTTGCAAGATGCAAAAGAGTACATCAAGTTGAAGACTGAGATTTTGGCGTGCTTAGGAGTGACTCTGACTGACATGATGCGGGTGTACCACTGGGCCTATTGCAGTGACAAACCTTCCCGGTCCCAAATGTTTTACCTCCTACACTTGGTCCAAAAGTGGTAGCAACCGGAATCTTCCTCTCCAGCACATATAGTGGCGAGGATTGTGATGGACAGGTTCATACACTCCCTTCCAAGGCTGGTGCCATCCTGGGTTGCACAGGGAGATCCCCATAATGCCAATGACCTTGTGAGGTTGGTAGAAAGGTACCAGGCGGTCGAGAGTGCTTTGGGGAAGTAAGGGGTGGGAGCATCTCCATACTGTGGTTACCAACATGGGGGATGGACACCCAAAAGTGGGGAACTAGAACCACATCTGGGGGGCATCCTAGAGTTCAGGAGGGGTCCCGAGTTGCTACCAAAGGCCCCATCCAATAACTTAATTTGTTGGCGATGTCACACCCCGGGTCTAATAGTGGCCTGTTGCCCTATGACCAACGAGCCAGTAGACTGCAGCACAGGACGGCGCTACTTTGCATATCCTGCTTGTAGTGCTGTCCCTCCACGAGGCGTGGGACCACAGGCATGCCCCGTGTCAGTGAATGGAGCGCAAATGACTGGTCTGTTCGATTCTGGGAGTTTGGTAACCCTAGTGAGGGCCATAATTCCTCATCGTCTGATTCTGCAGAAAAAAGTGGACATCTGCTGTATCCATCGAGACGCTAAGGACTACCCTGTGGTCCTAGTGGTCATAGGCACAAACTGTAGCACCGAGTCCCATGAGGTGGGCGTAGTCAAGGACCTGTTGCACCCTGTTATAATAGGGCAGGACTTTGCCTTGCTTTGGGACTTGTGGGAGAAAGGGAGGAAGCTGGGTTGTCCAGACCACAACCAGGTCGCTCCTAAAGAAACCTCGTCGCAGGCCGCAACCGACAGTTTTCCCTTTCATGTGCTTGTTGGGGGTGAGGATGAAGCAGCATCCCTGAGCTGGAGGTGGGGATACTTTGGAAACGCCCAGCTCAGGGACTGAACTCTAAAAGGTGTGTTTAATAATGTCACTGTTCTGAATGGTGTTGCTCAAGAGTCTAGGGCTGATACCTGATATCCGTACTTTGCTGGAATTGGGGAGTTACTATGTCAGGTCACGAAGCTCAGAAGAGAGGTAATCGATCAGTTACTAGTGCCAGGGCCGTACAGACGCAGGGTGTTAGATATGGCCAATGTACATGTCTTAGGTGGTCATCTGGAGGTAGAAAAAGCCCAGGAAAGAATCTTCCAGAGGGTCTACTGGCCCAGTTGTCACCGAGAGATTGTGAATTACTGTAGGTCCTGTCACACCTATCAGTTGACCTCCCCTGTGGCTCACTTCCGTAGCCCTTTAGTGCCACTACCTGTCATTGAGGTCCCAATCGATCGCATCACCATGGATCTAGTGGGACCCCTGGTCAAGTCCGCCAGAGCACATCAGTATATCTTGGTGGTACTGGACAATGCTACATGTTACCCGGAGGCTGTACCACCACGAAACTCCTCTGCCAAGTGCATAGTCCAGGAGCTAGTCCACATCTTTTCTAGAATGGGGTTGCCTAAGGAGATCCTAACGGACCAAGGGACCCCATTTATGTCAAGGGGGATGAGGGAGTTGTGAAAAATCCTGCAAATCACACAACTCAGGACCTCAGTCTACCACCCCCAGACAGACGGCTTAGTGGAGAGGTTTAATAAAACCTTGAAGGCCATGTTGAAGAAGGTCGTAGAGAAAGACTGCCGGAACTGGTACTGTCTACTGCCGTACCTTCTGTTTTCTATTAGAGAAGTCCCACAGGCCTCTACTGGCTTCTCACCATTTGAGCTGTTATATAGCTGACAGCCCCTTGGACTCCTGGATGTAGCAAAGGAGACTTCGGAGGCGGGGTCTACACCCTACAGGAATGTAATCAAACATGTGGCCCAGATGCAAGAAAGGATTGTTGAGGCGATGCCTATTGTGAAAGAACACCTCCTCAAAGCACAAGAGGCACAGTCAAGGGTGTACTAAAGATCAGCGAGGGTGAGACACTTCCACCTTGGAAATTGGGTACTAGTGCCTACGGTGGAGAGCAAATTCCTGACCAAGTGGCAGGGCCCCTATGAAGTTCTTGAAAAGCTTGGCAATGTCAACTATAGAGTCCACTAACCAGGGAAAAGGAAGCCCTACCAGGTGTACCAGGTCAACCTGATCAAGCCATGGCGACATAGGGAGTTTGTGGAAGCTCCTGTTTGGTGGCGAAGACCAAAGCCCACGTGAAGGAAGTCAAGCTGGCAGAGTCGCTGTCACATGCCCAGATGCCACAGTGCCGAGAGTTGCTATAGCGGAACTGAGACCTGTTCTCAGAACTACCAGGGCGTACTCGGATCATAGAGCATGAGTTTCTTCCGGGTCATCATGTCCAAGTAAATATGAAGCCGTATCGGATTCCCGAAGCCCACCGAGAGGTGATTGCAAAAGAGGTGAAGCGGATGCTGAGCATGGGAGTCATTGAGGAGTCCAGGAGTGGCTGGTCCAGTCCCATAGTCTTAGTGCCAAAACCAAATAGAGAATGGCAGTTTTGCAATGACTATAGGAAACTCAACAAATTCTTGAAGTTTGACACCTACCCAATGCCCAGTGTAGATGAACTGTTTGAAAGGTTGGGGCCAGCCAGGTATATTACCACCCTTGACCTCGCTAAAGGAATTGGCAAATACCCATGTCCCAAGATGCCAAGGAGAAGACTGTCTTCTCAACGCCAGATTGTTGATTCTAGTACACAAGGATGTTGTTTGGGTTGCAAGAAGCCCTGGCTACCTTCCAGAGGACCATGGACTTGATTCTAGCTCCCCACAAGAAGTATGCAGCAGCCTACTTGGATGACATCGTGATCTATAGCCAGGATTGGGGAAGCCATCTGAGCAAAGTCCAGGCGATACTTGATTCTTTAAAGAAGGCAGGGTTTTCTATAAACCTGAAGAAATGTGCCATGGGCATTGAAGAAACCAAATACTTGGGTTATGTCGTAGGGAGAGGTGAAATAAAGCCCCAAATAAAGTCGACGTGATCAAGAAGAGTTGGCCACTACCCCTCTCAGGGAAACAGGTCAAAGCGTTCCTAGGCATCGTGGGCTATTACCGCCGGTTCATCCCTAACTTCGTCATGATAGCGGCCCCTTTGACAGACCTCCTTACAGGGACAAAGTCGGTTATGGCTAAGTAATCTCCAGAAGCTGAGACTGCCTTCGCGGAACTGAAGGTAGCTCTGTGTAAACAGACAGTTATGGTGGCACCGGATTTCTCAAATAAGTTTGTGGTCCAGACAGACATGTCAGATGTCGGGCTGGGTGCTGTCCTATCACAGGAAGTGAATGGGGAAGAGCATCCCATAATGTATTTAAGTCAGAATGTGACATCCTGTGGGAAGAATTACTCCATTGTGGAAAAGGCCATCAAGTGGGTGTTGGACACTTCAAGATACTACCTCTTAGGCAGGAAGTTCAGGCTAGTGTCAGACCATGCCGCACTAAGGTGGATGAGGGACAAGAAGGGGAACGATGCCGGAGTGACCAGATGGTCCCTAGCCCTTCAGGATTTTAGCTTCCATGCAGAGCATAGGCCCGGGAAACTGCATGGCAATGCTGATGCACTGTCGAGGGTCCACTGCTGTCGGGGTGGTGACTCTGCACCGTATGCCCCCTCTACTCCAGACTCATACACAGGTATATAGACTATTCTATACCCGCCTATATTGGTTTATTATTATGGAATAGTTTATACGTTAGGAGCTATTTCCATCATTGCCCCTCTCTTGCATCCTGTGGTTCTTTTGCACAATATTTATTTACACCCTGATAGAGGTAGTACATATGTTTTCCCCATATCTAATACATATAATCTGTATTGATATACACCTGGTTCCTTATTGTTTTATTTATATGTGTATTATATATATATATATATATATATATATATATGTATATATATATACACATATACATAATGGGTATGGAAAGTATTCAGACCCCTTGTGATCCTCCTTGAGATGGTTCTACTCCTTCATTGGAGTCCAGCTGTGTTTAATTAAACTGATAGGACTTGATTTGGAAAGGCACACACCTGTCTGTATAAAGGCCCCGTCACACTAAGCGATGCAACAGCGATCCCGACAACGTTACGACCTGTCAGGGATCGTTGCTGCATCGCTAATACATCGCTGGTGAGCTGTCAAACAGGCAGGCTCACCAGCGATCAGGGGAGCAGCGATATCGTGGAAAGAATCGTTCCACGATGTCCTGCTCCCGTCACCAGCCTGCTGCTTAAGCAGGAGCAGGCTGGTAACTATGGTAAACATCGGGTTACTAAGTGCGCGTGTGCCCCTAGTAACCCGCTGTTTACCATGGATACCACTCTGCTACGGTGCGCGGGAGCCTCCGCGCACCGTAGCAGAGTGGTATCCATGGTAAACAGCGGGTTACTAAGTGCGCGCGTGCCCCTAGTAACCCGATATTTACCATGGTTACCAGCCAGTTCTTTGGTCCCGCTGGTCACACACAGCGATGTGTGCTGGCCAGCGGGAGGCCAACGACCAAAAAATGGTCCAGGACACTTTGCAGCGATCAGCGACCTCACAGCAGGGGCCTGATCGTTGCAAAGTGTAACACATAGCGACATCGCTGGTGAGGTCGCTGGTGAGTCACCAAAACCGTGACACAGCAGCGATCTCGCTAGCGATATCACTATGTGAGACGGGGGCTTAAGACCTCACAGCTCACAATGCATGTCAGACCAAATGAAAACCATGAGCTCAAAGAAACTGCCCAAGGAGCTCAGAGACAGAATTGTGGCAAGGCACAGATCTGGCCAAGGTTACAAAATAATTTCTGCATTACTCAAGGTTCCTAAGAGCACAGTGGCCTCCATAATCCTTAAATGGAAGAAGTTTGGGACCACCAGAAGTCTTCCTAGACCTGGCCATCCAGTCAAACAAAGCAATCGTGGGAGAATATCCATGGTGAGAGAGGTAAAGAAGAACCCCAAAATCACTGTGACTAAGCTCCAGAGATGCAGTAGGGAGATGGGAGAAAGTTCCACAAAGTCAACTATCACTGCAGCCCTCCACCAGTCAGGCCTTTATGGCAGAGTGGCCCGACGGAATCCTCTCCTCAGTGCAAGACAAATGAAAGTCCGCATAGAGTTTGCTCAAAAACACATGAAGGACTCCCAGACTATGAGAAATAAGATTCTCTGGTCTGATGAGATGAAGATAGATCTTTTTGATGATAATTCTAAGCGGTATGTGTGGAGAAAACCAGGCACTGCTCATCACCTACCCAATACAATCCCAACAGTGAAACATGGTGGTGGCAGCATCATGCTATGGGGGTGTTTTTCAGCTACAGGGACATGACGACTGGTTGCAATTGAAGGAAACATGAATGCGGCCAAGTACAGAGATATCCTGAGTGAAAACCTCTTCCAGAGTGCTCTGGACCTCAGACTTGGCCGAAGGTTCACCTTCGAACAAGACAATGACCCTAAGCACACAGCTATAATGACAAAGGAGTGGCCTCACAACAACTCTGTGACCATTCTTGACTGGTCCAGCCAGAGCCCTGACCTAAACCTAATTGAGCATCTCTGGAGAGACCTGAAAATGGCTGTCCACCAACGTTCACCATCCAACCTGTCGGAACTGGACAGGAACTGCAAGGAAGAATGGCAGAGGATCCCCAAATCCAGGTGTGAAAAACTTGTTGCTTCATACCCAAGAAGACTCATGGCTGTACTAATTCAAATACCGAGCAAGGGGGCTGAATATTTATGACCATGTGATATTTCAGTTTTTCTTTTTTAATAAATTTGCAAAAATTTCTAGGTTTCTGTTTTTTTTCCTGTCAAGATAGGATGCAGAGTGTACTTTAATGAGAAAAAAAATGAACTTTTTAGAATTTATCAAATGGCTGCAATGAAACAAAGATTGAAAAATTTAAAGGGGTCTGAATACTTTCCGTGCCCACTGTATGTATATATATGTATTCTGGTGGCAATGGTGGCAATGGTATATATTCCATTGATTTGTACTGTACATTTGCATGTGGGAAACACATGTTGTTCAGCGCTTTCTCCTGGTTGCTTTGTTCCCACCCCTATTCGTATTTTAGCTTGATCCATTAAAATTTGTTATATTTTAGCATACTCTGGTCTTCTTTTTGGTTCTATATCATTGGTTTTCTGTGTTTTAGTTACCGATTGGTCTATACAGTCCTTTTTAAACATGCACCCTGACTAGGTAGTGTATGTATGTATGTATATATACATGTGTGTGTGTATATATATATATATAATATATATACATACATGCATGCATGCATACATACATGCATATATACATACACACACACACAGTGTTATGCTTAATGCATTTCCTTCTCAGAACTGATTATTCCTTTTCTAATCTTCATGTGTATCGTCATTTTCGAATTTTGAGTTTTTTTGCTTATTGATAGCCAAGCCCGCCAGCTTTGGGCAGAGGAGGGTATGTAAGATGGCCACCGGACAGGTCCTCGAGGTTGTTAACTTCGGTGATGTAAACCCAGAAAAGCATGCTCCAGCACATATAGTACTGAAAGGGTTAATAGGACGTATGAGGGCCGCTTTTATGAGCAGTCATAAGAGATTGGTGGGAATGGCTGCTCACATATCCCCACCCCGGGGGCGTGGTTTGGTAAATAAAATGGAGACCAATTGTCTCATTCTGTGTCTGGAGATATGTGGATCTCCAGGATGCTGGTCTGTGCTAAACACCTAAGGATTTGAAACTGACCTGAGCGGTCGAACCCGCAACATTGTATGGACATTTTACTTTGTATTTCCACTTTGTGCCGGAAAAGGGTGTTTTAGTTTTGCTACCTGAGCAGTTTATGCTGTCTGAATAAACTAGCCTGGATTTCAATGAAAATGCTTCCTGTGCCTACCTCAGCTGCAGCCGAGTGAGTACCAAACCGTACAGTAGCTATACAATATTAGGGTCTGCTATACAAGGAGTAATGCTGCATTCAGGATAAATTGTTTAATAAATTGTGCAGTCTAAATATTAGGGCTGAAGTAACATTTTAGCTGAATGGAATTTGACTAAATGGAATTATTAATTTTTTTTCCTTATATTTTCATTAATGCAAAGCACCTCAAGGAATAGCAAACTTCTTGTATGCTTTGAAACCTCCATTCTTTAAATTGGGGTGTTTTTTAGGGGGTTACAATAAAAGGCCCTTCAAAGTCACTTCAAAAGTGAATAGGTCCATAAAAGTGCAGTTTATTTTAAATTTCCTTGGAAATATGAAAAATTGCTGCTAAAATTGTAACCCCTTCATGACCTTTGACATACCTATACGTCCTGATCGGGAAGGGATTCCCAACCACTGACATACAGTAACATCATGACGATTGTGCCGGGCCCAGGGGCTGTGCCCTCACCATCATCGTCGGGAGCTTGGCTTAAGTGATAGCAGAGCCTCGGCTGTCACTGTCAGGAGCATTGCCCTCACCATTCCCAGCTTTTTAACCCCTTAAATGTCATTATCAATAGAAATAACAGCATTTAGAAGGCTTGAGGAGGGAGAGGGCTCCCTCTCCTACGTGATCTGCATCGGGTGCCATCATACACTGGGAGATCCCCTGAGGTGCCATAACAGCCTGAGGACCCCATTTTACAAAGTACACCTCTCAGTGAACTCATCTAGGGGTGCAATGATCATATTAACACCATGGGTGTGTCACAGAATTTTATACCATTGGGCAGTGAAGAAAAAATAATTACATTTTTATCTCAAATATTTTGTTTAGCCCCAGATTTTACATTTTAAATGGGGTTAATGGATACAACTGGCCCCTAAAATGTGGCCCACAATTTCTGCTGAATGTGGAAATACCTCATATGTGACTGTACAGTACTGCTTAGCCACACGGCGACACTCGGGAAGGACGGAGCGCTATTTGACTGCTGGAGTATAGGTTTTCCTAGAATAGTTTGCGGACTCCATATACAGAGACCCTAAATGCTAAAAGAGCAGAATACCCCCCCTCAAGTGACCCCATTTTGTAAGTTATACCCCTGCCAAACATGTGGATGGTAAATCTGATGTAGGCACACACTGGAGCTCTGGAGGACGGGGGTGGGGGGTAGCATTAAAATTTCGGAGCACAGAATTTGCTATATTTCTTTTGGGGGCGAGGAGTTATTTCACTTTTCCAGTGCCCTTGTGCTACCAGTAACGTGGAAGCACCCTATATTTACATTGACAGATGAAACCAGGGGAGGAGTCCTGAGGAGATAATTTGCATATTCCCACTGCATTTTGGGATAAGTGAAGAGTCTCCGTGAGCTCAAAGAACACTGGATTTTGGCCGTTGGAGCTGAAAGGAGGACATCGGTAAACCGAATTTTGGAGCGTATTTCACTGTTTTCATAACACATTAACAATAAGAACATGGAAGAGTCCAGGAGCCATTTGGTGAGCTGCATATCCTGATACATGTTCACATACTTGCCAGGGAAAAGCCAAACTTCACATGCCAGAAATGCAAGCTTGTGTCCCTGTTGGAGGAAAAGTTGCGAAATCTAGAAGAGAGGTTAACTACCTTGAAAATCATTAAGGAAGGTGAAGAGTTCTTAGACAGAGGATAATTATCCCTTCATGATACAGGAAGAGAAGAAATTCGAACTGCACCTGATGAAACAGAGGAATGGAAGCATGTGACCCAGAGAAGCAGGAGTATCGAGAGGCAGTCAGCACCCATACTGCTCAGGAACCAGTACCAGGCTCTCACACAGGAGAACCATGAAGAAATACAGCAAGATAAGACTTTGCCCACAATGAATAACCTTGTAAGCCCTCAGAATCCTCCGGGATAGAGAAAGAAAATGTTGTGAAGGAAAAACGGAGAGTGGTGGTCATGGGGGATTCCCTGTTGAGAGGAACAGAGGCCGCTATCTGCAGACCAGACATAACCTCAAGAGAAATGTGCTGTCTTCCAGGAGCAAAAATTAAAGATGTGTCTGACAGGATATCAAGACTTTTCAGACCTACAGATCACTACCCATTCCTGCTAATACATGTGGGGACAAATGACCCTGCAAGAAAGGACCTGGAAACCATCTGCAGTGACTTTGAAGACTTAGGCAAGAAAGTGAAAGAATTGGGAGCGCAGGTGGTCTTCTCATCCATCCTCCCAGTGGATGGCCATGGAACAATGAGGTGGAATAAGATTCTACAGGTGAACAACTGGCTACGTCGATGGTGCTGTCAACAAGGATTTGGATTTCTGGATCACGGAATGAATTATCTATATGATGGACTACTTGCTAGAGATGGGGTGCCCCTTACGAAGACTGGAAAACATGTATTTGGAAGTCGCCTTGCTACACTCATCAGGAGAGCTTTAAACTAGATCAATGTGGGAAGGGAAGCAAAAGGCCAGAAAAAGCCATACAGCTGACAAATACTATTGAGATCTCTGCTATTGGAAGTGGAAAGGAAGAACAAAGACAAAAAAATCTAAGTAATAAAAATATGGGAGGAAGAGAAACCAATCACAAACTAAAATGTTTTTATACAAATGCACAAAGCATGGGCAACAAACAAGGAGAATTGGAACTACTAACGCAGGAAAAGAAATATGATGTCATTGGAATCACTGAAACTTGGTGGGACGATACACATGATTGGAATACAAGGCTAAAAGGATACAACTTATTTGCAAGAAGCAGACTTGATAAACGAGGAGGAGGTGTCGCATTGTATGTTAGAAAAGCGTATATCTGCAGAGAGATTGAAGCAGAGACTGGGAGTTCTGTGGAAAGTGTTTGGGTAAGAATACAAGGAGAGAACAACGGAAAGGACACCATTGTAGGCATTTACTACAGGCCACCTGGGCAAGCTGAAGATATGGATGAACTCTTTATGTATCAAATGACCAAGTTCTCCAAAAAATATGACGTAGTGGTCATGGGAGATTTCAACTATCCATACATTTGTTGGGAATCTCTCTCAAGTAAAACTAACAGGTCAAGCAAATTCTTATCCTCTCTTGCTGACAACTTTATCTTCCAAAAGGTAGGGGAGAAAACAAGGGGATCTGCTACTTTGGATCTAATCCTTATAAACAGGGAGGAAATGGTTGAGGAGATAAAAGTGGCTGGGACCCTAGGAAGCAGCGATCATGCTATTATAGAATTTTGGATAACTAGAGGAGGAAGACATGTGAAGACTCAAACTTCAAGGTTAGATTTTAAATAGGCAGATTTTAAGAGACTCAGAAAGAGAATAGAAGGGATCCAATGGCTGGATGTCCTTAAGGACAAAAATGTCCAGGAAGGATGGGAAATTTTTAAAAATGAGATTCTCAAAGCACAATCGTTAACAATCCCGAAAAGTAGGAAGAATTGGAAGCATTTAAGGAAACCAGGATGGATGAACACAGAACTTAAACACATGCTAAAAAGAAAGAAAGAAATGTTTATCAAATGCAAAGAAGGAGTCATATCTAAAGAAGATTATAATGCAGTCTGCAGATCCTGCAGGGCACGTATCAGGTCAGCTAAAGCTGACAATGAATTAAGGCTTGCAAGAGATGTCAAAAGCAATAAAAAAGGATTTTGAGGGTATGCCAAAAGTAAAAGAAAAGTCAATGATGCTATAGGATTTTTACAGGATGAAAATGGTGAAATGGTAAGAAAGGATGTTGAGAAGGCCGAACTTTTTAATTCCTATTTTGCATCTGTTTTCTCTCAGAAAGAAAATGGAACATCAACTGATCTTCACTGTCCTATTAAAGGAATTGAAGAATCCAGGTTATCTGTAAACAGAAAGATTGTGAGGGAATATTTAGCTAACATAAATGAGTTCAAGTCTCCAGGTCCAGATGAATTAAACCCCAGAGTACTGAAGGAGATCGTAGAAGAAATTTTAGAACAACTCTCCATAATCTTTGAAAATTCTTGGAGAACAGGAGAAATCCCAGAAGACTGGAGAAGAGCAAATGTTGTTCCTATCTTCAAAAAGGGGAAGAAAGTGGACCCAGGGAACTATAGGCCGGTGAGTCTGACTGCTATACCAGGAAAGATCTTTGAACAAATTATTAAACAACATGTATGTAAGTACCTGGATAAGAATGAAGTGATTAACCAGAGTCAGCATGGGTTTGTAACTAACAAATCAAGTCAGACTAACTTAATTTCCTTCTATGACAGAATCACTGACTGGGTGGATCAGGGAAATTGTTAAGGGGACGGTTGCAAACAACTTTTATTCAATAATGGAAAGCAACCTTACACAGGGTCCGCGATGCAGCCTGGTGGACTGCGGCCAAACACCTTCCGGGTGAGAAGGTAAAACAACCAACTTAAATAACAATCCCTTCCGTGTTACTGCACACCGGAACGGGAATAGGGATTCGCACTATCTCCGTTAACAGCACGAGAGATGTGTGATAAATAATATATCTGTAGCCCTGTTAACTGCACAGGGACTACACAGCAGACGCTAGGATGCGTGTGTGACTCACGTCGGCGAATATGTGCTCCCAGCCGGCGTGCTACCGCACTGAGGAGTATCTCTCCACGTGGCTTACAGGCGGTGCTGGGAATAGGGTGTCTGCAGACTGCTCGGGGTGTATGGCGACCCCTTTGTCGGAGCCAGACTGTCAGATGAAGCTACCTGCCTATTTCATCTAAGCCTGCCTATTTCCACTAAACCTGCCTGCCAGAAACTAAAGCACACCTGGAGCCCAAAAGACCAAGCGTCCACACAACACCATCACAGCTCAATGATCAGAGCGCGCCGCCATGTTTGTGGGCGGGCTATTTAAAGATTAAGCCCTGCCCACCGTCGCACTATTGGTGACGTCACCCGCAACCAATCAGGCGGCGCCAGGTCACCGGATCAGCTGACTCCCAAACCACCAATCACGGTCCACCATGTCACAGGCATGCTCAGTGCAGAGAATCCTGGACTTAAGCTTTAGCAGCCCTGTTTCCCTCCGCAACCTATCCTTCATGTTGCTAGGAACAAAGACCCAAGAGACAACCTGTACATCTCGTGCACCAGCTAGGCGTTGGGACTGATGATGATGTTGAGCAGCATCATCCCTGGCTGGACTGGAATGGGAGACTACAGAATCCACTGATGGTTCTGAACCTATTTCAAATCTAGCAAACACCTGACACCTAACAGAAATGCCATAGATATAGTATATCTTGACTTCAGCAAAGTATTTGACAAAGTATCTCACACCATCCTTATTGAAAAAATGACCAAGTATTGAAAGGACAAGGCAACTGTTAGGTGGATTCATAACTGGCTTAGTGATCGGACTCAACGGGTGGTCGTAAATGGCTTCACATCCAGCTGGATGAATGTCTGAAGTGGGGTACCACGGGGCTCTGTCCTGGGACCTGTATTGTTCAACATCTTTATCAATGATTTAGATGAAGGAATTGAGGGTAAACTGATTAAATTTTCTGATGACACAAATCTAGGAAGTATAGCTAACACTAGAGAAGAGAGAGACAGGATTCAAAAAGACCTAAATAAACTGGAGCAGTGGGCAGCAAGTAACAGAATGTTTTTTAACAGGGAAAAATTCAAAGTACTACATCTGGGCAATAAAAATGAAAAAAGCCATGTACAAAATGGGAGGAATAGAGCTAAGCAACAGTACATGTGAAAAATACTTAGTTATACTAATAGATCATAGACTGAACATGAGTAAACAGTGTGATGCAGCAGCTAAAAAAGACAAATACAATTCTGGGATGTTTTAACAGAAGCATACAATCTAGATCATGTGAAGTCATTATCGGACTTTACTCCTCCTTGTTCAGACCTCATCTGGTAAACTGTGTCCAGTTTTGGGCACCACATTTTAAAAAAGACATCGACAAACTGGAGCAAGTTCAGAGAAGAGCGACCAGAATGGTGACCGGTCTGCAACCATGTCCTATGAGGAACGGTTGCAGGATTTGGGAATGTTTAGCTTGCAAAAAAGAAGACTGAGAGGAGACTTAATAGCTGTCTACAAATATGTAAAGGGCTGTCACATTGTAGAAGGATCATCTTTATTCTCATTTGCACAAGAAGCAATGGGATGAAACTGAATGGGAGGAGACACAGATTAGATATTAGAAAAAACTTTTTGACAGTTAGGATGATCAACGAGTGGAACAGGCTGCCACGAGAGGTGGTGAGTTCTCCTTCAATGGACGTCTTCAAGCAGAGGCTGGACAGACATCTGTCTGAGATGATTTAGTGAATCCTGCTTTGAGCTGGGGGTTGGACCAGATGAGCCAGGAGGTCCCTTCCAACTCTACAATTGTATGATTCTATGAATCTGAGTATTTTGTTTGTTTTATGGATAGATTTGAAGCTTTTATTGGGAACATTTTACATAACATTTTGGATCATATTTATCCGGTGCTCTATGCTGAGCACTTATTTTGAAGTTTCCATTGAAATCTCTGGGTGACGTGATTCAGGTGACACCCCCCAGTGGATCCATTCATTATAATGAGGCAGCAGAGTTACTCTTCTGGGCTCCATCTTACCTCTGTTCAGCGTCGTCCTACTTTTCAGAGGTGTCCAAAACTGCGGCCGATCGCGCATTTATGCACACCTAAAAAGACGGACAATACCGACTCACAGGCCAGACAGCGTCCAGTGTTGCCATCTGCCTTGTTTTAGGGAATCGTCCTCTGGGACAGTCATGTAAGGGCTTGTTTTTTGCGGGACGATTTGACGTTTTTATTGGTACCATTTTTGGTCACATGTCATTTTTTGATTGCTTTCTATTCTAAATTTGGGGAGGGAAAATAAACAAAAACTGGCAATTCAGGAATTGTGTTTTTTTTTTTTTTTTATGCCGTTCCGCGTGTGGTAAAATTGATAAGGCAGAGTTATTCTTCAGCTCTGTACGTTTACAGCGGTACCACATTAATAGCGTTTTTATACAAAAAATATATATATATTTTGCATCGCTTTATTCTGAGAGCTATAATTTTTTTATCTTTCCACTGATGGGGCTGTATGGCGGCTTGTTTCTTGTGGGACAAGATGACGTTTTCAGCGGTACTAATTTTATATATATTTGTTTTTTTTATCGTGTTTCATTCCCCTTTTTTTCCCAGTGGCATGATGATAAAGCATCGTTAGCCTCGTTTTTTTAAGTTTTTTTTGTGCGGCGTTCACTGAAGGGGTTAACTAGTGTGACACTTTTATAGGTCGGGTTGTTCCAGACTCGGCAATACCAAATATGTGTACTTTTTTTTATTTTATTTATTTTTTACATAAAAATGTGTATTTATTAGTGAATATTTTTTTAAAATTATTATTATTTATTTAATTTTTTTTACATATTTTTACACATTTTTTGCCATTTATTTTTTACTTTTTACTTAGTCCCTTTATGGGACCTTCACTTGTTTCTCTTTGATCACAGATATAATGTATTGCAATGTACTAGATTGCAGTGCATTCATTATACCTTTAGTGAAAGCTCCTGAGCCCATGCTGTGAGCATGGTTTCAGCAGCTTTCCGTAGCTTGGTGACCCGGGGGTCGTCATGACGACCCCTGGTCACCATGGCAATGATTGGGCCCCACGACATCGCAGGGCCACCGATCTGTCAGCGGATTTAACAGCCAGGGATGGTGCTGACACGGCTACTAGCTGTTTAGTGCCGGAGCTCAGCCACTGGTGGTGCTGAACTCCGGCACTGATCGGGCTGGAGACGCTGATATTTCAGCATCTTCTGCACGATCATGCTGAGATCGGTCAGTCAGATTGACTGACCGATCGCAGCGATCTAGGTGTGCGGACCGACCATATGGCTCCCTGCACCCCATCTTGTGCTGCTCAGCTGTCACAGATAGCTGTCCGCACTTATCTGTCACTGCGTGTTTACACGCTGTGACAGTTTAAAGCCATAACGGACACTGCACGGCAAGGAGCATTAACTTACACCTGCTCATGCCGTGCAGTGTCCGTCATTGGGCGTTATGGGGTTAATACCGCTGTCAAGTGTGATGGTGACATGTAACAGACTTTAACATAATGGCCATCAGTTCTAATGAACATGGGGCCACCGTGCAGTATGAATGCACATTGACGAAGGGTTACCTTGACTGCCGGATGACCACTTTAAAAAAATATATATATGGCTCTCAGAATATGGTGACAAAAGCCAAATTGTTTTTGTAAATGTTTTTATTTTATTTTTAATTAGTAAATCATGAATAGAAATATATAGATTTGGGATCCCGTAACCATACTGACCCATAGAGCAAAGGTAACAGATCACCACCTGATTACCACAAAGTAAGCGGCGCTAGTACAAAACCTTGAAAAAGAAAATGTGGAATTACAGTTTTTTTCCTCACCGTTTCCACTTATTTCATAGAATAAGTTGTGTTCTGCAAAAAACAAGCCCTCTTGCGGCTATGTCGAAATATTAGAAAGGTTATGGTTCTTGTTACAAGGAGAGGAAAAACTAAGTTACAATATCCTGGGGAAAAGCTCTGTGTCTGCCTCCTGAAAACCTCCAGCTCAGGGTTTGTTACCCGACCGACGACATGTTTAACAGATTCCTTTGACTAAACCACCCTTCACATGTCCATATAATACCGGTACTGGAAAAATGGTACCGGTGTCATAAGTATTTTGGATCAGTGTGTCATCCGTGTGCCATCAGTGTTCCATCCGTGTGCAATTCATTTTTTTTCCACCATGACTTAAATATCAATTCCAAAGCTTCTCCTATACTTTGCAGTGTTAAACATGTACAGCACACGGTTGTCACAAGGATGTTTCACACGGAGCCAGAAATGTGTTTTGGCCCTTGTAATCCATGCGGACGGGTCTCATGCAAAGATCTCCATAGATTATGATAGGTATGTGTGCATACGTGTCTTCAATGCATGTGAAAGCGAATGCCACACGTGCTGAAAACATGTACATGTGAAGGAAGCTTTACACACTGTGTGAACAAGTATGAAAAGTCACCTCTTAATCATTGAATTAAGGTTTTCTCTTTTGGTTCATTGCCATGGGTATAAAATCCAGCATCTAAGCATGTAGTCTGCCTGTGCGAACAGTTGTGATAAAATGGCTCGTTCTAAAGAGCTCCCTGAATTCAGCATCTTGCTGTCATATGTTGTCACAAGTCAGTTCATGAAAGTTCAAATAAGACATGGCTGGGTGAGTTTGGTGTGGAAGAACATGACTGACCCTTCAAGAGACCTAACCTCAACTCCATCAGATAGATACCTTTTGGATTAACCAGAGATTACAAGCCAGGTCCCCTTGTCCAACATCAGTGTCTGACCTGATAACTGCTCTTCTGGAAGAATGGACAACAAATTGCACAGAAATATCCCCCAATTTTTTTTTTTAGAGTGGAAGCTTTATTAGCTGCAAAGGGAGATCAACTCCATGTTAATGACCCTGGATTTAAAAAGGAATGTCATAAAATTTCCTCCAGGAGTAATGTGTATGTGTCCCAATAATTTTATCCCTACAGTGTGTAATAGGTTCTGCTTCTTCCATGGTGAGAGGTGGAGACTGCTTCTCTGATGATGTGTAAATCTGGAGGTGAATGAGAATCATAATCAGTTTTGTTATATATTTTAGGAAGGACGTCCAGAATAAGAGGCAGAAAGCGTCCGATTATTGAGGACGACAGTGAGGAGGAGGTGCAGCCAACGTAAGCACTAAATACGACTATCATTCGTTACATTGTATTGTAAGGCTATGTTCACATGTCTGGTAGTTATACCTGTTTTTGGATTTGTTAGGGGTGATAAAAAATGAAAAGATACAATGCAAAATTAGTTCATTCAAATAAGGACGGGAATGTCTTAAATTGTTTTCTTTTTTACTGCAATCTGTTTTTTAGCATGATCATGTGACGATTTGCCATGAGCGTTACCCGTTGGCCATCGCTCATAGCAGATGATCATTTTAACCATGTGTAGCACAAGTGATCGGATGAAAGCACCTTCAAGTCTTCTAAGGAAACTATTAAGGCCAGAAAAAAGTAAAAAAAAAAAATGTTGTTTTTTTTAAAAATATAAACGTTCAAATCACCCCCCTTTTGCCCCATTCAAAATAAATGAATAATAAAACTAAAATATACATATATTGCTGCATTCTGAATCGCCCGATCTATCAAGATATAAAAAGAATTAATCCAAATGGTAAACTGTGTAACGAGAAAAAAAATCAAAACACCAGAATTAAGTTTTTTTGGTCGCTGCAACATCGCAATAAAACGCAATCACAAGCGATTAAAACATTATATCTACCTAAAAATATTATCAATAAAACCTTCAGCTCAGCGTGCGAAAAATAAGCCCTCACCCAGCCCCAGATCCTGAAAAAGGGAGACGCTACGGGTCTCGGAATATGGCGCCATTATAATTTTTTTTACAAACTTTAGAATTTATTTCACCACTTTAAAAAAAATAACCTATTCATGTTTGGTATCTGCAAACTCATAATGACCTGGAGAATCATAATTGCAGGTCAGTTTTAGCATTTAGTGAACATGGTAAAAAAAAAAAACAACCAAGAGACAAGTGTAGAATTATACTTTTTTTTGCAATTTTGACGCACTTTTGAATTTTTTCCTTTTTCTCCAGTACACGACATTGTAAAACCAATGATGTCGTTCAAAATTACAATTCGTCCCAGAAAAAATAAACCATCACAGGGACATATTAAAAAATAAAAAAGTTATGCCTCTGGGAAAAAGGGGAGCGAAAAACGGAAAATCCCAAGGTCGTGAAAGGGTTAAAGGACAGAAATCCTCAGCTATAGTGATTGAACAGTACCACCACATACCACCATAGCATTACTGAATCTCTCTATACCATGTGTGGTTAATACCGTAACTAATACTGCCATATAGTTACTAAATTATACTTTTATAACATGATTTTAGAACCACCATACTGTAACTGAAAAACAGCATCATATTGTGACTTTATCACTTGGGGTCTGAGCTGTTTTGATGCCCAGCGATCAAAAAGTTATTTAATTCTAAATGCCCTCAGACTCATGAGATAGAAGTTGGCTAAACCCGGTGATTTTGGCTTGAATCGGTTAGCTTCCTAACGTCTGTGGGGACAGGCCTGATTCTAGCTTTTTTTTTTGGTGCCCAAGGCGAAAATTCAAGTGGCACCCCTCCCAGCAGTTCATGGTATACCTGCAGTGAATAAACACAATCCCATCATTGTTTTTTAGGTTTTGCTTTTAAGATATTCATTATGTGGTAAAAGTGACGTGTGAACATGATTCTTTAGGTCTTTGTGATTACAGTAATCCCAAACTTTCAGAGATTCTTATTTTTGTTAAAAAAAACAACATTTAGCTTGTGATGCTCTTTTAAGGACCTGTTAGAACAATAAAAATATATCTATGAAGCTATGTGAGGGCTGTTTTTTGCATAGTAAGTTGAAATATTTTTTGCTATCAATTCAGGGTGCATACATTTGGATGGCTTTTTGCTGTAAGAGGTGTGGTGACAAAAAAAAGTAGTTCTTCTATTTTTTTTTCTCTTTACTGCATATGTTAGTTCTTTTTATATTTTGATAGATCAGACTTTTAAGGATGTGGACATACCAAATTTTTTTTAATTGTTTAATTTTTTTTTAATGAGGGAAGACCGCACCAGATCCATGATCATTAAATGAATACATCACCAGAACATTCCATCAGTACATGAATGGCACCAGCATCCTCATCAGTACTTAGATACAGCACCAAAACAACCATTAATACACTAATTCATTATTAAAACCATAATCGGTAATTGAATATAGCACTGGGACCATCATTATTAATTGAATACATCGCCAGAACCACCAACTGCACATGAATACAGTGAAGAGCAAAAGAGTATCAATCTTTTGAACTTTTGACTTTCAGGCTCCATATCTCACCATCCACTACTTATTTTATTGTGAGACTACCCTCATTTTATAGACAATCATCTTGTCTATCTCATATATAAACTTGAGTTGCAACTATTTGGCATATGATTAATTATGCAGATTCTTGTCATGTCACTGCACTGTTACTGTTTTGCTCCTAAAAATCTAAATACAATTTTTTATTATTTTATTAGTATTTTGTAAATCCACCTTTGGCTTTCAACACTGCCTGAATCCTTCTGGGCATGCTCTCGATCAGATTCAAACATGTCTTGACCGACATCTAATTCCGGGTCTCTTTTACATGTTCCCAGTTGGTGCATGCTCTTCGACTCGCTTGGATATGTATATAGTTTTTTATTCCATTCTACCCACAAGTGTTAAATTGGATTAAGGTCTGAGGTCTGTGGGGGCCAATCCAGCACTTCGACTTCATTGTCATTGAACCATTTATTTGCCAATCTCAACATATGCTTTGGTTCGTTGTCCTACTGGAACACTATGTTGTCCTTTTCATACCGATGGTACTCGAGTGTACAAAGTAATTAGTCTTGTAGGATACTCACATATAGCTCAGCATTGAGACCACCATCGATTCTGGTAAAGTATCCAACGCCTTTAGCTGTGAAACAACCCCATATCATCAGGCTTCCTTCACCGAACTTGACAGTTCCTTCAATTTCTCCATCCTTTAGCCCCATTTTCCTTTGTTTCTTCCAGACCCATTTTCACCCATCATAGCCTAGTCTATTGACTTTTGTCCCATAGCTCCAAACCACCCGTTTCCTATCTTCTACAGTTCACTTTTCATACCTTTTTGCAAACTTGTGTCGACGCTTCTTATGATGATATTGAAGTCGATGCTTCTTCATCTTTTTTTGAGCTACCATTCAAGACTTGTGTAACATGCGTTACACGGTGCTTGCATAGACATCTGTGATCTCACTATTACGAAACTTACAAGTCACTCCAGCCTGTGATATTGGAAGCAGACTTTGCATCCGTAAGTATGGCAAAAGAGGTGACGGGGAATGCATGATTGGAGCAGTAGGCTGGTACTCAAAAGGAGTTGGATATGCTGGAGACGTTGAAATGGTCTGGGAAGAAGCGCTCCCTGAAGGACGATACATTGCATACCGCATAGACTGCTCTTATCTAGGAGAGGCATCTGAGGTATCAGTGAGGAAGTGGTGGGTGCTGCCTTTCATGGTAATTGTAGGGTCTTGTGATGGTGTAGGTGTCTATCTGCCCTTTTTGACACCCACCTGGTTAGGTAAAATGCAATATCCAAGTAGTTGTTGGTGAATTAAGACCCATAAGAACAATGAACATTTCTTCACTCCACATTTGCAAGTACAACTCCCTCTACCTTGATGGTTTTATCATTTAAAATAGTATTTTTCTTTTCACTTTGACTCTTAACACAGACCTTGATTTGTATGTTTCTACAGAAAGAAATTCACAAGAAATGAGGAAACCCCTCCGTCGTCTTTTGTGGCTTTTGAAAGCGACGTTTTGTGAGTAATTTTGACAACATATAATAAGTTCAAGTTAAACTTCACTTAAAAGCTATGTTCACACATGTTGTGTTTTTTTTAGCATTTTTTGCTGCAGATTTTTATGCAAATTTTCAGCTGTGTTTTGCAGTACCTACCAGCAAAGTCTATGAGAAACCAGAATTGTCTGTTCACACATCATGCTTTTTTGTTGTTGCGTATTTTGTGCCTTGGTTGGGTTTTTGGAAAATAGAGCATGTCACTTCCAGCATTTTTGTCAGTGTTTTTTCACCCATGGGAAATAATGGGTGGTTGTAAAGGGAAGTGTTCCAGGTTGTACATGTATATACGTATCTGCATGCTAGCCATGCTTGCAGATAAGTATACATGTATATATTGGCCCCACATCTCCCCATGTATTTCAGTCTGTTTGCTGCTGGGGGAGGTTTCAATAGAATGTCCAGCCATGTGCTAAAACAGGTTTTGCGAGTATGGTTGGACATGAACAAAGATCTTAGCCAGTGGGCAGGGAATAATACATCATTTCCTGTGACATGAAGCTGGACACTGGCTGGACTTAAAACCCCAGAATGCACATGTGCTAAGGCCCCTTAGACTCTTGAAGATGGACATAACAACACATGGCTGAGTATCTCTCTTTCCCTGTAACTTCTTTACTTACTAGCCCTACATACCCTGTACTAACCCTCCTAGATATTGATAGATATATATAGGCAAAGTTGGTATAGTTGGGTGGGCCGATATTGCATGAGTGATTAGCAAACGTGGGTGGAAAATATATTAGGTAATTGGGAATTGTGAATCCGTTTTGTGTACTGTGTTAGTGTGATACATAGTAGTATATTAACTGTAGACTTTTGTGTAATAAATACCTTTTATTAGCACACGATTTTGTCTCAGTTGGTATATAGTATAAGGCCCAGATAACATTAGTGGAAATTAATTATTAATAGTCAAGTTTGATGTTAATAGTGAGGCTGAGTTCACACGATGCGTTTTTCATGCGTTTCCGCGGCGTTTTTGCAGTTGCGTAAACACCGCGGAAACGCATGAAAAACGCATGGTAGAAGGGCAGCAATGTTCCCCAATTGAAATACGCATGTGCTGTGCCCATGATGCGGATTTTTCCGCAGCGTAAATGCTGCGGTCAAAAATCCGCAGCATGTCAATTAATTTTGCGGAAACGCTGCTCTTTTGCCGCCATTGACTTGCATTAGACCGCATGGAATCCGCATCACTGTATATGTTGATGCGCTTTTCATGCGGTCTAATGTGCGGATGGTATCCGGGTGTGGAGGAGAGGACTCTCATCCAGACCCAGGTACCATTAAAAAAAAAAAGAATAAAATAAAAAATATATATATTCTCACCTTCTGACGGCCCGCGCTGCGTCCTGCCGGCTTCCCGCGCACTTCGCGGTTGAATGAAGGACCTTCGCTGACGTCAGAGTCATGTGACGGGTCACGTGACGCTGACGTCGGAAGGTCCTAAAGTCTTCACTGCCGGCATCCGGAACCGATGAAGCAGGACACCGGGGGCCATCAGAGTGTAAAGTATATATTTGTTTTTTATTTTTTGACATTCACACACTATATAAATCCATGCCGGTTGCATGGATTTATATAGTGTGAAGTTGACAAGCACTTTCCAAGTGATGCTAAAATCGCTTGGGAAGCACTTGTCAACCCGCATGCGGAAATGAAAGTGAAGACCTATTCATTTCCGCATGTCCCTGGCAGGAAACCACATGTACAATCCGCATGCTTTTTTTCCTGCCAGAAAGATGCAGAAACGCTCAGGAAAAAATCCTGAGCATTTCTGCATAGTGTGCACATAGCCTTAATATCGGACCTCAGTAGAGGTGTAGGAGAGTGCCCCCATTAATTACTGATATTTTGGAGGAAAATCACGTCATTATACAGTGATGAATAAAACGCTAAAAAAATGCACCAAAATTTGCAGCAGCGTTTTTGATGGTGAAATAGAATGGGGTTCTTTTTTAACAGAACTTTATGTACATGCATAAATAGAGACAGGACAGTGAAAAAAATCGCTGAAAAAACTCACAAAAAATGCATCAAAAAACGCAGCAAAACGTTTTTGACGCAGCTGATTTCCTGCCAGAGATTGTGTTTTGATGCAGTTTTCTGAAGCTGAAAAACACAACATGTGTGAACACAGCCAAAGTAAAACTTAACCGGTTCCCGACCGCCCACTGTAGATAAACGTCCGCGCTGCCTGGACTCTGTGCAGCGCCGACGTTTAAAAACGGTGGGTGGTCGCGCAGCGCTCAGGACCCCCAGGGTCCTGCAAGCACTGCGATTCCGGTGCAGAGCGTTAGCTCTGACAGGGAACATCATCAGGCCCTGATTAGATCAGGTCCCGGTGATGTTAACCCTTTGCTGTCTTCTATATGCTGCGATCTATAGTGATCGCGGCAAATAGGAGACAGCAGGAGGAGAGGGGGTCGTCTTACCTCCGAAGACCTCCGTTTCCTTTCAGGGCCTGGGGTTGCTATGGCAGCTGGAGGTCACATGACCGCCTCCAGCTCTGCCATATATGGTGTCCTGTCTGGCTCAGCCTGCAAGCTGAGCCAGAGAGGAGACTGACTGAAACAGTCAGTGAAGATCTCATGTAATGTAATACATGTCTATTACATTACATGAGATCAGTGATCAGAAAAATAAAAATTAATGTCCCATACAGGGACTAAGTAAAAATGTAAAAAAAAAGTAAAAAAAAAGTTTTAAAACTATTAAAAAAAAATCACAAAATAAATAAAAATAAATAAATAAAATATTAAACCAATAAATCCATATATTTTTACAAAACCAAAAAAAGTACACATATTTGGTATCGCCGCGTCCGAAACAACCCGAGCTATAAAACTGTCACACTAATTAACTCCTTCTGTGCATACCGTAATAAAAATAAATAAAAAAACGGAGCAAAAAAATATGCTTTTTCATCATATCGCCAAACAAAAAGTGGAAAAAAATGCGATCAAAAAGCAGAATAGAAATAAAAATGGTACCACTGAAAACGTCATAAAAAAAAGCCGCCATACAGCTCCATCAGACGAAAAATAAAAAAGTTATAGCGCTCAGAATAAAGCAATGCAAAAAAATTTTTTTTTTTCTATAAAATTGTTTTATTGTGTAAAAGTGCCAAAACATTAAAAAAAATACAGTAAGTGTAGTATCGCTGTAAACGTACTGACCCGAAGAATAACGCTGCCTGATCACTTTTACCACACGCAGAACGGCATAGAAAAAAACTCAAAAAACAATTCCTGAAGTGTTTGTTTTTGTTAATTTTACCTCCCAAAAAACAGAATAGAAAGCGATCAAAAAATGTCACGTACCCAAAAATGGTACCAATAAAAATGTCAACTCGTCCCGCAAAAAACAAGCCGTCACATGACTCTGTCGGCCGAAATCTGGAAAAATTATAGCTCTCAAAATATGGTGATGCAAAAACTAGATTTTGCAAAAAAAGCGTATTTTAGTGTGTGACAGCTGTCAGTCATAAAAACCCGATATAAATCTGGTATCTCTGTAATCGCACCGACCCGAAGAATAAAGTAATCTAATCAGTTATATCACACTAGGAACGGCGTAAAAAATAAATTAAACCAATTCTTCACCTGCTACTGATTTGTTTATTATGTCTCCCAAAGATCCCAGTAAGGCTCTGCTCATATTTATCCTGTGCTCTGCGCTGAGCACTTACACCAGAGTTTCCGTGTAAATCTCTGAAATACGTGATTCAGCCGGAACCCATGATGGAAGATTCCCTGTAATGAGGCAGATATAGGCACTGTGGACGCCGTCTAGCCTGGGATCCCACGGTGTCATTTGTTTTAGGCATGCATAAAAGTGCGGTTAGCCACAGTTTTGTGCACTTCTGAAAAAAAGGACACCGCTAAACAGAGGCCAGACGGAGTAGAGAGTAACTCTGCTGCCTCATTATAGTGAATGGATCCTGCAGGGGTTTCATCTGAATTACATCACTTGGAAATTTAGATGGAAACCCCGATGTAAGTGCTCAGCCTAGAGCGCCGGATAAATGTTACGTAAAATGTTCCCAATAAAAGCTTCAACTCAGTCCTCAAAAAAAGCTAGTCCCCACTCAGGTCCGTCATCTGTTAAAAATATAAGGGACTTCCAAGTTACTGGTAGCAGAAAGGCTCTGGAAAAGCAAAATGACCCTTGCCCCCCAAAAGAAATTCAGAAAATTTTGTGCTCCCAAATCCAAATGCCTATTCTACAATAATTTGTTCTCCAATTGTCAAATAGCACTCCGTACCCCCCAGATCTCACCGTATGGCTAAGTGGTACGATACAGCCACATATGGGGTATTGCCACTTTTAGAAGAAATTGTGTGACACATTTCGGCACCATTTTTACCCATTGCCCTGTGTGAAAATGTAAAATCTGAGGGTAAAACATTTTTTTGTGGTAAAAATATAATTATGCTTTTTTCACTGCCCAATGGTATAAATTTAAAAATTAAAAAATACTCACTACTTCCCTAGATGAATTCCTTGAGAGGTGTAGTTTACAAAATGGGGTCACTTGTGGGGGTTTCTGCTGTTTTGACATGTCAGCGACTCTTCAAATGTGACATGGTGTCTGCTGCCTATCCCAGCCAACATAGCGCTCCTTTCTCTTCCGAACCCTGCAGTACACCAAAGCAGTGGTTTTCCCCCACATATGGGGTATCGGCGTACTCAGGAGAAATTGTACAACAAATTTCATGGTGCAATTTATCCTGTTACCCTTATGATAATGCAAAATTAGGGAATGAAAAACATTTTTTATGGGAAAAATGTGAAAATTTTATTTTTACGGCTCAATATTATAAACTTCTGTGAAGCAGCTGGGGGTGCAAGGTGCTCACCACACATCTAGATAAGTTCCCTAAGGGGTCTAGTTTCCAAAATGGTGGCACTTGTGGGGGGTTTCCACTGTTTAGGCACATTAGGGGCTCCCCAAATGTGACATGGCGTCCGCTAATTATTCAAACAAATTTTACATTCAAAAAGTCAAATGGCGCTCCTTCCCTTTCAAACCCTGCCATGTGCCCAAACAGTAATTTGCCTCCACATATGGGGTATCGGCGTGTTCAGGAGAAATTGCACAACAAATTTCATGGTGCAACTTATCCTGTTACCCTTATGATAATACAAAATTAGGGAATGAAAAACATTTTTTGAGGGAAAAATGTGAAAATTTTATTTTTACGGCTCAATATTATAAACTTCTGTGAAGCAGCTGGGGGTGCAAGGTGCTCACCTCACATCTAGATAAGTTCCCTAAGGGGTCTAGTTTCCAAAATGGTGGCACTTGTGGGGGGTTTCCACTGTTTAGGCACATTAGGGGTTCCCCAAATGCGACATGGCGTCTGCTAATTATTCAAACAAATTTTACATTCAAAAAGTCAAATGGCGCTCCTTCCCTTTCAAACCCTACCATGCGCCCAAACAGTAATTTGCCTCCACATATGGGGTATCAGCGTGTTCAGGAGAAATTGCACAACAAATTTCATGGTGCAATTTATCCTATTACCCTTATGATAATGCAAAATTAAGGGATGAAAAACAGTTTTGTGGGAAAAATGTGAAAATTTTATTTTTACAGCTCAATATTATAAACTTCTGTGAAGCACCTTGGGGTTCAAGGTGCTCACCACACATCTAGATAAGTTCCCTAAGGGGTCTAGTTTCCAAAATGGTGTCACTTGTGGGGGTTTAGGTACATCAGGAGCTCTCCAAACGCAACATGGCGTCTGCTAATTATTCAGACAAATTTTACATTCAAAAAGTCTAATGGCGCTCCTTCCCTTCCGAACCCTGCAGTGCGCCCAAACAGTGATTTTCCCTCACATATGGGGTATCAGCACGCTCAAGAGAAATTGCACAAAAAAATTTGGGGTCCATTTTTTTCCTGTTACCCCTGTGAATATAAAAAAAATTGGGTCTAAAGTAACATTTTTGTGAAAAAAGTTAAATGTTAATTTTTTTCTTCCACATTCCAAAAATTCCTGTGAAGCATCTGAAGGGTTAATAAAGTTCTTGAATGTGGTTTTGAGCACCTTGAGGGGTGCAGTTTTTAGAATGTTGTTACTTTTGGGTATTTTCTGTCATAAAGACCCCTCAAAGTGACTTCAAATATGATGTGGTCCCTAAAATAATGTTTTTGTAAATTTTGTTGGAAAAATGAGAAATCGCTGGTCAACTTTTAACCCTTATAGCTCCCTAACAAAAAAAAATTTTGGTTCCAAAATTGTGCTGATGTAAAGTAGACATGTGGGAAATGTTATTTATTAACTATTTTGTGTGACATATCTCTCTGATTTAAGGGCATGAAAATTCAAAGTTTGAAAATTTCAAAATTTTCGCCAAATTTCCGATTTTTTCACAAATAAACACAAGTTATATCGAAGAAATTTTACCACTATCATGAAGTACAATATGTCATGAAAAAAACAATCTCAGAGTCAGGGGAATACATTGAAGCGTTCCAGAGTAATTACTTCATAAACTGGCAGTGGTCAGAATTGAAAAAATTGGCCTGGTCACGAAGGCAAAAACAGGCTCTGGTGCGAAGTGGTTAATAGTGCTGCGGTGTACAGAAACAGTTCCAGAATTTTGGGCTGAGGCCCTCCAGTCTTCCTCTATAGAGAGGGGAAATATGTGTGAAGGTACCCCAGGAGGGCTCCAAATGTGTGGGTAAAATATATATCCCTCGGGGGGGGAAATTGAAAAAAAGTTTAAAAAAATTTTTTTTGTGGACTTAGAAAATTTTCACACATGTGTCAGACTTCCAGAGAGGGGAGCATGTCAGTGCGCGCATCCGATTTCAGTTCCAGAGCGATTCATCCGATGAGTCCTTCATACTTAGTCGTTTTTGCAAAATTTTTGACTTTTTTGAAAATTTCACTTTTCTGTGAAAATCTCCGCTAAATGAGGTTATACTATGTTAGAGGCCATCCCAGGAGGGCTCCAAATGTGTGGGTAAAATATATATCCCACAGGGGGAAAATTGAAAAAAAGTCGAAAAAAAATTTTTTTTGGAGGACTTAGAAAATTTGCACACGTGTCAGATTTCCAGAGAGGGGAGCATGTCAGTGCGCGCATCTGATTTCAGTTCCAGAGCGATTCATCCGATGAGTCCTTCATACTTAGTCGTTTTTGGCAAAATTTCTGACTTTTTGAAAATTTCACCTTTTTGTGAAAACTTCCACAAAATGAGGTTATACTATGTTAGAAGGCATCCCAGGAGAGCTCCAAATGTGTGGGTAAAATATGTATCCCACAGGGGGAAAATTGAAAAAAAAGTTGTAAAAAATTTTTTTTGTGGACTTAGAAAATTTTCACACATGTGTCAGACTTCCAGAGAGGGGAGCATGTCAGTGCGCGCATCCGATTTCAGTTCCAGAGCGATTCATCCGATGAGTCCTTCATACTTAGTCGTTTTTGTCAAAATTTTTGACTTTTTGAAAATTTCACTTTTTTGTGAAAACTTCCACAAAATGAGGTTATACTATGTTAGAAGGCATCCCAGGAGAGCTCCAAATGTGTGGGTAAAATATATATCCCACAGGGGGAAAATTGAAAAAAAGTTGAAAAAAATTTTTTTTGTGGACTTAGAAAATTTTCACACATGTGTCAGACTTCCAGAGAGGGGAGCATGTGAGTAAGCGCATCCGATTTCAGTTCCAGAGCGATTCGCGCAATGAGTCCTTCATACTTAGTCGTTTTTGGCAAAATTTCTGACTTTTTGCAAATTTCACTTTTTTGTGAAAACTTCCACAAAATGAGGTTATACTATGTTAGAGGGCATCCCAGGAGGGCTCCAAATGTGTGGGTAAAATATATATCCCACGTGGGGAAAATTGAAAAAAAGTTGAAAAAATTTTTTTTTGTTGACTTAGAAAATTTTCACACATGTGTCAGACTTCCAGAGAGGCGAGCATGTAAGTAAGCGCATCCGATTTCAGTTCCAGAGCGATTCATCCGATGAGTCCTTCATACTTAGTAGTTTTTGCAAAATTTTGGACTTTTTTGAAAATTTCTCTTTTTTGTGAAAACTTCCACAAAATGAGGTTATACTATGTTAGAGGGCATCCCAGGAGAGCTCCAAATGTGTGGGTAAAATATATATCCCACAGGGGGAAAATTGAAAAAAAGTTGTAAAAAAAATTTTTTGTGGACTTAGAAAATTTTCACACATTTGTCAGACTTCCAGAGAGGGGAGCATGTCAGTGCGCGCATCCGATTTCAGTTGCAGAGCGATTCATCCGATGAGTCCTTCATACTTAGTCGTTTTTGTCAAAATTTCTGACTTTTTGAAAATTTCACAATTTTGTGAAAACTTCCACAAAATGAGGTTATAATATGTTAGAGGGCATCCCAGGAGAGCTCCAAATGTGTGGGTAAAATATATATCCCACAGGGGGAAAATTGAAAAAAAGTTGAAAAAAATTTTTTTGTGGACTTAGAAAATTTTTCAACTTGTGTCAGACTTCCAGAGAGGGGAAAATGTGAGTGAGCGCATCCGATTTCAGTTCCAGAGCGATTCGCCCGATGAGTCCTTCATACTTAGTCGTTTTCAGAAGTCACAATTTTGACTTCCAGGACCCGCAAAACGTTAGTAAATTGAGCCCGCTCCCCAGTTCCAAGCGTTTTGAGGTGTCCCTGGTTGCAGTAATGCAGCCTGCCCACTAGATGTCGCAAAAGAGACAAAAAGTGAAAAAGAACCAGAATGAGGAAATTCCAGGGAGCCGAATCCGCCTGACAGTTCCAGGCGATCGGGTACTTTTTGGAATGCGTCCCTAAAGTGGGTATAGGGTGACACTCCATACAAAGACCCAGTTTTGCACACCACCGGCAGAATATATGAGAGAGAGGTACCTCTCAGCCCCGACACATTTTGACTCATTTAAGCAGGTTTTCACCTCCGTAGGCCCGGGTACGCGTTTTGGCTATGAGTCCCTGTTCGGCTGGAGGTCTGCACCTTGGCTGAACCCAGGCTTCCGCAGCTGCGTGGGGGGACTTTTGCCGGTCGCCTATCCCAAGTCAGAGAGGTGTTCCTGGGTTGAAGTGAGCCTGGCCAGACCCCCCCCACGGGCCCTGGTTCTCCACATGGGGGCGCCGTCAAGGCTAAAATCTGGATTTTTAGGCCCGGGAGAGGCTCCATGAGGGCGGATGCTTTTGTGGCTTTGACCCCAGTTCCACATCCAGTACCCCCTCTGCAAGGGCGCCTGTACCCGAGTCTCGCTTCCAGGACTCTTGGGCACGTATTTCCCGACGACAGGGGTTAGCAGCCTCCGTACTTGGGCAAGTCCCTCCACGCACCCCTGCTCTTCCTCCGATCGATCTGGCGCAGCGCTCCCGGGTGGGGAGGTGGCGCCGCTCGCTCGGCCCGGGCTTTGGAGCTCGCGCTGGCTTAAGGTGAGCGGTCCCCTTCCTCCTCTACCCCCGGGCTTTCGACACCTATCTTTGGGCGCGCACGCCGGCCTCGCCTCCCGTCCGCGGAGGTGGCCGAGCCGTGGGGAGATTGGCCCGACCCGAGCGAAGGCAGCGGTCCGACGACCCGCACGGGCGAACGGCGTGGCGCCCACCCACCCAGGCGTGGGGGCCGTCGTCCGAATCGCTTCCTGTGCGGGGAAGCACACCGATCTTCTCCGAGGGCGGCCCTTTTCTTCCAGATGCGTAACCGGCCAGCGGAGGCCCGCGCCGCCCCTCGCGTCCGACAGGGCGGCCTCCGCGGCGGTGGCGACAGCGGCGGCGGTGGGTGGCGTCTCCGCGCCACTGCCGAGCTTCGCGATTTCCAGTCTTTTCCCGGGCCCCTACGTCAGTGGGGAGGACGACAGATGTGTGGAGGCAGGCGAAGGGGGTTCTCACCGTGTGGTGTGCCCCAGCCCGACCGTCACCTTTCCCCTTCGACCCTCATCCTCCCTGGCGGCTCGGCAGGGAGAAGGAGAGAGAGAGCGAGCGCGGAAACCCCAGAGCCAAGGGGTTAGATGGAGAACGGGAGAAGGAACGAGGGCCAAGAGGTAGGGAGTACGGTGAAAGGCCGACCTGGGGTTCCCCATGCGCTCCCGCCCCCGGGCGGGGAGCAGCCCTGGGAGGAAAAGCCGCTCGGGCATCCCTTTGAGGTTACGGGCGCGAGCGGGAAGAGGGACTACTCTGGAAGGCGACGCCGACACGGCCTGGCCGACGACCACCCACGCGACCTCCGCGTCGTCGGGTTAGTGCCGGAGCCGCGGCGGACCCTGACGGCCAGCCCCCCTCTCCCAATCCTCGTGCCTGTCCGCCGGTGGGTCGAGGACCCCCCGCGGCGGAGGCAGGTCTAAGCCAGACGGTGGCGCCACATAGGCCCACCCCCGCACGCCATCTCCCCGAGCGACCCTGTGTGTTGCCTTGGGTGCGGTTGGTGAGACGGGGGCGGCCGTGGCGTCCTCCGGAGGCCAGTCACCTCGCCCTCCCCGTGCAAGGGGTGTTTTCCAGACGCCTGCCGCTTCGGGACCACGCACCGCACAGCGAGCCGCTCCTCCCGCACATGTCCCCGGTGCTGCGAGGGCTCCGTTCCCCGCCCCCCCCAGGGAAGCCCCATGCCATCCCGCATCCTCTCCGGACGCCGCACGCCCTGCCTATACCCGTTCCGTCCGGGCGCCCTGCCGCCGCGGGGCTCTTCCGCCGCCCCCCCTCTCTTCCCGCAGGCCTCTCCTCTCCCGAACCTCGACGCGGTCCAGTCGTGTTGGGGGGCTACCTGGTTGATCCTGCCAGTAGCATATGCTTGTCTCAAAGATTAAGCCATGCACGTGTAAGTACACACGGACGGTACAGTGAAACTGCGAATGGCTCATTAAATCAGTTATGGTTCCTTTGATCGCTCCAAACCGTTGACTCGGACAACTGTGATAATTCTAGAGCTAATACGTGCAAACGAGCGCTGACCGCCAGGGATTCGTGCATTAATCAGATCAAAACCAATCCGGGGTCCCGGGCGCGGCGTCGGGACGGTCCTCCGCGGCCTCCCCCCTGCCGCGCTCTCCCCGTAAGCGTTGCGACTCTGGATAACCTCGGGCCGATCGCACGTCCCCGTGACCGCGACGATCCATTCGGGTGTCTGCCCTATCAACTTTCGATGGTACTTTCTGTGCCTACCATGGTGACCACGGGTAACGGAGAATCAGGGTTCAATTCCGGAGAGGGAGCCTGAGAAACGGCTACCACATCCAAGGAAGGCAGCAGGCGCGCAAATTACCCACTCCCGACCCGGTGAGGTAGTGACGAAAAATAACAATACAGGACTCTTTCGAGGCAATTGGAATGAGTACACTTTAAATCCTATAACGAGGATCTATTGGAGGGCAAGTCTTTTGCCAGCAGCCGCGGTAATTCCAGCTCCAGTAGCGTACACTAAAGCTGCTGCAGTTAAAAAGCTCGTAG